>NW_024080862.1:103794-487787 GCF_003009895.1 Hyaena hyaena
GGGGGGGATGGGCATGGAGGAGGGCACTTTGGGGATGAGCACTGAGTGTTATGTAGAAACTAATTTGACAATAAACTATTTGTAAAAAAAAAAAAAAAAGAAACTAATTTGACAATAAACTATTTGTAAAAAAAAAATTTAAAAAAAGTGTTTTTAACGTTTATTTATTATTGAGAGACCAAGAGAGATAGAGCATGAGCATGGGAGGGACAGAGAGGAGACACAGAATCCAAAGTAGGCTCCAACCTCTGAGCTGTCAGCACAGAGCCCAACATGGAGCTCAAACCCACAAACTGCAAGATCATGACCCTAGTTGAAGTCAGATGCTTAACCAACCCACCCAGGCGCCCCTCCTCTGTGTTTTAAACCAAGAGAATGGCACAGAGGGATCAAATAAATTGCCCAAGGATACAGAGCTAGAAATTGATAGGCCCCAGAGGTAAACCTGCTGTATGACCAAGACCTATACTTGACCTCTGTGCTCTTTTGCCAGGTAAAGGAGCAGGCCTTCTGATCCTATAATCTCATTTCACTCTGGTTACTTGGTCCTAAGGAAATAAAATGGATGGGATGAAGGTAGAGCAAGGAGAGGCACATAAGACTGTATACCTTTATCCAGCATCTCCTTACTACTCATTGTTGTATGTTCTGGAGACATAAAAATTTTAGACAAACAAAAATACAGATGAAGTCTAGGACTCTGGGAAAACTTTCTCATAATCAAAGAAAAAAATGTGTGTCAGGGAAAGTAAGAAAGAATTATTATAACTGCTAATTAAAATGTGGCAACTCTACAGATGAGGTATATTGTCTGATCTCAGATGATCTGAAGATTTCACATTTGTAACGGATCCATCACTCTATTCTGGCTCATCAGCAAGATATATATTATTCCTGTGTGGCAAATTCAGGGCTGCAAAAATTTCAAGTTGAGTGCTTTTGAGTTAAAGTGGGGTTTCTGGAACTGTTCTCTTTCCCAGGGAGCTTATTCGCTGTTTGAAATGGTACATGGACTGCTCAGCAGAACTGATTCGACAGGACCACATTCAGGAAGCCATGAGGGTAATGTACTGAGCTCACTGTATATAAAGGGCCCACCCCTCCTGTTGTTTGTCAGTAATTTCAGTGGTTTAGTGTGCAGAACAAGTTAGACATCTCAGTACACTGGCCTACTTTCAGGAATGTCTTGGACCACATAATTCCCCTTTCCTCACCTTGATTTTGCCCCAGAAGACCTTTATTCCAAATAATGTTATCTTAAAGCAGGAAGGAGGGATGATGTACATGTAACTCCTGGCCATCCTTCCTCCCTGATTTTGCCAACAGCATCGATCTCTGCTTCCACTGGTCAAAGCATCATATTTCCTTCTAAACCAATGTTGGTGGCAACATTGATTAGAATTAAGATCTTCCAACACTTTTTCTGTCTTCAGTGGTTACTAAAAAACAGCTGTCTTTTAGAATTGTTTTAAGTAAAAAGAGCTGATTGGATACACTGTATATGAATACGTTAAGAAGACAATCTTAAAACCTTGACCTTTGGAGGAAACCAGAGTCCCCTATGGCAGCACCCCTGCAGGGACAGGTTCCAAGATAAGGCAGACTTTGGCATTTCTGGGCAGCTCCAATTTTCAGGGGAACCATTGTCATTGTGAGATAACTTCACTTTCTAGTAACTTCTTTTCATGGCACTTCTTCTACTGTAGAGACCCACCTACGAGAATGTTGACTTCTCTTTTGCTCAACAGTTCTCAAGATAGCTTTTTAAAGAAAGCTGCCATATCCCTTGGGAGGCCCATGCTTTCTCCCTTTCTGACCCTAAATTTTCTTGTTCTTGAGTTACTTTTTTAAAGTTGCTTTTTAACCATGTCTTTCCCACCCTTTCCAGTTAGCAATAAAAGAAGAGTGACAACAAAGTAGTTCTGCTTTTTCTCTGTCCTCTTTTAATTTTACATCATTTGCTCCAAGTACTATTGGGCCTGTAATTTTGTTGTTCTTGTCCACATGCTAACAGATGAGACAGGTGGTTCTCTAAACATTATCAGACTGAAGAGGCAAAATCAAATCATAGGTCTGTGCCCCACCCACCCCACCCCCCCGCCGCTTCTCTGTACATTCTGTAAAAGTCTAAGGCCGTAAGTATTATTTCTGTCCTCCTTCATATAATACGTGTCTACAAAGCAGTCAGCATCCATCTGTTGTGGATGTCAAGATGCAAAGAGGAGTAAGACAGACCTCTCCCCTTGAAGAACACATCCCCAGTAAAGCGTGCACAAGCACAGGGGTAAAGCAGAGTTCTGAGTGTGATATGGGGACAGGGCCTGCATTCTATTCTTCTCTAAACCGAGTACCTGGCAGGTGCCTCAGATAATATTTGAGGGGATAAAAGTTGAGTGAAATGCAAAAGACTCTATGTGAGTCCCTAAATTAATTTCTCAGGATACTGGAGAAAGCATCACAGAAGTTGTTTTTTCCTAACAATCATTCATTCATTCATTCAGTCAGTCAAGTCAGTGTTATTTGATACCTGCCATGTGTCAGACACTATAGTAGCCACTGGGGATTCAGCAGGGGCCCAAGCAGAAAAGGCTATGCTTTCATAGCACTTCCATCCAACTGGAGGAAAGACAGACAATAAATATATAAGACAGATAAATATACAAATTAAGTGGGGTAAAAAACTTGATAAGTAAGTACTATCAAGGAAATAAACAGAATCATAGGATAGACTGGCTGGAGAGGACGGTTTACTTCATATCAAAATTTTAGGGAAAGCTTGTCTGAGGAGGTGACCTCTTGGCTGAAATCAATGTGAAGAGCTAGGGGATGAGCATTCCAGACAGAGGAAAAAGCGTGTTTAAAAGCCTTGGTGGGAAACAGCTTGAGTTTTCAAGCAACCAAAAAGTGGCTGATGTGACCAATGCAGAGAATTGATTTCAGATGTTAAATTGGATGTGGAAGGTGACAGAAAGGAAGAACTCAGGCTGGTTCCAAGGAGTCTGGCTAGATCAGCTGTGTTGATATCAGAGCTACTTAGGGAGATGCAGAATTCTGGGAGAAGGTCAGGTTTGGGTGGAAAGAAAGATTTCCATTTGGGGGAGCACTTTTCTGAGGTACTTTCATACTTATTCTTAGCACTACAAGCTTGTTTGAATGGACTCTCTTACTAATGCATCCAGTACTCAGGTTTTATCAGGTCATTTCCCCTTCTTCAAGTTTTAGTTGACAAGTCCTCTTGACCAAACCAGTAAATCTCTAATCAGTCCTGTTTTCATCCCTTCACAGGATGCACATGGTCCTGGCCTAACAGCTCTCATTCTGGTATGATAAAGTGGGGACCAGGAAACCTCTTCCTCCTTCTTATTCTTGATTCAGTACATCCTGCCACTTATATCACATCTCTTCCTTTCACTTTCAAAGTTGTGGCCTTTCTAAGAAAGCTTGACCACTAAGGAAGATAAAAATAAAGAGTCCTTTGTTTTCTTACTTGGTTATTTTGTTTGTTCCCTTGTGAATGACCTGTAGGAGGTATCTTTGGTGGCTTTGAGGATGGTATTTGGCAAGATATTCTAAAGAGACAGCACACTTTTCACTGGTGAGCTACATCCGATCCCCCAGAGAACCATGAAGAGAAACGAGCAGGCACCATGGATCTTCTTAATGAAAGAAAGGTTGTAATAACTTTTAGGATCTCTTTTCCTTTCAGGTTTATTAACTTAAGTAGAAGTGGACAGAGTGGCTACTTCACCCACCATTAAGTGCTTCACTGTCTCTGCACAGGGTTGGGAGCACCCTTGAACTTTGAACAAAATCCATAGGCTCCACCACTCACCTCCTTCCCATTGGCCCACCCTCTTTTCTTTCCCGGGTTGCATCAGTCAGAGGCAACCAGCCATCACCTGGTCCTGCCCACACTGGTGCTGACCAGAAAAATCAAGAGGAGTGGGCAAGGGAAGTCAGGTGGTGATGGATGACTGGAAGTGGACTTATTTATCTGTCCCTCATGCAGGTTTTCACAGGACCATCTTGGACATTGTTTTATATTTTAAAGTTTAATAGAGATACTAAGCTCTCATGCCCAGGAAGTGTAAGCAGTTTTGCTGTCTGATTCTGCCTTTCACTCTAAAACAAGTAGATGTTTCAAGCCATTCAATATATCTCTTGTATTAGCTGTTTCAAACTGGAAAAAAAAAACAGGTCATGAGTTACACATTTTCTCCTTTAAAATTAGAGTATACAGTGCAGATCTTCCTGATTCTTTTCAGACTGGGCATTAAAAGGCTACTGAAATGGAGGCTCTAGCATCTGTGCTGATAAGGCCACACACTTTAATATTTTCTACACAATCTTCTGCTACAAGGCTTGGAAGACATATTTTTCTGACCTAGCCATTCGGCACCTACTGAATTCTATATGGGCTGCAAAACAAACAAATTGAGGTTTTGTTTTGCCAAACCTTCTGATACATACATAGGTCATGAAAGGTAGCTTGAGAATTGTTTTGTATTATATATTTCAAGTAGTTGAGCTCCATTTGTTTCATCCTTGGATACGTTTCTCTCCCAGTGTCTCTGTCTTCTCAGTGTTTGGGAAATCTGTGGCATTTCTTTGATTAGAAAGCATAGTCTTAGATCGTCAATCTGTTCTTTTAAAAAATAATTACTGTGCTCATAAGCATGGGCCAAGCTGTAAGGACTCCTCAGAATTAGATTCTGCTCCCAAAATAAGTTACAGGAGCTTCATCTTCTGCATTGTTCAAAAATTGTCTTTGAAAAGGTGTCTGGGTTTGGAAGAGGATGGAGAGTGGGTGTGTCAAGTCCACCTTGGGCTGTGCAACCTGGGGCTAGTTTTCTTCAGACTTAATCCCCAGTAAGAAGGCTGACACCATGTCAGATCCCAGCTATATCTTGCAGGTGCAGAAGGCTCCTTAGAGACTTTTCCTTCTTGGAATAAATTCAAGAGAGGTTACATCATTGCTTTTGAAGCCTCTTATTTCCAGACCTGAAAAAAAATGCAAAAAACTTCATTTTCTTTTGATCCTGTATGTTCTTGAATTCAACTGTTGTGGTTCCTCAGTCTGTGGTTCCTCAATTCCAGAACCACAAAAACAGTTGTGAAATGATTTGATGATTCTCTCAGTAGGAAGACAACTGCTGCTCAGTGACCATTTGGACTTTGGAGATCAAATTAAAAAAAAAAGTGCTTGTCTCCACAGTTGAATTGTCTATCATCTGATTTTGGTATAGAATTTGCTGTTACTTAACGTTTTTTCCCTGCTGTGTTAGCTCTTGGCCATTTTTAACACCTCTCCATCCCTTTTACTCCAGGCCTTAGAGTACCTTTTCAAGTTCATCGTGCAGTCGAGGATCCTGTACTCCCGAGCCACCTGTGGGATGGAAGAGGAGCAATTCCGATCCAGCATCCAAGAACTTTTCCAGTCCATCCGGTTTGTGCTCAGTCTGGACAGCAGAAACTCAGAAACACTCCTTTTCACTCAGGTCTGTGAGCTGTAGGGAAATTTTGCTGCTGAACTCTTGTCTGTCTTAATGCCTGGTTTCTTTGTCCTCTGGCTTCTAGAGTTGAAGAATCCCTGCCAGGCTCCTATGTGTTGGGTAAAGGGTGACTTGCAAGGAAATACCTAATAGAACAAAATGATATTTTTACTTCAAAGTCAGCTATGCCCTAGCTACCAAATATAAAATATTTCAGTGCCTTTAGGGTGGAGAAGAAACACAACTTTACTCTCAGAAACCTCTTTTTTTTATTTATTCACTTTGAGAACTAGCACAACCAGGGGAGGAGTAGGGAGAAGGAGAGATGGAATCCCTTCAGCACGCAACCTGATCTGGGCCTCATGAAGAGTGAGATCATGACCTGAGTCTAGATCAGGAGTCAGACTCTCAACCAGCTGAGCCATCCAGTCACCCTTCAGAAGCCCTCTTTACATCCCACCAACAGTGTAGGAGGGTGCCCATTTCTCCACATCCTTGCTAGCATCTATAGTCTCCTGAGTTGTTCATTTTAGCCACTCTGACCGGCGAGAGGTGGTATCTCAGTGTGGTTTTGATTTGTATTTCCCTGATGATGAGGGACGCTACGCATCATTTCATGTGTCTGTTGGCCATCTGGATGTCCTCTGTGGAGAAGTGTCTGTTCATGTCTTCTGTCCATTTCTTCACTGGATTGTTTTTCAGGTGTGGAGCTACACTGTTGGTGGGAATGTAAACTGGTGCAGCCCCTCTGGAAAACACTGTGGAGGTTCCTCAAGAAATTAACAATAGACCTCCCCTATGACCCAGCAAAGGCACTGCTAGGAATTTACCCAAGGGATAAAGGAGTGCTAATGCATAGGAACACATGTACCCCAATGTTCATAGCAACACTCTCAACAATAGCCAAATCATGGAAAAAGCCTAAGTGTCCATCAACGGACGAATGGATCAAGAAGATGTGGTTTATCTATACCATGGAATACTACATGGCAATGAGAAACAATGAAATCTGGCCATGTGTAGCAACATGGATGGACCTTGAGGGTGTTATGCTGAGCGAAAGAAGTCAGGCAGAGAAGGACAAATACCATGTTTGCACATATAGGAGGATTAGAAGGAACTTAACGGAGGGCCATAGGGGAGAAGAAGGGGAAAAAATAGTTGGGGAGAGGGAGGGAGGCAAACCATGAGAGACTCTTGAATATTGAGAACAAACTGAGGGCTGATGGGGGTGGGGGAGAAGAGAAGGGGGGTGATGGACGTGGGGAAGGCCACTTGTTGGGATGAACACTGTGGGTGTTATATGGATACCAACTTGACAATAAATATGAAAGATAAACTATGAAAGAAAAAAAGAGGAAGCCCTCTCTAAACCAAATTTATTTAGTTATATACTTTTCATCATCTATGAACATCTTATTTCAAAAGGATATTTAGAACATAATAGAAAATTTTACTTCCTAGTCACTGTTAATTTTTTTAAAATGTTCTTAAATAAACTTTAGATTAATACTTGTCCATTCCAGAAGTTGAGTAAAATAGGCAGAAATAAGTAGAAAACATTGCTTAAGAATTAAGATTAGGGGCACCTGGGTAGCTCAGTCAGTTAAGCATCTGACTTTGGCTCAGGTCATGATCTCATGGGCCGTGGGTTCAGGCCCCACATAGGGCTCTGTGCTGATAGCTCAGAGCCTGGAGCCTATTTCGGATTCTGTGTCTCCCCCTCTCTCTGTCCCTACCCTGCTCACTCTCTCTCTCTGTCTCTCTCTCTCTCTCCAAATTAAAAAACATTAAAATTTTTTTATTAAGATAAGATTCTATTAGAAATATCAGTGTGGAGGGGCGCCTGGGTGGTTTAGTCGGTTGAGCGTCCGACTTTCGCTTAGGTCATGATCTCGCGGTTCGTGGGTTTGAGCCCCGCGTCAGGCTCTGTGCTGACTGCCAGCTCAGAGCCTGGAGCCTGTTTCAGTCTGTGACTCCCTCTCTCTCTGACCCTCCCCTGCTCACGCTCTCTCTCTCTCTCTCTCTCTCTCCTAGAAATAAATAAGAACATTAAAAAAAAAAAAAAAGAAATATCAGTGTGGGAAGGAAATTTGCTTCCTTATATTAGGAATGTCTCATTAGCTAATCTGTTACCTTTTCCAGGTAGCTTCATCCTAGAAGGCATCAAAGATAGTGTTTATTACCCCCAATCACAAGGGGATCATTTTCTTATATAAATAAATGTCAGAATTTTACCTAATAGATTGCATTTCTTTGATTTTTTGAAGCCAGTTATTATTCAAAACCTATCAGCAAATCAGACAGCCTCTCTCACATCCATTCATTCAGTTGCTGCTAGTACTGTCATGAGTGCAAATATATATTTAAATATCTCCTTTAAGATTAGAATAGTCTGGGGGTGCCTGGGTGACTCAGTTGGTTAAATGTCCAACTCTTAATTTTGGCTCTGGTCATGATCCCACAATTCATGAGATTGAGTCCTAAGTTGGGCTCTTTGCTGACAGTGCAGAGCCAGCTTGGGATTCTCTTTCCCCCACTCTCTCTACCTCTCCTCTGCTCTCGCTCACACTCTTTCTCTCTCTGGATCTCTCCCTCTGTCGCTCTCAAAATAAATGAACATTTTAAAAAGATTAGAATAGTCTGCTTTTTTGTTTTCCACTTGACCCTATGTTGCCCCAATTCCAATTGCCTTTAAGCCTCTTGGACCAGAAAACAGGTGAGCAACTGTGAGCGAGACTCTTTAAAAGAGTGGGGATTCCTCAAGGTCTCCAGGTGCCTCTGTAAGAAGGCTCATTTGATGGTCTCCCCTCCAAAGTACTCCAAGCAACTCCCCTTCCTCCTCCTGTCTCTCCTCCAGCCCATTGGTTCCTGCCAACAAGGGCCCACAGGACACCTACTCTTCCTCTCAGCATACAGAGATATGGGGAGCTCAGAGGTAGCTAGCAGAGCAGGGCAGATGTGCTTTCTGAGAACTTGGCAATGCCTTGTCCTGTGTTGCATGCTTCTATCTCATCAGGATAGTTTAGATCTAGTCTAAGCTTAGACCCCTGTCAGGACCCTGCTTCTTTGGTGCCAGGCTCATGTGTCATGAGTTTCAGAACTCTCAGCAAGTCTATGGTTCAGTCAGATCATATGTCTTTGCTTCTGCCCATTAGGAGATGTTAGGGTGCCAGTGTCCTTCTGGTGCATAAGTATGGGAAATCTCACCATTTAAGAGCACTTACTATTTGTTGTTGATTATAAAGGACCTGCTTTTCTTCCTTTGTCTTTTGTATCTAACTGCTTATGATAGTATGTTTTTGTGCTCGTCCTAATTATTGTAAAAAAATCTCTGATATCCCAGGGAGTTATAAATCTATAGATAGGATTCATGTAAGTTATATTCTTGGGCCTGGCCTGAACATAGACTGTAGTATGACAGATGTGCTTCCCCATTGAATACATTTTTACTCACTCTAGGCCAGTCTCTACTGCTTGATGAAGCAGTCAAGGAAAACAGCCTCCCATTCACTACCTGCCACACAGGAAAAGTACACTCTCATCTTCTCATCTCAAAGTGACATTTCATTCTGCTTTGTGAATTCTGGATTAATAATGTAAGAGGACTCAGAAGTAGAAAAGCCTTCTTCATGTTGCTTCCATGTAGAAAAGAGAGAATGAGGACCAGCATCTATTGAAAGCCAATGATGTGCCAGACACTCTAACTGGAAACTAACTTCATGCACCTAATTTTTTTCATACCAATACCAGGAGATAAGTGATAGCATCATCTTTATTTTATAGATAAGAAAACTGAGGATTAGGCAGTAACTTACCCAAGATGATGTGACAGATAAGTAGTAAAGTTGAGATTTGAACTCATGTCTGTCTAATTCCAAAAGCCATTCTCTTTCTCCTATACTACTGTGCCTCTGAAAGGCTCTGGAACTATTAATCAGGTTATCCTGAGGAATCCACCTCATGGGTCTACCAGAGTCAAGATCCATGAAGAGAAGTCTCCAAACACACAGACTCCTACCTGTGCCCAGGGCCATCTAGGTTGCTGCACTCTATGCCAACATAATCATTAGTCCTCAAGAATTCATAGGTTACTAAATCCATACAATCTCCACCTTTTGGATTTATACTTGAGACTTCCAGGCATCACAGATGAAGCGCATAATTTATAAAGTCTTCATATTGCATGGTTTCAGATAAATGTCTCCATCCTGGGGAAAATGGTCCAGCTCTTAGAGCTGGATTGCTGCCTACAGGGCTGTGAACGGAGTTCAGCTCATGCTGCTTGGTGGTGCCCAGCTCTCTCTGCTATATTTTCTTTGAGAGGTTCCTGGCTTGAATTTGAGACCAAAATTAGAAAGTCAAGAGTTTGATCATAGAGACAGACAAAAAAATTAAATCCATTTTGTTAGCAAAACAGCTATGGCTATTAAACCATATTGAGCTGATTTCTTTTTATATTCCCTTCTCTTGTCAGCAGATATGTTGGCAAGTTATGAAAGTTTCAAGTGGCCTGGGCCCCAGCAAATTTTCTTGTTTTGGTTTCCTTTTTACTCCTCCCTGTTCTTTTTTTTCTTAATTTTTTTAATGTTTTACTTATTTCTGAGAGAGAGGGAGACACAGAATCTAAAACAAGCTCCAGGCTCTGAGCTAGCTGTCAGCACAGAGCCTGACACGGGGCTCGAACCCATGAACCATGAGATCATGACCTGAGCAGAAGTCAGACGCTCAACCAACTGAGCCACCCAGGCGTCCCTACTCCTCCCTGTTCTATGCCCCAAAGGTGCTGTAGGAATGTGTGGAGTCAAAGACAAGGAAGAAGCTCACATGAGGCAGGAGTGCTGCAATGCCTTTTCAACCTCTTATGTTATTATTGTCTGAGCATGTGAGAAAGACAGACACCAAACTCTGCTAACCACAGCTTCACTTGCTTCTTCAGGCTGCACTCCTCAATTCCTTCCCAACCATCTTTGATGAACTGCTGCAAATGTTCACCGTGCAGGAGGTGGCAGAATTTGTAAGAGGGACTCTGGGGAGCATGCCCAGCACTGTGCACATTGGGCAGTCAATGGATGTGGTGAAGCTGCAGTCCATCGCCAGGACCGTGGATAGCCGCCTGTTTTCTTTCTCAGGTAAGTTAAGTTGGGATGAGAATCAGACTCATCTTTCCTCCTTTCCAGGGTGTTGTCAAGTGGTAATCAAAGGATCGGTTTTATCAAATATCATGCAAGAATCCTATGGCCCTAAAAATGCAGAGTTTTGGGTAAACTCTATTAGGTAATACAGCCAAGACCTAGGCCTACTGCTTAACTCATGATTTATCCCTAAGGACCCACACCCTTGGACATGCCCTTGAGGTGGCCTGCAGAGCAACTTCCAGGCCTGCAAGTCTAGCCAGCTGCCAAGAGTAGGGCCTGTCACCTCCACACCCAGAAAGATGGGAAATCAGAGGGAAAAGAGGGGGAACAAGAGAGAAGAGTGTAGCCAAAGGGGATAAGAATAAGTTAAGGAAATAAAGCAGATCCTGAAAGGGGGCTCTGAGGACCAGCTGTGTTTTCTTTGTTCCTTATTTCATCAGTCAGATAGATTCCTTTCCTGTCTTTGAAAGAGCCTATAAGGACTAGACAAAGAGATGGACGGTGAGCCCTCCACACTCCCCAAGAGGTCAAGACAGCCTAACAAATAGTCAACATCCCAGATTGCCTTTCAGAAAGAACCTCCAGATTCATACCTGAAACCACATTCAGAATGATCCTCCTGGCAGTGGTACCAAATACTCAGTGGCCAGACGTTAAGATCAATATGAGCCTGATCCTTTAAATGGAATGTCACAATCATAGAATAAATTTCTAGGGCACAGGAGGGGCGCCTGGGTGGCTTAGTCGGTTAAGCGTCCGACTTTCGCTTAGGTCATGATCTCGCGGTTCGTGGGTTCGAGCCCCGCGTTGGGCTCTGTGCTGACTGCCGGCTCAGAGCCTGGGGCCTGTTTCAATCTGTGACTCCCTCTCTCTCTGACCCTCCCCTGCTCACGCTGTCTCTGTCTCTCTCTCCTAGAAATAAATATAAAAAACATTAAAAAAAAAATTTTGAAAAAAAAAATAAATAAATTTCTAGGGCACAGGAATAAATCTGAAGTGGTAGCAAAACAATTATTGTTAGAGTTTTTATAACTAGAATTTTGGTAGTAAAAATTTTTAAGTTTGACTTTTAAAGTATAAGTACAGTAATTTTTCAACCAAGTGCTACACCCAGTTGCAATACTAAATAAATGTTCCTTTTAACTTAACTCTGCCAGTGTAGGGTATTATTGGTGGCAAAGCTGCCAAGAGAGTCAGCTTTTCTCTACCAGTAGCTATTTATGATAAACACTTCTCTCCACCTGTTCTAGACTGAAGATTTTATCACTGGTTTGAACACATTACACTGAGGCCACTTCACACATTCAAGCTTTGTGCACTGCTTAAAGAAGATGCTTTCTGAATATATGGGAAGAGGGACAGCAGACTGCCCTCACTGACATCCCTTATTTCTAATATTTTTGCATGTACTTGCTTTCCATAATCACTTAAGAAAAATTGTTCTTAAACTTTATGTGGCAGTGGAACTATGTAGTTGGATTTTGAGATGACAAGCCACCCCCAAATTTTCATTTGCATCTCAATTTCATTGAATCCTTGACTTGCAGCATCTTCCTTGAAGCAGGAATGTGGTGTCTTTTAAGCAACACTTACATTCTCAGAGCACATCAGTTTGGTCTTTGCATCCGGTTCCGGTAATAAGCTACTATTTTCTCTGTAGATAGTTATTGGTTGATACAGAAATCCTGCTATGGTGGTATAATTTTGGTCTGCAAAATGTATTGTGAATTTCTCTTTTGTCTATACATCCTTTTAAACATAGAATAGCTGACATTCCACTTTATATTCTAAGTATTTGACAAGACAGCCCCCAAATCTCTTATATGTCATGTAATTTGTCTTTGGCTAAAAAACATATTTTCTTTCTGAATTTATCTGAAACATGTAATTATGGTCAAATGTGAACAATAAATCCAAAATGCCCTGGTGTGTTTATATTACTGATAATCTGACTAAATCCTGCTGGTCAGGTATGAAGGTACCTGTAGAGTCACACAGTCACTGACCACATAGGAGTGCAGAGTGCCAAAAACATGTTCACACTTGCATTTCACTTTGTCTTCTCACTACACCTGTGAAGTAAATTCAGAAGAGGCCATTAGCACCTCATTGTACAGATAGGAAAAATCAAGCCCTTTGGAGGAATCAACCTGCCTGAGGTCTTAGGGTGAATTAATAAGAGATCTTGAACAAGGATTCAGCCTTCCTGACAGGGTTTTTTTTTTTTTTTTAGTTTATTTATTTATTTTGAGAGAGAGAGAGAGAGTATGTGTGTGTATACACTCATGGAGGAGAGGCAGAGAGAGAGGGAGAGAGAGAATCCCAAGCAGACTGCTGGCTGTCAGCATAGAGCCTGATGTAGGGCTCAATCTCTTGAACTGTGAGATCATTACCTGAGCCGAAACCAAGGGTCAGACACTTAACCAACTGAGCCACCCAGATGCCCCCGACAGGGTTCTGAATGTAGTCATCTCCCGATAGTGTTGTTTAGTCAACACAGAGGAGAAAAGTTAGGATTGGCAGTAAGGGTTAGCTAACTATCAAAGGCTTGTGACAAGACAAAGTCCTACTACTATTCCATTCATTGCTGTGGACACTCCAAGCTTGTCCACTAAGCCTGAGGGGGAAAAGGAGGTAGGCCTAATGGCTGCCACAAAGTAAATGCTCATGGGGGAGGGGGAGTGCCAGGCCACCTAGCCAGACCATCATAAAGAGCAACCATTTATAATCTATAGCAGGTCTGCAGGTTCATTCAGTGTAGTTAATAGAAGTAGGTCTGTCAGTTAAATGGAATTTTCAGTTTAAGCTATGCTTTTTGGAATCTAGTCGTTAAAGAGATTTCGTTTGGGAGCACCTTCCTAACATTCATCCTGCACAAAATACTGAGGCTTAAAATGAGAAAGAAGGAAAGAGAAATGGAAGGATAATGCTGTGGGATGTCTTACGATGTCCAGAAAGTGGGCTTATAGGCCCTCATAAGGGAAGGGAGTGACCTCCATCATGGCACCAGTTTCAGCCCCACTTGCTTTAAGACCAGTTAAGTCTCACAGTGTCACTGGCTTCCAGAAGTAGCTAGTTCTCTAAAGGGCTTCTTCACCTTTGTGTTTTCTCTCCCAGAATCTCGCCGCATCCTGCTTCCTGTGGTTCTCCATCACATTCACCTTCACCTGAGGCAGCAGAAAGAGCTGCTGATCTGCTCAGGGATTCTTGGCAGCATCTTCTCCATCGTCAAGACCAGCTCTCTGGTAGTGGCCCCATGCCCACTCCATCTCCCCTCAGCTCTGCCCCAGTCTTGCATTATTTTAACTAGAGGCAAACTAACAAAGATCACTTTGTGCACTTCTCAGTCAAAGAAGCTTTCATCAGTGACAGGAAGGCGTCCAAGTGAGCAGAGGCCTATGTATGCCCAGCAGGCTTCTCAATACAACATAGTTTTGCTATTTGAAAAAGTTGCATTCCTGAAATGTAGTTCTCTTTAACACCAGAAAGCTGAATCCTGTGCCGTGTTCTGTTTTTATCAAAAGGTATTAATCCTATGTTCCTGGGAGTGTTCTGAGGACACTAAGGCACAAGCATAGGGAGGCAGGCCCAGGTTGAGAGGCAGCTTGCTCCTTCAGACTTTTCTGTCAGCTTCCTGGCAGCTTGATTCCACCCATATGGCATTCCATACCATGCCAGATAAGGTCAGGACATACAAGAGAAAATTGTTGCCCCCAAGAGCTCTGAGCCTCATGGGATGATAGAATTGGACTTTAAAGATGAAGTTTCAACTGGTACTGCTTTTGCCTATTTTCTTTCCTCTTTACTTTTTCTTTTACAAAGAGATCTGTGGTGGGAAGGGAAGGAAGGAAGGAAAAACATGTATCAGGCATGTGTAAGGGTTGGAATTTTTTTTAATGACATTTATTTTATATATTTATGGTAATAGGAAAATGCTTATTTCTTAGAGAAAATTTGTAAACTAAAGGAAAGTATAAAGAAAGAAATTAAGAACAAGGATGAGTTTTTTATTACATCTTCAGATGAGATGAGGTTTCTGGAGAATAAAATTACAGCTGCATTTAAAATGAAGGCCAGTGTTCTAGATGACTTTTTTTTTTTTTTTTTTTTTTTGGTCAGTTATAACCATGTCCAAAATCTTGTCCCATTTTGTGGCTGTGTTTTCACTTTTGCTGTTATTTCTTTTGATAAAAAGAATAATTACTTCTAATGCAACAGAATGTATGTCCTTTCATTTATGGTTACTGTTTTCTGTGTATTTTCTTAGAGTAAAGTTACTTAGAGATTCTTCTATAAAAATAAAATAAAATAAAGGCCAGTAATGTGTAGCAACATGGATGGACCTTGAGGGTGTTATGCTGAGCGAAATAAGTCAGGCAGAGAAGGACAAATATCATATGTTTGCACGTATAGGAGGATTAGGAGGAACTTGACGGAGGAACAAGGGGGAGAAGAAGGGCGGAAATGGTGGGGGAAAGGGAGAGAGGCAAACCATGAGAGACTCTTGAATGCTGACAAAAACTGAGGACTGATGGATGTGGGGGGGAGTGGGGGATGGGCATGGAGGAGGACACTTGTGGGGATGAGCACTGAGTGTTATGTGGAAACTAATTTGACAATAAACTATTTGTAAAAAATAAATAAATAAATAAATAAAAAATAAAGGCCAGTAACCAGGTGATAAGGAGGTAAAAGGTTAGGCTATCCATGTGGAACACTAGAGGTCCTGAAAAAAAAGAAAAAGAATGTGGTTGGTTTGAGTAAGACACAGGGCCTCAATAGGGTGCTCTGGTGTCCAGACTTAAAGTACCATCTGGTGACAGGGGCCCTGCTTGGCAGAGTGCCTATGGTGCTTGTAGTGGCCCTATTGTTTACTCTTGGCTCCAGTCAAGGCTTGGCAACTCTCCTTCCCACCAGGCCTCAGTGAGGCAACACCAAGCACATAAGGTCTATTAGCAGCCCAAGGTCAGACTTGAGGAAGTGGGAGACTTATTGCTAAATAAAAGAGAGAAATTGAAAGGGAAAATAAAGGGAAGGAGAGGAATGGAGGATGAATGGGAACAGGTAAAAACTTGAAGGAGATGGTCTGGTCGTATTTGTGGGGCTAGAGAGTCAAGTGCAATTAGTTGCTTACAACTAGTCAGAGAGGCATCATAGGTGACAGTGTTATGATCACTTCAGCAGAAGAGAAAGACGACTTGAGCTCCAAGAGCTGCTCTAATTCTTCATGTGGAATGGGGCACAGTATAATTATATTGAATGAATGGGTTGGGGGTAGAATTTAAGCTCCATGAGCATAGAGATAATATCTTTCTTGTTCACCTGTATATACTCAGGTTCACAGTGAGTGGCATATGGTAACTGCTTAATGCATAATGGATTGGTGGATGGATGGACAGATGGACATTTGTACCAGTAATAATAAAAAGAGGCTGGAGAAGGGGGAGTGGAAATCTCTGTGAGATAAATAAAATCAGGCTACAAGATTGAGATTCAACATGAGAGGTCTACAAAAGGACAGCATAGACTCTTCCTAAATCCGGAGTGTGGTGGCTGAGAAGCAGCCCTTAGTGGGGAGGCGTGCTCCATTGTTTTTGTGAGGCTGCCTGAGAAAGACACACTGATACCACAGTCCTTCAGGTGGCCCAGGAATATGAGCAAGAATGCTGAGAACTTCGAAGAGAGATTTAGATAAATCTGAGCAACAGTTGGGGCCAGCAAAGCTTGAGATTGCTTAAGGAGAAAGCCCTGAGAAGAAAACAGTCCTTTTAAATACTGAAATACTTCTATGTGAATTCAAGTGTGTGTTAGCAGTCCTGAAGGTGCCAACACCACGCTCTGTGGCATGAATACTTTACCATTTTCTCGAAGTGTTACTCGTCAGTGTTGTGCTTTCTCCTGACTATTCTAGGGAAATCAAAGTAAACCGGTACTTTCTGACCTTTGCTTCTGCCTTGTATGCTGAAATTAACGTATCTACCTGAGGTTCAGAACTGTGGGTGTCAAGTGGTGCTAGGTTAGGCAAAGGACCCAGCTACCAGGGCAACAGAGGCAGGTTTGCCTCACCTTCTCTCAGAGCTGTTGTCCCAGGTTCCTTGACACCTCATGCTAGTGAGGCCAAGAACTCAGTGTTGAGAGTCCAGCCAGAAGACCGCTCCCGATGCTGCACGCTTTGTGAGTGCTGCCAGCTGCACGTCAGCCAGGTTGGTGCTAACAGTGTGCTCTCTCACTGTTCGCTCCAGGAGGCAGATGTCATGGAGGAGGTAGAAATGATGGTGGAGAGCCTCCTGGACGTGCTCTTGCAGACTCTGCTCACCATCATGAGCAAATCGCACGCTCAGGAGGCGGTAAGAGGGCAGCGGTGCCCGCAGTGCACAGCCGAGATCACTGTTAGTAACTAACATTCAGGTTTTCTTGCTTTTTTCTAACCTGGGGCTCCTCCACACCAACACCCACCTCCTCATAGCGCCACCTTCATCTCCAACCCCCTGCATGGTTGTCAGCATGCTGCCTTCTTCCCTTCTCACATCTGGCTCCTACCTCCACTCTGAAAGGTCTAGGTTTGTAGTCCCAGAAGTCTACTCTAGGACAGATGTGGGGGATGCACCCTGTCTTGCTTTCCTGCACACTGTCACTGTTGGCCTTGGCCTTTGTGCCAACTCATTTCCTATTCTATAGAATGAAGCAGAGATGCAGTAAGAGATTGAAGGGGGAAAATAGACTATTCCTTCTAGGAGCAGGCTCTCCTAAATGATGTGCACAACAGAATAATTTTCTTAGAATTTGGTTGTATTTACAAAGTAGTTGTTTTTGTCCACAATATTTGTATCTGAATGTCTAGCATCAGGAAAAATATGATGAGTTAGAATTGCACTGGCATTACTGGACAGTTAGAAGAGAAATGGCCTGGGGAATCCTTTCAGGAGGGACAGAGAGACAGTCCCCACTTCTATACCTAGAGTGGACTTCCTTACCCTGATGGGAGAACACATAAACAGATTGCACAGACTCTTCCATTTGGCAGGTAGGAGACTGCAGTGGTTTCTTTGAAGCAGATCCTCTGTAGGAAGAAGCCAAGCCCCAATATGCTAGGGAGGGCAGGGGAGCATAGAGCAGGTATGCGTTCTGAAGCACTGGGCTTGGAAAGAGTGTTCCCTTGGGAGCTCCTGTTGAGGGCACTCTCACTATAGGTAAAAACGTGTACCCTGGTATGTCCTGGTAACCCATCCTTCTGACCAACAACTACACATTACTTGCTGTGGGCCTAACCCTGCTTTATGCACTTTACAAATATTAACTCATGTAGCAACACTAAATTACATAGATTTAATGAAAATGATAATAACTGCATAATTTACTGAGTACTTCCTTTACATACTGGACTTTTTCACTGAAAAGCTTTATGTGCATTCATTTCTCTGATCCTTGTACTAAATCTAGGAATTATAGCTTATTATGCCCATTTTTTTAATAAAACTGAGGTTCATATACATGTATATATTCTACACATATACATATGTAGAATAATTTCATGTGTCTAGAAATTACTTGAGAGCCAAACATATTGTTGTCAAATCTCCATGAGTTTAAAAACATTGGGTCAGCTGCCCCATGCCAAAAATTGCCAAAAGATAGTAACTCTTGGAGTCCTTAAAATAAGGTCTTCTTCCATGTTACCCCAGTTGGAACTTGAAGGAATTTTAAAGACTCATTTTTTTATCCATTAATTTTTACTTATCTTAAAGCCCATAATTTGCCTTCTCATAAAGGTCAGTTTTGACTCCTCTACTTTCCAGTATGTCAACCTACTATGTTCCATCTTCCTGGTCCAGTAACCACATGTAAACTCTAGGAGGTCCCCAGAAGATTCTTGGAGAAGGGCTGTCCATCTCAGAGCAAGATGGGAGGAGCCCATATTCTTTCCAGAGAAGGCTGAATAATCCCGTTATATTTCAGTACAGTGGCCTGGCAATATATAGTGACAAAGGATCGCATAGCCAAAAATTTCTGAGGGAAAAAATCCCAGACTTTATGTCTTACTTTGCAATATTTCTTTGTGATATATTAAGGTTTTTTCATTAGTCCCATCCTGCAGAGGTCTTATTAAAACTTCCAACCCCTTCAGAAAAGAAAACTTTGCAGAAAGGAAAACTCATTTTCAGGGCCAGAGTTCTCCCCTTCCCTTTCATGATCATTGGGGCCATCTCAGACCCTTCCTTCTCTCCTTGCCCTCTGTGGATTGGGGAAACACAGATCTTGTGATTAGTTGCACCAAGTATTTTCTCGGTTGGTCTCCAGGGCGAGTATGTGTCCTGCCTTCTCTCGCTGCTCCGCCAGATGTGTGACACCCATTACCAGCACCTCCTGGACAACTTCCAGAGCAAAGATGAACTCAAGGTAGGCAGCAAATCTACCTCAAAACTGACTTTTCATCCAGGAAAGGAAACATGCAGCTAAGACTGACTAGGCGCTTTTCCTGCCAGGGAAGCAAGTACAAGTGACCAGCTCTGCCTAGAGTGAAGGGCTCACCAGCCCTACTTTACAGCTGTGAGTGTATGGCTTCCCAAAGCTGAAAGCCAGCAATGGTCTTACACAGCCAGACCCCAGTGACGTTGGCAAATTTTCACTGGCTAATAGCAGCTCTGTGACCATCTCCCTCTATGAGAGGCTGCTCTAGACCATAGTAGCTGTCAGCAAACTGGAACTCTTCCCTTTCTTATGAACTCAACAATCACCTTATATTTTGCCACAGCAGACCAGACTCCACTGTTTGATAACTATATAATAATAATAATAATAATAGTAATAATAATAATGATAATGATAACTTTTCATTACAATGTATTTCTGGAAATGACCTGTAGAGAGCAAAAGTGAGCACTGCCCATTGGCTAACAGACTCCAGATCCAGAGCATCAGGGCAGCTAGGGCAGAGAAATGGGCCCATGATCCAGACAACAAGGGAGAATTCTCATGCTTCCAGTGGTATCACTGCTGACAAACTTCTGGGGCTTATGCCTTTGCCTTAGAATGTGCTACTCAGTTCATCGCTTGATGAACAAACTATTGCAAATTTTAGTTCTATGCTCTGCCTCCATTCAGAACCAAGTCATTTGCACTTCATAATAATGCATTATATTGTTTTTCATTCACATGACCTTTATTAATCATATGGTATCAGTTAATAAGTATTAGGCATCACTTTCTAGTATTTGATCTTGCCTGCCTTTCCACAGACTTGGATCTCTGCAGATTGTTATCATTAACTAATTGCCATAAAGTCAACCTGTCTTCTTGGAGTGATGGACTTTGACAGCCCTTGAAGTGAGCCAAAAGTTAGCCAGAGCCCAAAGCTCACATCCAAGTCAAGCAGTGCTTGAGCTGGGATGTGGAGCCTTAAAAATCCAGTGTTTGCTGTTCTAGATCATTTTCATCATGTGTGTGTTATACTAACTGATTCAGAAGCTCAGGCTGGCATCATTCTCTTACTTTTAAATTAAATGTCTTTTACTCTTGAATGCTGACAAAAACTGAGAACTGATGGATGTGGGGGGGAGGGGGGATGGGCATAGAGGAGGACACTTATGGGGATGAGCACTGAGTGTTATGTGGAAACTAATTTGACAATAAACTATTTGTAAAAAAAATAAAAAATAAATAAATTAAATGTCTTTTTATAACAGCAATGTATATACATAATTTTTTATTTTTAAATTTGTCGTTCATTTATTGAAAGCCTGCTATGTGCAAGCACTATACCCAGAACTTTGTGGGTTTTAAAATTTTTAATTATACATAGTCTTAAAAGTCAAAACACATTACAAAGCTTATAACATAAATGGTAGTTCCCTGCCTCAACCTGACCCATGTCTAGTTGCTACTCCCCAAAAGCAGCCACTTTGAACTCTTCTGCTGTTCTTTAAGCTTCTACTGCCATTTAAAATTTTAACTGTCAAAAAAATAATTAAAAATAAAACAAAATTTTAACTGTCAGTTATTACCTATTTTCTTCTTCCCATGGAAGATGAAGGTTATTCTCCTGTATCATTCTTCTCTCTCTCTCTCTCTCTCTCTCTCTCTCTCTCTCAAACACACGCACGTGCGAGCGCGTGGGTGCACACACACACACACACACACACATCTTTTCTCTATTTCTTCCAATATAGCTGGATACTTTCTTCCAATATAGTTTGCATACACTTTTGTTTAAATTGGTAATCAACTCTTCTTTATTATAGCTAGGTAAATACTGTGGTGAACCAGCTGCTATGCTACTACACTTCCTTTCTTGTAAAACTTTTTGTTTTTTCCTGGAATTAATTGCTTCTTTTGTCATTTGCATGTTTTTTGTTTTCTTTTGGTTTTTAAATCTGGCTAGGCTTTCCTACAGCCTCTCTGTAATAAATCTCTCCTTCCAGCATTCCTCAAGGTCACATCTATCTGTTGGATACTGTCAGGTCACTTTTTTTCCCTGGAAATTTTTCTTGTTTTCATTTGTTTCAGTCTCTAACTTTCATTTCAGAGACTTTCCTCTTACACACACAGACTTTTGGGTGTCAGTCCTGGGTCTGAAAGTGAGGTGCTCTGGTACTACTTAGAAGCCCTATATGTGTTGAGGGTTTGTCTCCAGCAGGCTTCCCTGTAGGTGACTAAAGAGGGTCTGGTCATTTGGTCAGATCATCCTCTAGTTCCTGTAGCTACTGGTCTGTTCTCTTGGATTTATCTATTTCCTGAAAGAGGAATCATTTACCCTTCCTAGAGATGGAGTAGCCTGCCAATATTTTGGGAACTAAATAACACAAAGGGGTTGGGGCCTTCCAGTTCAGCAGGTAAACTTTGTCTCAGTGCCTGTTTTCATTTTGGCATCTCCACCCTCATATGTTGCTGTATCCTTGAGAACAGATCCTCAGTGATCAACTACACCAGAGAGCAGCCCTCAGTCTTCTGATAGGATGGGGAGAGCCTGGTCACCCAGGGACATGAGATGGCAGAAGGGATCTTAGGGAGACTGTCAATCAATCTTCCCGTTTTTAGTCCTCATATCCCAGTCCCACAGAAGTACCTGGCGATCCCTACAGTTTCTGAGATCCTTGCTTCCTGTTGCTATCACTTCTAAAGGCTCTTGGCTGTCATCTTTCTCAAGTATATTAAGTCAGTTACCATGAAAGCTTTCAAAATTTATTCACCTCTTCTGATTACTGTGTTCTTATTTCCTGTTTTCTTTGTCCCTCTTGACATACATATTTCTTAACAATCATTTTAGAGAATTTGAGCTGAAACAGAGATGAAGGAACATATGCAGTCCACCACACCAAATATAGAGTTCTGTACATATGTTCTTTTTTATGACAGCATTATTGAGATATAATTTGCATACCATAAAATTTATACTTATAAACTGTACATTTCAGTGTCTCTGATTATACCCATCTTAAAAGACATCACAAATTAACAAGGTCAAGTTAATAATTTATAACTTTACACAAAGAAAAGCCCAAGGCCAGATGGCTTAATTGGTGCATTCTACCAAATTTTTAAAGAAGAATTAATACTAGTCTTTCACAAGCTCTTACAAGAAATAGAAGAGAACTCAACTCCTTTTATGAGATCAGTAGTACCCTGACATGAAAACCAAAAACAGACATCACAAGAAAAGACAAATATAGACTAACATCCCTTATAAATATAAATACAGAACCTTTAGCAGCATACTAGCAAACAGAATCCAGGAACATATTAAAAGTTATACACCATGATCAAGTGAGATTGATCCCAGAAATTCAAGGTTGGACTAAATAGATGCTAATCAATCAATGTAATACACCATTAAATAGAATAAAAGACAAAAACAGGATCTTCATAATGGATGTAAAAAAAATTTTTTTTTAAATCCACCAACCTTTCATGATATAATCATTCAACAAACTAGAAATAGAAGGGAATTTCTTCAGACTGATAAAGGGTATCTATGAAAAACCCACAGCTAACATCAGACTTAATAACAAAAGACTGAATATTTTGCTCTTAAGGTCAGGAACAAGAGAAAGACATCTGCTCTAACCACTTATATTCATTATATTGGAGGATCTAGCTGGAGCACTTAGGCACAAAAAAGAAATAAAAGTCACCCAGGTGGGAAAGGAAGAAGTAAAGCTATGTCTATCCTCAAATGACATGGTTTTGTATACAGAAAATCTTAAGATATCCAAAAAAACACTATCAGAAGTAATAAGTTCAGCAAAGTTGCAGGATACACAATTAATATACAAAAATCAATGATATTTCTTAGCATTAGTAATGAACAATTCAAAAATGAAATTAAGAGAACAGTTCCATTTATAATAGTATAAAAACAAATAGGAAAAGAAGTTAAAGACAACCTAAATAAATGAAAAGACACCCTATGTTCATAGATTGGAACACCTAATTATTATTAAGACACTACTTCACAAAGTGATCTACAGGTTTGATACGAGACCTCTCCAAGTTTCAGCTGCCATTTTGCAGATGTAGACAGTCTGATCTGTAATTCATAGGGGAATGAAAGTGACTCAGAATAGCCAAATGGTCTTAAAAAAGAAAACAGAATTGAAGGATTCATACTTCCCAGTTTCAAAATTTATAACAAAATAACAGTAATCAGAATTGGTACTGACATAAAGACAGAAATAAAGATCAATGGAATTGGATTGAGAGACTAGAAATAAACCTTTATATTTATGGTCATTTGATTTTCAGTAATATTGCCAAGATAATTCAAAGAGTAAAGCAGTCTTTTCAGCAAATGGCGCTGGGACAATTTGATACCTCTGTGCAAAAAGAGAGAGAGAGAGAGAAATTGTACCTTTACCTCATATCATATTTAAAAAAAATTGGGGCACCTGGGTGGTTCAGTCGGCTAAGCATCAGACTTCAGCTCAGGTCATGATCTCCCAGTTTGTGGGTTCGAGCCCCACATCAGGCTCTGTGCTGACAGCTAGCTCAGAGCCTGGAGCCTGCTTCAAATTCTGTATCTCCCTCTCTCTCTGACCCTCCCCTGCTCATGCTGCCTCTCTCTCTCTCTCTCTCAAAAATAAATAAGCATTAAAAAAATTTTTTAATCAACAGGAAAGGGATCAGAGACCTTAATGTAAGAGCTAAACTATAAACCTCTTAGAAGGAAACATAGCATATCTTTGTGTCCTTCAGTTTAGCAGTGATTTCTTAGTTATGAAACCAAAAGCAAGCAACAAAAGAAAAAAACAGATGTTAGACTTCATCAAAATTAAAAACTTAATGTATTTTTTAAAAAAGCAAGTATTTCAAAGATGCCAAGAAGAAAGTGAAAGACAACCCACAGAATGGAAGAAGGTATTGACAAATCATGTATCTATTAAAGAACTTGCATGTAAAATATATATAGAACTCTCAGAACTCAAGAATAAAAAGGCAACTTGATTTCAAAATGGGCAAAGTATTTGAATAGCCATTTTCTCAAAGAAGATACATAAATTGCCAATACACACATGAAAAGACGTTCAGCATCATTAGCCATTAGGGAAATGCAAATCAAAACCACAATAAGAGGGGCGCCTGGGTGGCTTAGTCGGTTAAGCGTCTGACTTTCGCTTAGGTCATGATCTCGCGGTGCGTGGGTTCGAGCCCCGCGTCGGGCTCTGTGCTGACTGCCAGCTCAGAGCCTGGAGCCTATTTCGGAGTCTGTGTCTCCCTCTCTCTCTGACCCTCCCCTGCTCACGCTCTCTCTCTCTCTCCTAGGAATAAATAAAAATATTAAAAAAAAAAAAACCACAATAAGATACCACTTCATATTGAGAGTGGATATAATCCAAAAGACAAATATTAATTCTAGTTTAAATGTATGATGGAATTCACCAATGAAGCCATCTGGTCATGCACTTTTCTTAGCATGAAGCTTTTAAATTATTAATTTCATCTCTTCATTTATGATAGGTCTATTCAGATTTTGTTTCAATTTAAATGAATTTTGGTTGTTTGTATCTTTCTAAAAATATTCCCGTTTCATCTAGGTTATATAATTTGTTGGTGTACATTTGTTTATAGTAGTACCTTATAATCCTTCTTAGTTCTATGACATTGGTAATGATGTCCCTTCTTTCATCCCTAATTTTAGTAATTGAGTCTTCTTTCTCTCTTTTTTTTTTCCTGGTTTGTAAATTTTGTTGATCTTTTCAAAGAATTAACTTTTGGTTTCATTTTTTGCTCTTTTTTTCTATTCTGTCTCTATTTCACTTATTATTCCCTTCCTTCTATTTCCTTTGTTTAGTTTGCTCTTCTTTCTCTAGTTTCTTAAGGTGTAAGGTGGGTTTTGATTTGAGACCTTAACTCTTTTTATTTTATTTTATTTTATTTTATCATTTATTTTTGAGAGAAGGAGAGAATGAGCATGAGTGGGAGAGAGGCAGAGAGAGGGGGACAGAGGATCTGAAGCAGGCTCTGTGCTGACATCAGCCAGCCAATGTGGGGTTCAGATTCATGAACTGTATCAGGTCATGACCCAAGCCAAAGTCAGCTACTCAACCAACTGAGCCACCCAGGCACCCCAAGATCTTACCTCTTTTTAATGTAGGCACTACAACTATAAGTTATAGCTTCATCCCATAAGTTTTGATTTGATGTTTTTATTTTTATTCATCTCAAAGTATTCCTAGTTTTACCTGTGCTTTCTTCTTTAACCTATTGGTTATTTGAGAGTTTATTGTTTAATTCACTTTTTTTGAAATGTATTTATTTTGAGAGAGAGAAAGAGAGACAGAGCAAGTGAGCATAGAAGCAGAGGGGAGGGGTAGAGAGAGAATCCCAAGCAGGCTTAACACTGTCAGCACAGAGCCCAATGTGGGGCTCAAACTCACCACCCCATGAGATCATGACCTGAGTGGAAATCAAGAACTGAGCCACGCATGCACCCTGTAATACACATATATTTTACTTTCTCAAATGTCCTTCTATTATAGATTTCTTTTTTTTAAGTGTAATTACCAATAAGTTAGGAGTGCATATGCCATTTTGCTATTTGTTTCATATCTGTCTTATATCTTCTTTGTTCCTCTTTTCCTCTCTTTCTGCCTTCTTTTATGTTAAATAAATACTTTTAGTGTTCCATTTTAATTCCTTCATTATTTCTTTCAGTATATTTTTAAAATTATTTTCTTAGTGATTGCCCTGGGAATTACAATTAACATCTTAAAACAATCTACCAAATTCATTTTATAGTATACAAAACCTTCCTCCAATAAAGCTCCAGTCCTTTCCCCTTTTTGTGCTGTTATTGTCATATAAATTACATATTTATATATTATAATCTCATCAACATAGTTTTATAAATATTGCTTTATGCAGTTGCCTTATAAATCAAATAGGAAAAGAGTTATGAATTTACATATATACTGTCTTGTATATTTACCTATATAATCACCTTTCCTAGTGCTTTTTATTTCTTAATATGGATTGAAGTTACTTTTTTTTAAGTCTGTAAGACTCCCATTAGTATTTCTCTTAGGGCAGGTTTACTAATAACAAATTCTCACAGTTTGTTTTTTTATTCTAAGAACATCTTAATTTCATCTTCAGTTTTGAATGATAGTCTTGCTAGATTTAGGATTCTTGGTTGATGTTATTTCAGTCTTTAAATATGTCATTCCAGTGCCTTCTGGCCTCTATCATATCTGCTGGTAAGTTACCTATTATTGAAAATCATTTGTACATGATAAATTGTTTTTCTCATGTTGCTTTCAAGATTCTCTCTTTGCTCTGGGCATTTGGCAGTTTGACTATGTCTGTATGTAGATTTCTTTGGTTTTACCCTATCTGTAGCTCATTGAGCTGTTTGGATGTGTAGATTAGAGAGTTTGGGGGCTTTTTTTTCATGATCTTTGGGAAGTTTTTAACCAATATTACTTCAAAAATTTCTTCAACATCTCCTCCTCTTTTTCTCTCCTCTCTTTCTGACTCCATTATTTGTATGTTTTTACAATTTGTGGTGTCCCACAGGTCACATGCTTTATTTGTGTTTCTTCATTTTTTTTCTTTTATTCTGGATAATCTCAGTTGACCTCTCTTTTAAGTTTGCTGGTTCTTTCTTCTGTCAGTTCAAATCCACTGTTGAGCTTCTCTAGCAAAATTTACATTTTAGGTATGGTACTATTAAACTCTAAAATTTCTGTTTACTGCTTTTTAAATAATTTCTATCTATTTTATTGATATTCTCTATTTGGTGAGATATTGTCCTTGTACTTTCCTTTAATTCTTTAGACATGGTTTCCTTTAGTTATTCGAGGGTATTTATAACAGCTGATTTAAAGTCTTTTCCTAGTAAGTTCAATATTTGAGCTACCTCAGGTAAAGTTTCTCTTAACTTCTTTTTCCTGTGTATGGGTCATATGTTCATGTTTAATTTCACATCTTGTAATTTTTTTTTTTGTTAAAAACTGGACAATTTAAATAACGTGGCAACTCTGGAAATCAGATCTCACCCCCACCCCACATCCCAGAGTTTGTTGTTATTGCTTTTTGTTGTTTTGTTGTTATTGATATTTGTTTGCTTGCTTGTTTAGTGACTTTCCTGGACTAATTCTTTCATGTCTGTATGCTTGTTGTGTGCAGCCACTGAGGTCTTCATTCAGTTACCTTAGTGGTCAGCTAACATCTGGACAGAGATTTTCTTAAATGCCTTAAGCCCGTAAGTCTTCGATACTTTGCTAAGCATCTATATGTGTGTATTGGGATTCACCTTCAGTGCTCCAGCAGTTTACATTATTGCCTTAGCTTTCACTTCCTACTTCTCATAGAGCCAAAAAGTTAGCCAGGGTGAGAGATTAAGCTTCTTCAGTCTTTCCTGGGAATATGTACAACCCTGAACATGTGTGCAGACTTCCAGATTCCCAAGTATATGTCAGAGATTTTCAAAGTCCCTATATATATCTCATTCCCCAGATTTTTCTTTTAACTCTTCTGGCAATTTTCTTACGTGCTCTGATATGGCTTCTTTGTGCAACTGGGATGTTAAATCATTATGGCTGTTTTTTTCCCCATTAAATGCCCCCAAGTAAAAAGCTCTTCTTACTCAGTAAGCTCTGAATCAGATCAAATAAGCTCTCTGAATGGGGACTTCCTAGGTTGCTGCCAGACAGATAGAAAAGTTAATAATTTTCTGGGGATGGCACTTTTGGGGGAGCTCCAGAACCATTTTGTCCCTTCTAGTGACTGCTAAGCTGCTGGTTTTCACTACTACTGTGGTTGTGCAGTTGCTTGTTTTCAAGGATACCATAGAGGGAGGGAGAGGAAGGGGATGGGAATGGGACAAATTAAAATGCAACAAAGCCCACTGTTCCTACTGAGATTCAACCATTTTTTCTTGAATAACACTCCTTGGGTTGTTGCAAATCCTTGCTTAACCTGTCTTTGCCAGTGTTCTCATTGCTTTCATATAGGAGCACATTTTTGGAGGTCTTTATTCTGCCATTCCCAAAGTGCTTTTGCTGTCAATGTGTTCTTCACATCCAAGAAAGCAGATTCTTACCATCAAGGGCCAGGGCCCAAAGAATGAGACCCACAGACCCAGTTGGACACCAGTTCTGATGGGTTGTAACTTTCCCTATACTTTGGGCTTTAGGCACTAGGCTCCGTGGGTACAGAACTGCATCTGTTCTACCCAGTTTGGGTCTGCTCCCATCTGGCCTACATCTCACTCTCAGGCAGACCTTTAAAAGAGAAGTAACTCATAAAGGGAATCGGAATATAACCCACTAGTTTCATCCGTTCTCATGGTCTAGAGGTCAGGAGAGCTCTGTTGAGGAAATGTATGCTGTAGTGGTAGTGGTGGTATCTCACATCAGATTTTCCTCCTGGATCAGGAATTCCTGCTGAAGATTTTCTGTGTGTTCCGGAACCTGATGAAGATGAGTGTCTTCCCTCGGGACTGGATGGTGATGAGACTTCTTACAAGCAAGTGAGTGTGGAAGGGCCCTGCACCCTGCACCAGCATCAACAGAGCTATTCTCAGACTAAGGAGAGTGTGTGTGTGAGAGAGAGGCAGAGAGAAAGCAAGACAGAGTTAATTGCCAAGGCCTTGGGGACAGAGAGGACAGGGTTAATGTTAAAAATGTTTGGAGCCACAATCAACAGGACTTAACCATTTACCATAAGTTCAAGAAGAAAGCATTAAAGATAGTTCAAAATGGAGTCCTAAGTGCTTGGCAGATGATGCCATGGTACAGGTAGAAAAGAAATATAATGGACGTATATTTCCATTCTGGGTATTCCAAATAATAATACCCAGAAAAGGTTCCTTCTTGAGGAAGTCCTGTTTCGTGGACACTGGCCTCTGTTGCTCTCTAGTTTCAGGAAGTATCCCAAGCCCGCCTCTTGATTTGATTTGTGTTTTCTGCCAGACATTGCTTGCCTCCCACAGCTAGTGCTAATTACCCACCCGAGACCTGGCTGTAAGGCTTTAACCCTTCTGACTCCAGCCACAGAATTCACTCCTAGACTGCCCCCGGATTGCCTGTTCCATTCATATTTCTAGCCTGTGCTTCTAATTGGCAAACCAGGAGAGTGATGCAGGTGATGAGGTGCTGGCTTATCTGGTTTCCCTCCACTCAAGAGGCCACTTGGTTTCTACTTTCTAGCTCTCTGCCTTCTCCCACTGATCTGCTTTTTATGTTGGCATTACATGTAATATAGTGACATTATTTACGTTAAATATTCACAAAGTGTCAGTATGGTCTTTCCACTTTGTACCTTTTATGGGGCACTTTTTTCTTTTTTCAAAATTGCAAATGTGTTATAGAGAACAGAGCGGAAGAATGGTTATAAACAAAGTTGCACATGTATTTCCTCAAATAATGGATTTTCCATTTGACTCTCTCTTGTTTCTTTCTCTTAGCTCTACTCAGAGCACTTCATGGTCCTCAGCCCATCCTACAGGAACAACCTCTTCTTTTAAGGCTTTTACCTTTCAAATTTGTTACCTCCTGTACTGGTAGACTAGTCTCTCTAATGCACTGTTTATGCCTTGCCTCTCTTCTGCACCAAAGCCAGGGTGGTCAGTGTTAGACATAAGTTCCTTTGCCAGGCAGCTAAGGCCCTTTTTACTCAAACCCTTACCTGCCTATCCCACTTCATTTCCTCTCTACTTTAACCTGTGCCCTTGACTCTGGCAAGCCAGCCTCCCATTGCTCCTTGTATGTACCCAGGCTAAAATTGGGAGTGATATTCTAGACTAAAGGCTGAAAACAAATGACTTATAGATAAAAAATAATAGTATATGATAACAGTAGGGATTTAATCATTATAAACCCTTATTATCAAGTAAAATAATAAAACTATACTCTACATTCTCTGGTAGTCATAATAAACATTCATCACCTAAAAGTCCTCAAAATACTAGAATCACTCTTTGAACTAGAAGAAATCTTGAAGAACCAACTAACTCCCTCCACCCCCTGTTATAGGCAGGGACCCTTGGGCTCAGGTAGAAGTTTTACCAAGGTCAGGTAATGGCAGAGCCAGTCCTAGAACCCACTGATGTTCTGTGCTGTCCTGCCAACTATGGGGCATTTCTCAAGACCAGTTTTCTGTGAGATTTTGCCATCTATTCATTTCCTTCATAGTTACATCTTATATGAGAGCAAGTTGTACTAAAAATATTTACTCATAGGTCATAGATGCTAAGCTGTCAGATGCCATTGTTAGTCTTTTAACTCTACCAATGCCTTGTTCCCTTACTACAGTATTATAGTCACTACTGTCCAGTACCTGTCTTCTGCACTGCACAAGAATTTTACAGAGACAGACTTCGACTTTAAGGTAGGAATTCCTGAGACCCATAGCTATCTTTGTAATAACACTAGAGAGCCAAAAAACAAGCTCATTGTTTTTGTTACTGTTTTTGTTTTACTTAAAATTAACAAACATTTTATTTTGCTCACAATTTTTCAGGTCAGGATTTTGAGAAGGACTTAGCTAGGTGCCAGATGGATGGCTGGGAGCTGGAATAGGCTCACCAGGTTTTTGCTTTATTAATATGTTCATAGTATTGAACCACTTCCAAGTTTGATAATGACTAGGATATGACCCAACAGTCTCCCTATTGGAGGTTCTGGGAACCAGACATCCAGGAGTAGGCTTTCTAGGCCAGAATTAACACTGTTGGCTTTTAAGAGGAGTCAAGAAAGAAAAAAAAAAGTTGTTTGTAAAGATACTTATAAAGGAAAAAACCCAAAATCTTAAAATTGTAAAATGAATTCTGTGCTATATCCATATATTTAGAATCTCTCCTTGCAAGGTTAAGGACTCAGGCTGTCACAAGTTTTCTCTTTCTCTGTCTCTCTAGGTGTGGAATTCTTATTTTAGCCTGGCAGTTCTGTTCATAAATCAGCCAAGCCTTCAGCTAGAAATCATCACTTCAGCCAAGAGGAAGAAGATTCTAGATAAGTAAGACATATGTCTCTTATTCACCTACTTACCACACACCCAGATGGGGTTATGTTTCTATGAGAGCTTCCTCAGAAGTCCACAAGGTTCTCACTGGGTAGCTTTCCAAAGAGCCAAATATGAGAGTTCAGTTGAGAGCCAAATGAGGTAGTGCTGGGGGAAGCATTAGAGACAATGCTGACGTGCTAGCTTTATTGGGTTTATAGCCCTGCCTTCCTGAAATTTCTCCCACTGAAAGCTGGATCCTGTGTTATTATTTCCAGGTATGGGGACATGCGTGTGATGATGGCTTATGAACTGTTCAGCATGTGGCAGAATTTGGGTAGGTCTTTTCTCCCTGTTTTTCCCTTCCACATATTGCATAGCCAAATAAAAAGTGATAAGACTAGTAACTTTCCCCAGGTTTTACGAATGTTAATTCATACTGAAGAGACCTTTACATATATTTAATGTAATGCCTCAGGTGGATAATGCCACATATGTGCACAGAGCCCTTTTCAGGGAAAGTTAGGCTGAGAAACAAGACCCCAGTAACACACACGCACATTCCGATTTTTGAGAATTAAAGTCAAAAGGAGTATAAAGGCTCTAAGAGTTTTTCCTAGCTTAAGAACTGATGCCAGTAAGATCTTCTATGCTCTTCATGTGCCAGTCCAAATGTTGCCAACTCAGAAGCATAGATCATTTTTTATTTTTTTATTTTAATCCCAATATAGTTAACATACAGTGTTATATTAGTTACAGGTGTACAATATAATGATTCAGCATTTCTGTACATTACTCAGTGCTCATCATGATAAGTGCACAGAAGCATAGATCTTGGAAATGCTCAGCAAGGGCAAGCTATTCAATATTCAATAAATATTGAAACATTTGGGGTCTCTGGTATTCAGGCCACGCAGATCAGATTTCTGCCACCATTTGCGTTCAGATTGCATGCAAGAAGGGAATTGCAGCCCCTAGGTGAGATAGATTTTAGTTCCCTTTCTTTCAGCAGCTTCTCTAATACCTAGTGCTTTGGACCTGAAATTGTCAGTGTTTGGTAGAATCCTTGTATTGCCCTGGTGACTAGGAGAGACATCCTTTGGTATTACAGGTTTCTGAGGGGCCTCTCGGGATGCTAGAGAAGCCAGTACCCTGAGAGGCCATTACCCTTCCTACCTCTTACTGTTGTCAACTAAGTTCATGGCTCTGAAGCCTTAGGAATGGTGGTCATAAAGTCTTCCAGTCCTCCATTAACCGTCTCAGTCACTAACCCTGAAGCAGCAAACAAGGTGCGAGGCATTCCTTCTAGTGAACACTAAGGTTTCCCTCCGTGTGTGAGAATACAGTTCACCAAGCAGATTCTCCAGCTTCAGGACTCTTTACACCCTGCATCCAGCATAGTCTGGGTATAGGTTTTTTGTGGGGTTTTTTTTTTTATTCTTTTTTTCCTTAAATAGTTTATTGTCAAGCTGGTTTCCATATAACACCCAGTGCTCATCCACAAGTAACCTCCCCCAAGCCCATCATCCCCCTTTCCCTCTCCCTCACCCTAATCAGCCCCCAGTTTGTTCTCAGCATTCAAGAGTCTAGCATGGTTTGCCTTCCTCTCTCTCCCCAACTATTTTTCCCCTTCTTCTCCCCCATGGTCCTCCATTAAGTTCCTCCTAATCCACCTATATGTGCAAACATGGTATCTGTCCTTCTCTGCCTGACTTATTTCGCTCAGCATAACACCCTCAAATTCCATCCATGTTGCTACACATGGCCAGGTTGCATTCTTTCTCATTGCCATGTAGTATTCCATTGTATAGATGAACCACATATTCTTTTTTTTTCCACACTGTCCGAATATTTTATTACAGGTAAATTGGAGAAAACCATATGAGATTATATAATTTATATGTAACTAAACCTATTTCTCATCTAATAAATTAAACATAATCTTGCTGAAAAGTGATCCAGTATTTCTCATTTTTGTTTCTTTTTTTTTTTTTTTTACAAATAGTTTATTGTCAAATTGGTTTCCATATAACACCCAGTGCTCATCCCCACAGGTGCCTTCCTCCATGCCCATCCCCCCCCCCATCCATCAGTCCTCAGTTTGTTTCTCAGCATTCAAGAGTCTCTCATGGTTTGCCTCTCTCCCTTTCCCCCACCATTTCCCCCCTTCTTCTCCCCCATGGTCCTCCGTTAAGTTCCTCCTAATCCTCCTATATGTGCAAACATGGTATTTGTCCTTCTCTGCCTGACTTATTTCGCTCAGCATAACACCCTCAAGGTCCATCCATGTTGCTACACATGGCCAGATTGCATTGTTTCTCATTGCCATGTAGTATTCCATGGTATAGATAAACCACATCTTCTTGATCCATTCGTCCGTTGATGGACACTTAGGCTCTTTCCATGTTTTAGCTATTGTTGAGCGTGTTGCTATGAACATTGGGGTACTGTGCCCCTATGCATCAGCACTCCTGTATCCCTTGGGTAAATTCCTACCAGTGCCTTTGCTGGGTCATAAGGGAGTTCTATTGTTAAATTTTTGAGGAATCTCCACACTGTTTTCCAGAGGGGCTGCACCAGTTTACCTTCCCACCAACAGTGTAGGAGGGTGCCTGTTTCTCCACATCCTCACCAGCATCTAGAGTCTCCTGATTTGTTCCTTTTAGCCTCTCTGACCAGTGTGAGGTGGTATCTCAGTGTGGTTTTGATTTATATTTCCCTGATGATGAGGGATGCTGAGCATCATTTCATGTGTCTGTTGGCCATCTGGATGTCCTCTGTGGAGAAGTGTCTGTTCATGTCTTCTGCCCATTTCTTCGCTGGATTATTTGTTTTTTGGGTGTGGAGTTTGATGAGTTCCTTATAGATTTTGGATACTAGACCTTTATCTGATGTGTCATTTGCAACTATCTTTTCCCATTCCATCAGTTGCCTATTAGTTTTATTAATTGTTTCCTTTGCCGTGCAGAAGATTTTGATCTTGATAAGATCCCAGTAGTTCATTTTTGCTCTTGATTCCCTTGCCTTTGGGTATGTGCCAAGTAAGAAGTTGCTGTGGTGGAGGTCAAGGAGGTTGTTTCCTGCTTTCTCCTCTAGGGTTTTGATGGTTTCCTGTCTCACATTCAGGTCCTTTATCCATTTTGAGTTTATTTTTTGTGTATGGTGTGAGAAAATGATCTAGTTTCATTCTTCTGCATGTTGCTGTCCAGTTCTTGCAGCACCATCTGGTAAAGAGGCCGTCTTTTTTCCATTGGATACCTTTTCCCTCTTTGTCAAAGATTAGTTTGCCATACATTTGTGGGTCCCATTCTGAGTTCTCAATTCTATTCCATTGGTCTATATGTCTGTTTTTGTGCCAATACCACATCAAGACAGTATGGATATAGGTTTTAACCCTGAAGCTGACTCTGAAATTCCCAGGAACACAAGGTACTAACAAACTGTGCCAAATACCAAGATTGGAATATGTAGAATCAGCCTCAGGGCTAATATTTGCCCCTTAGATAGGCTCTCATGATAGAAGAATCAAAAAAGAAGTCAAATTTGCCTGATAAAACCATTCCTGCTTCTATCTTGTGTGTGTGTGTATGTGTGTGTGTGTGTATGTGAGAGAGAGAGAGAGTGTGTGTTTGTGTGTGTGTGTGTGTGTGTGTATGTGTAAATGGCATTTTCTGGTCCTCAAGAACTGATTTTACTTGGCTAAAGCAGTTATTACACAGGTTCACAGTTTGTCTTCTTTATAGTCTCTGAAAGACTGAAAGTAGAGCTCTGGAAGATGGCTCACTCAGTTGCATCACTGCAAGGAAGAGAAAAGTTCTGTCCCACAGTCCTCAGGACTGGCCCTGGCTTATGGGAACATGCCCCAGATTGCAGGCCAATCACAAGGAAACCTTCATCACCCACTTCCCATGGAAAGGCCTCATAAGAACATTGGGGGATGAGCTGAGCTGGTCTGTGTAGATGCAGTGCTACCATCAGGAGTGCAATGTGAAGACAAGGGACATGCCTGGGGAAGAGCACAGACAGAATCCTTGAGTCATTCTGTCCAAGTAGGGCTGTACAGGAGGCTCCTGCTAACTCAGGAGGAAGCCTTTTGGGCAGACATGAGCACAGGCTGTAAAGAGGCCCATGAACTTCAGGCCTCTAGTGGCTGGACCAGGGACTATGAACATCTCATCACTTAAATGCCTCTGGGCTAGAGGTAGAGACCCCGGGGATAGTGGATTGTGTTCAAGCAGAAATGGATAAATATTCCTTGCTAAATAAATGCTGAACAATATGAAACTATCATAGGTTCTCAGAAATCCTATTCTGTCTAAAGCATTGAACTCTGTTTCTTGACCTTGGAATGATTTTTCAAGCAGTTTGCTGAACCTCCCATAAATCTTTAGAAAGGCAATTTATTTGTCCTTCTCTGCCTGACATATGTTTGCACGTATAGGAGGATTAGGAGGAACTTGACGGAGGAACAAGGGGGAGAAGAAGGGTGGAAATGGTGGGGGAAAGGGAGAGAGGCAAACCATGAGAGACTCTTGAATGCTGACAAAAACTGAGGACTGATGGATGTGGGGGGGAGGGGGGGATGGGCATGGAGGAGGACACTTGTGGGGATGAGCACTGAGTGTTATGTGGAAACTAATTTGACAATAAACTATTTGTAAAAAAAAAAAATAAATAAATAAAAATAAATAAATAAAATAAAATGACTAGCTTTCAAAAAAAAAAAAAAGAAAGGCAATTTATGCCTGTTGAACATTTGTTTTAGCTGGGCTGGGCCAGTTTTATCTATGAATTCCAAAAAGCCAAGAAAAAGAGTATCTCAGAAAGCCATAGGGGAAAGCTTGCTTTGTTCTCAATGCTTCCAGGGCAGATGAAAGTATCTGCTATGACCAAATTTGGGAAGCTTCTATAGAAGAAGCAAAGAAAGCATAAACTAATATCTGTTGGGTTTTGTTATTTAGGTGAACATAAGATCCACTTTATTCCGGGAATGATTGGTCCTTTTCTGGGTGTGACACTGGTTCCACAGCCAGAAGTACGGAATATCATGATTCCCATCTTTCATGACATGATGGACTGGGAGCAGAGGAAAAATGGCAACTTCAAACAGGTAAGATGACACTTGCCCTCCTCTGGATGGACCCCTTCTGTCCAGGAAGGTGATTCAGATGCCAGACTGTAGTTCCAGTGGGAATGGCTGTAGCTTGCCCATCTTGAATCCTATTCAAGGGTTTTCCCTTAATTGCCAGCCAGAATTGATTTGTGGATTTTCTTCATGAAGTTAGAGGTCAGAAAAGAATCAGAGTAAAGGAATGAACATCATACAAAGAAATTTTCTGTTCAAGGAGAGAGTGACTGGGACTGTGATCATCCAGTTTCATTCAGAAAAGGCCCTGGGAGCATAGTATCTTTATTTTCTTGTGCATGGTCCAGGCATTTCTAGGGTTAGAGCCAAGATCAGATGGCTTCTCATGGTTCAGGGTAGCCCAGAATTTCACAGACTTCTGCACAGAGGGGTGGGTCCAGAAGGTATAATCCCTTAGCTTCTGACTAAGTCGCTTCAGGCTGTCCCTCTGTATAAATCTTCTGCCACCTCTAAGGTAAAGGAAATGGCCCCTACCTTTCTATGTGTAGCTCCAAAGAATAGGACTAGGATCAATAGGGGTCAGTGGTAAGGAAGCTGATTTTAGCTAAGCTTCCCACTAAGCTCCCTCCTAACCCTGTGACTCTGGGATGAACCAGTGGTCTTATAGTGAGTAGTTGTAATAGTGAGGAGCAGACCAGACAAACAGTAATTTTTAAATTCTTATTTATTTATTTATGTTTGTTTGTTTTTAAGTTTACAAAGAGCAAAATTCATTCTTTGTGATTTACAGTTCTGTAAATTTTGCTAAACACATAGTCATGTAACCACCACCACAATCAAGATTTTTGAAATACCTAAGAATTCCATCATGCTACCTTTTTGTAGTCAAACCTTCCCCCTACCTTTAACCTATGACAATCTGTTCTCCATCACTGTAGGTGTGCCTTTTCCAGAATGTCAGTTGAATGGAATAATGTAAAATGTAGCCTTTTGAGTCTGGTTCTTTCACTCAGCATAATGCCATCAAGAGGTCCATCCATTGTTGTTGCACATATCAGTTTTTCTGTTGCTTAGTGGTATTCCATTGTAGTTATTCACCATTTGAAAGACATTTGCATTATTTCCGCTTTATGTTGATTACAAATAAAGCTGTTAAAAAATATTTCTTTACAGGTTTTTGTATGAATATAAACTTTCACTTTTCTTAGGTAAATATCTAGGAATAGGATTGTTGGCTATTGTGGTAAATGTGTGTTTAACTTTATAAGATGCTATCAAATTTTATTCCCAAGTGGCTATACTATTTTGAAGTCCCAGCAGCATTGTATGAGAGTTTTAGTTGACCTATAAGCTCACCAGAACTTGATATTATTTCTTTGTGTGGTTTTTTTTAGCCATTCTAATAGGTATATAGTTTATATCTTGGAGGTTTTAATTTCCATATCTTTAATGATTAATGATGTTGACCATCTTTTAATGTGTTTACCATCTTTATATCTTCTTTGGTGAAATGGTTATTTAAAACTTGTGTTCATTTTCATTGGGCTATTTGTTTTCCTATTATTGTTTTGAAGGTTCAAAAAAACTGAAGGTTCTTTATGTATTCTAGATGTAAGTCTTTTGTTGAATATATGATTTACATATATTTCCTCCCAGTCTTTAGCTTGTCTTCTCATTTACAATAGTATCTTTCACAGAACAAAAATTTTTAATTCTTATGCAGTCCATTTTATCAATGGCTTTCTTCTATAGATAATGCTTTTTTGGGATAATATCTGAGAACCCTTAGTCCAAGAACACAAAATTTTTTCTCCTGTGTTTCTTCAAGCAGTTTTATAATTTTATATTTAGATCTGTTACCTATTTTGAGGTAACCTTTGTATAAAATGTGAAATATGGGTCAAGACTTTTTTTTTTTCCTTTTCACACATGGATATCCAACATCTTTTGTTGAAAGAAACTATTTTCTGTCAAAAATCAGTTCACCCTTATCTGTACAGTTCTCTTTCTGGACTCACTAGTCTTTCCATTGATCTATGTCTTATCTTTTACCATTCCCACACAGTCTTGATTATGGTAGCTTTATAGTTAGTCTTAAAATCAAATGGTGTGAATACTCCAAATTTGTTTTTATTCCAGTGTAATCTTAGCTATTCCAGTTCCTTTTCATGTACGTCTCATAATTAGCATGTCAATATCCGCAAAAATTACTGCTGAGTTTGAGATTGCATTATAATCTGTAGATCAAATTGGAAAGAATTGATATCTTAGTAATACTTAATCATACTTAGAGTCCATGAAGGCGGTATATCTGTCCATTTTTTAGGTATTCTTTTTTATTTTTTTCATTAATGTTTTATAGTTTCAGCATACAGATTTGTACATGTTTTTAGATTTATATGGTAAATATTTCCTGTTTTTTGGTGCTATTATAAATTATTCTTATTTTTAAATTTTATTTTCCAGTTGTTTGTTGCTAGTACATAGAAATACAACTGTTTTGTATATTAATATTATATCATGCACCCTTGCTAAACTTACTTATTAATTGTAGAAGGTTTTTGGAGATTCCTTGGGATTTTCTAGTTAGCTAATCCCATCACTTACAAATAGAGACAGTTTTATTTCTTCCTTTCTAATCTGTATGCCCCTTATTTTTTTTCTTACCTCATTGCACTGGCTGGGGCCTTTGATCTGGTGTTAAATAAGAGTGATGAGAGTGAACATCCTTGCTTTGCCCTTAATCTTCAGGGAAAGCATTTGGTGTTACACAGTTAAGTATGATGCAAGCTAGTTCTAGGTTTTATATAGATGCTCTTTATCGTGGGTAAATAGTATTTAACATAAGAATCCATTTTTGGAGTGTATAACTCTAATCCCTTAATTTTTTTAGAAAATAATAACTTCAAACAGAAAGAATTTAATTTCTGTGTTGTCACAACCTTCTAAATTGTGCAAAAAGCACAACTGCCTGATGACAGAACCTACTTGCTGAGAAGCAGATGATATTGCAGAAATGCACCATGGCTCACTGAGCCTGTTGAAAGAGGGGCTAGGCTGCATTCCATCATTACTCCCTGTGAATAAAGAAGGATAACTTTGTGGAAGACTAAGTTGGAACTCATTTGCCTCACACTTCAAGACTCACCTGTTCAGCTGTGTTCCTTCACTCATTAAGGCTATCATAAGGTCGCCTGGGCCGCCGGGTCAGTTAACTGTCTGACTATTTCAGCTCAGGTGATGTCTCACAGTTTGTGGGATTGAGCCCCGTGTCAGGCTTCACACTGACAGCATGGAGCCTGCTTGGAATTCATTCTCTCTCTCTCTCTCTCTCTCTCTCTCTCAAAATAAACTTTTTTTAAATTTTTTTTTAATGTTTTATTTATTTCTAGGAGAGAGAGAGAGAGAGACAGCGTGAGCAGGGGAGGGTCAGAGAGAGAGGGAGTCACAGACTCTGAAACAGGCTCCAGGCTCTGAGCTGGCAGTCAACACAGAGCCCGACGCGGGGCTCGAACCCACGAACCACGAGATCAAGACAAAAGCGAAAGTCGGACGCTTAACCGACTAAGCCACCCAGGCGCCCCAAAATAAATAAACTTTAAAAAAAAAAAAATTAAAAAAAAAAAAGACTATCATGAATAATTGATATCAAGCAAGCCATGTAAACCTTCCTGACCTTGGTAAGCAAAACCTTGCTGCTGCTTCCCTTTGCCACCAAATAGTTTTAAAAAGTGGTCTACTCTTTATCCCCACATTTCCATTTCCCACCCTCCTACCCATCCAGTCTAATGTGTATTGTATATGCACTTCTGTTGAAGCTGCTCTCTTCAAGATCACCCATAACCTTTGGGGTGCCTGGGTGGCTCAGTCAGTTAAGTGTCCCACTCTTGATTTCGGCTCGGGTCATTATCTCACAGTTCGTGAGTTTGAGCCCTGTGTTGGGCTCTGCACTGACAGCATGGAACCTGCTTGGGATTCTTTCCCTCTCCCTCTCTCCTCCCCTCCTCACTCATGCACTCTCTCTCTCTCTCAAAATAAATAAACATTTTTTAATGTTAAAAAAAGATCACCTATAACCTTCTAATTACCAAAATGTTTGTCTTGATTACAGTTGTGCTTTCTACAGCTTTGGCTCTGTTAACTACTCCCCTATTTCTTCCCACCTACTAAAAATATATCTTCTAATTACAAAAACAATAGGTATTTAATATAGAAAAATTAAAATGCAAATAAGCTATAATTTAAAATTTTAATCCATAATCCTGCTATTTTAGTAACTTGGAGAGGAGGACAGGGTATGTCTTTATAGACTGTTTTTCCCATACATAGAGGTTTTTTAAGTTAAAAAATGGAATCATTGTGTATATTGGGGTTCAGAGACCATTGTGTATATTGACTTTTAATCTCCTCTTTTTAGTAACATGTTTTCATCACTGTCTCTTCATGTCGGTTCATTGCTCCTCTGTCCTGCACTGTCAGTTTAGAGGTTACATATTAATCCATTGCATGGCCTAGACCACAGTGTATTTAGTCAGGCTTCTAGTTTTAGAAACTTAGGTTCATTCCAAATTTTTGTTGTTAATATTGTAAAAAACATATCCATTCCTAATTCTCTTAGATAAATTTCTCACCTGTAATTGCTGGGTCAAAGAGCAAAAGCCTTCCTTAATTAGGTTCTTACAACACCACTTCTCACAACTCTATTGTCCGTTGACATCCCAGACCGCAGACCACCCTTTCTGTGTGCCCCATCCCAAGCACTAACCATGCTGGCTTGTGTCAGCTGTTGTCCCTGCCTCCTCTGCAAGATGATGAGCTAGCTGTTGGGCACCAGGGCTGTTTCTTGTGCTTTATTCCTTAGAATCCAACATAGTCCCTGAAACATGCTAGATTCATGGAGACAAAAATCAGAGTTGACATTTATTGAGCACTTCTAAGAGCTAGGGCACAGGGACACCAAAGAGAACTGTTAACCACCATTACTGCTTCACAAACTAGGAAATGTAGGCTTAAATGTCTCATCCTGAATTAGGCAGTTGGTTGTCACAGGACAAATATTTGTTGAACGAATAACAAGGTGTCACTTGTCACTTCAGGAATATTGATTCCATAGAATAAAACTCTCCAAACCCAAAATTGTCAATACTACCAACTATGACATGGTATATATATATATATATATATATATATATATATATATATATATATTTTTTTTTAACATTTATTTTTGAGAGAGAGAGAGAAATAGTGTGAATCAAGAAGAGACAGAGAGGGAAACACAGAATCTGAAGCAGGCTCCAGGCTCTGAGCTATCAGCACAGAGCCTGACGCGGGGCTCAAACCCACAAGCCATGATATCATAACTTGAGCAAAAGTCAGACGCTTAACTGATTGAGCCACCCAGGTGCCCCGTGACACAGTATATTTGAAGAACTTAGCATTTCATTTGACTTAAAGACATTGGTTTACATACATTGATCTTCACCGTTACCTGTTTTGGATTTCTCAGTTTCTCCTAATAACTTTTTCCTTTATTAGCACTACATAGGGTGATGAAGTAATATCCCCATATCCTTCCATCACCAACTCCTTTGCCTAATACAGAAGTTCTAACATTTGAATAGGCATCACAACAACTGGGAGGGCTTGTTGAAGAAGACTGCTTCTCCTGTTCCCAAGTTTCTGATCCACTGGGAGCCTGAGAATCTTCATTTCTAATGACGTCTCTGATGACTGATACTGCTGGCCCAGAGGCCCATTTTGAGAATTTGAGGGAACTACTACACTGATGTTTACACAGTTATTATATTCCCTGCTGCTCCAGGATGCCTTCCGCTACTTTGCCCTGTCCTGGAAAACACAATCTACCTGTACCCACATGTTTGAAGAGAGATTCCTTGTTACAAACAGACCCTTCTTCCCCTGGGAGGCTTGTGGGCCACTGATTGACCCAGTAAGAAAAGACAAGATTCGAACTATGAATGAGACACCTTGGCCTCTGGGCCTGGCTCTACCTGACTTTATATGACCCCAGGCAAATCCCTGCTGAAGTCTCTTCTCTACACAGAGAAAGATATAGCATCAATCCCTAAGAACCCCTGGTCTTAGGGTTTCTTAGAAAGACTTTGTTTCTCTGAAATGCATATTCAAGCAGCTGACTCATCAGGCCAAACATAAATGTGTGACAGTCTCTGCAGAGCAGGCCAGTATAAACAGAACAACATTTATTCATCCATTCTCATTTTCTGCTGAAGACGTTTCAGAAATCATAATTGCCTTCAATGAATATCCTAATTCAGTTATTTTTTTATTACTTCATTGCCTTAGGACTCTTTGGCCCTATGTGAAGTGAAAAAATGCTTCTGTTATAGCTCATCATTAAAAGTAGCAATGCCTTTTTGTTTATATAAAGTATTTATATAAATATAATACCACAATACCACATTTATTTTTTAAATATGATTTATTGTCAAATTAGCTAATATACAGTGTGTACAGTGTACTCTTGGCTTCAGGAGTAGATTCCCATGATTCATCACTTACATACGACACCCAGTGCTCATTCCAAATGCCCTCCTCAATGCCTATCACCCATTTCTCCTACCCCCATTAACCCTCAGCTTGTTGTCTGTATTTAAGAGTCTCTTATGGATTGCCTCCCTCTCTGTTTGTAACTATTTTTTTTCCTTCCCTTCCCCCATGGCCTTCTGTTAAGTTTCTCAAATTCCGCATATGAGTGAAAACATTCGATATCTGTCTTTCTCTGACTTACTGACTTTCTTCTATTTCAATTAGCATAATACCCTCCAGTTCCATCCACGTTGTTGCAAATGGCAAGAATTCATTCTTTTTCATCACCAAGTATTCCATTGTATATATAAACCACGTTTTCTTTATCCATTCATCACTTGATGGACATTTGGGCTCTTTCCATAATTTGGCTATTGTTGATAGCACTGCTGTAAATATTAGGGTGCATGTACTCCTACAAATTGGTACCCTGTATCCTTTGGATAAATTCCCAGTGGTGCTATTGCTGGGTCATAGTATAATTCTATTGTTAATTTTTTGAGGAACCTCCATACTGTTTTCCAGAGTGGCTGCACCAGTTTGCATTCCCACCAACAGTGCAAGAGAATTCCCCTTTCTCCACATCCTCACCAACATCTGTTGTTTCTTGAGTTGTTCATTTTAGCCACTCTGACTGGCATGAGGTGCCACAATGCCACATTAAAATTTTGTTAATTTTTTTTAATTTTTAATGTTTATTTACTTGTGTGTGTGAGAGAGAGACAGAGTACGAGGAGTGTGAGGACAGAGAGAGATGGAGACAGAATCTGAAGCAGGCTTCAGGCTCTGAGCTGTCAGCACAGAGCCTGATGTGGGGCTCGAACTTACAAGCAATGAGATCATGACCTGAGCCGAAGTCAGACGCTCAGACAACTGAACCACCCAGGTGCCCCCAATACCACATTTTAACGGCTAATGAGGGGTTTAAAAGACTTTTATCTCACATCACTTACAGCTAATTTATCACCTCAGAGTAAATCCAGTTAGGCTTATTTAAAAGTGGCTGAACACTGCTGAATACCTTGCATATCAGTTGGGGGATGGGGGGACAAGTACAGTATTGCCCCTCATGGTTTAGGAATCCAGTAACAAATGCAGGTGCCCCAGTGATGAGGCAGTGGCGAGGCATCAGCCCCAAGAGCTCTAGGTCCTATGGGGACAAACAGTGGAGCTTTTTATCCTGAAGAAGAATCTCTGAAGGAAATACTCATACTTTGCTCAACTCAGAATCATGTCAGCCATTTGAGTAAGGAGTAGCCCTGCAGCAAGCTTCCTTTGTGACTAGCTGACTAGAGGGGAAAGTTCTAACCAAATCTATTTTCCTCACACAAATTCTTTTGAATGAACATTTTTTAAGAAAGAAAAACACATGACAAAGACCTCTTTTGAATCCAAAATACTTTTATTTCCAGATAATCCTTGGCTTTTGCCCCTACACTGGGAAAAGAGTATGTGAGGTGTATAAGTTCCAACTTTAATTTAAACGACTGGAGTGGGTAGCTTTTCTAAACAAGGGAGGCAAGGTGGTTTCTTAGTGCTCTAGATGAGGTCCTGCCTTCCCTCAGATTTATTTGGTACAAGGACAAAATTAGGAAGCAGACCCCCACCATTCTCACCTGTGGTAGGAGCTAGATTTCTCATTCTTCCTCTGAGGTCAGCTCAGGTTCATGAAGTCTCTGCTTCCCTCTAGGTGGAGGCCGAGCTGATTGACAAGCTGGACAGCATGGTGTCAGAAGGGAAAGGCGATGAGAGTTACAGGGAGCTCTTCGGCCTGCTGTAAGCTGCTTCAGCCCCAGGCACCCCACATTGGGAGAGGAGGGTGAAGTGGGCTGATGAAGGGTAGGGGTGCAACCCACACTGGGTGGGCTTCAGAGGGTGGGTATCAGGAGAGACCTGGGTTGTTCCTAGTCAATAAGAAGGTAGTATTATGGCAGCAAGCTGTCTCAGGGATTGCCATAGTTAACTAAAGAAGTAGAGACAGGTGGGAACTCTGAGCTCTTAGATTTGCTGATAGGAGACAGGTCTTTCATATGTCTTCATAGCATGCACTGTATCCAGTTGGGCAAACAGCCCATGGGGACTCTGTGAGGGCTCAGTGCTAGCATTTCTTAGAGGAAATAAGTTAAATCCTTGCTTCATAAAATGGTACAATCAACTTGAATAAACACTCTCATGGATCTTGTGACTTTAACAAGTTGTATCCACTCTCCAGGCCGGTTTCCCTGTTTGTGAAACAGGATATTTGTACTGAATGACGTCAGGGATTTTCCCAGTTCCACCATTTGTAGCTCCTGTCTTGAACTGATGGAGGCCAAGAGACCTTACATGTCTTTGCCACAAGGCTAAGTCCAAAGGAGGGACTCAGGAGAGCTATGGTCCTCCCATACAGATAGTGATGCTAGACATTTTATCTTCTAAAAAAAGCAAAATCTTAAGACTTTTACAGCTCGAGTCCCCTCCCATCTCACTTATTATTTCCAGCTTTAATATTTTCTTTGTTTTAATGCCATTTTGAAGATAAGCCAATAACATATTTTTCTAATAATAACACTGTACATTTGCTTAGAACTGTACAGCATACCAGTGTGTTAACATTTCTTACTTAATCCTCACAACACACCTGTGAAGTGGGCAGGGGAGAAATTATCTTCATGAATAAAGGTGATGAAACTGAGGTGAGGAAAGTGTTAACATGGCCTCAGTTGAATGACCAATGAAAAGCAGCTCTAGGGGGAGGACTCAGATCTTTCAGTTTCAAGAAGGGGGAATCTTTCTGCTATATCCTGCCCATTTTGTTCTTTGATGAGTCAGACAATAAAATGTGAATTTATTTGAAATTTAAATAATTATAGTTTGTGTAAATGAATCCATCTTTAGTATTTTTTTCACTGAAGATGTTTCTAATTGTGGAAGTAATGCACAGAAATCTCTTCCTAAGTCACTAACAGATGATTTTACTACAAAGGAAAAAACCACACAAATAACTTGCACTTACGAATCACCTGACCAAATAATGTTTTATAAACTCTTCTAAATCATGTTTGAGGAGTAAAAGCTGCTGAGAACCATGGAGCAGCATTTCCCAATTTGTGTTTTGGGAAAGGTGCTGGGGAAAAAAGTAAGTGGATCAGTTCAGAAAAGATTCAATTAAACAAAATTTAACAGGCCTCTATTACAGGACTTCTCAAAGCCTTAAACAGGCAGAAAGGTGTGAAATATCTCCGATAGGAGTGTGTAGTGACCAGCATTTCAGAGGCTTGTTTGCTCACAGAACACCTTTCTCAGTCCTCCAGGACAGCAGAGCTCTAGAGGTAGAATAGTTTGGGAAATACTGACACAATGGCTTCATCCACACAGCTCAGAGGCCAGAGCAATGGTGCTGCCTTCCCTCTAGTAACACCCTCACTTTTCCAGAAGCCTCGGCTCAGGCCCTATACTCTATGTGGGGAAGACCATCTCTGTCAGGGCAGCATTAACAGCAGCCAGGTTGTGAGCGGGAGTCCCCAGTACTGGGCCTCTAGCTGGGCCTGCCACTCCAGGTGGCAGGAGTGAAGGACAGTGTGGAAAGGAATCAAGAATGAGACCTGGACCTGGGGTCATCACTGACGCAGAGAGTCCAGGTTATCATCCCCTAGGAGACATCTGTGGGAAGACACAGAAGCCAGAGGCTACCCTGAGGTGCCATTAGCATGGCCTGGCAAATAAGAAAAGGACCTGGGCCTTGAGCTCTTGGCTCTGGCAATTTTCACATGGAAGCATCCCCTGATAGTGGAGATGACCAAGTGTAACTCCTAGACTTGCTTAGTGTAACTCCTAGACTCGCTCACTGCCCTTCATACTGGGCCTTCAAGACTAGTTGGAACCTTTTCCTTGGTTTATGGGGAAAGTTTAGTTTGTATGTTTGCTGAAGATGCCTCTGAGTGGCGATGGAGGTAGCTGGCTAACTGCAAAGGCAGATCTATTCTCAGTGGGCTCTTATTCAGCTGCTATTTCAGGACAAACTCCATAGCATACACCTAAAGGGCTGGGGCTTTAAAACCCCTTCCTCAATTCATTGGCATCCTTAGGAACTTAAACAGGAAAACAGAAAATATGCTCATATGTTCCTTCCAATTCAGTAATCACCTTGTCTTTGCTTTCTGCTGCATGGAGTAGAACCCAGCTGTTTGGGCCCTACCCCAGGTAAGACTGTAGTGTGGTAAGTCTGCTGTCTCCAGATCCATCACAGGCTCCACGGGCTCTGGGACCTCACTTTTGTGCCCAGGGAAGGCTCATGAATTGTATATTGTATTTGTTTCCCCCACCCTCCCACCAATAGCCTACTGGAGAAGGTTGAACAGGAAACATGGCGTGAAACTGGCATTTCCTTTGTGACCTCAGTCACCCGCCTCATGGAACGCCTTCTTGACTACAGGTATCTTCTCAGGCATCTACCTATCTGACCTTTCCTCTGATCAGGATACTTCCCTCAGCAAGGACATCCTCTGACTTTAAAATAGAGACCATGTGGCCTTCAGGGGGAGGACTCTTCTGGTTTGGGGTACCATCATTGGTCATTGGGAATCTAGGGATGGCCAAGGAGATAGAAGGAAAGAGTCCTTTCCCAGGGGTAGAGGGCCCTGGGAAAGATTCCTCTCCTAGGGCTTCCTGGGATCCCCCCTGATATGTGGGCATATATATCCAGGAGGCATCCCAGGGACATATAGCTTTCCATCCAAAAAGGTCAAGGCTCAGAGCAATGCAGAAAACAACTGTAAGTCCTTTGTACTGCATTCCTGAGAGCCATATGGCAGATGGGCAGGGAAAATATCACCTGGTACAGAAGTGTGACACAGTAGGACTTCCAGTTGGTTTTTCCAGGCACTGAGGACCATACTTTTCCATGCCTCCATTCTTTGCCTAAAGTGTGTTTTTCTGTCCCTTGGTCTTGGCCATGAACAGATTAGAGGAAGCCTCCTGTGAGCTCAGAGATCTTTATACTATGTTCATTCTGAGAGTTCATGTAAAATTAGTTTTCTCATGAAACCTTGCCTTCTGTCATATAATGGCTTTTTAATTACTCCAGAAGAGGCAATGAAGCCACCATTACAGGCTTAATTATTATCTTAGCAGAGTTCATGTGGTGGCTAAGAGTACCTTTTGGGAGCCTAGAGGGAGGTGATAGGGAATGAGGAAGAATGACGGAGGAAACTCATCCCCAAGCAATAGCTGTCTCCTTTGTGCTACAAGACATGTAAATGCCAAGGGAGAGCACTTCCAACCCATGCATCAGGAAATGAGGGAGTTTAGGCCACCTCCAGTTGCTGCTGAAAAGAGGGTACTCCTGCACCAAGACTTCTGCTTTGCAGAAGACTCAGGTTTCCAGTGTACCAGCTGGACATGGAAATGGAATTCCTGAGAAATGGGCTCCTATTTTATGCATCCCCTCTTTCTTTAGCACAGTTGTGCTTATGCGAGTTTCCGCCCATTTTTCCTGGGCATTATGAGTTCGCAAGTAGCCTTTTGAAGACCCCTTTTAGAATATTGGACTCCTTTGTTAATGCCATATCCCTAGCCTTTTCTGTACCTCCTCTCAGACAGTGAAGAGGGGTGGGCAAAACTCTATACCTCCCCTCTGTGATACATTTACTAAAAGTTATCTCTATTCTCTGTGGCCTACCAGAGAGAGCCAAAATTAATTTCTTAGCCTTTTTCTAACTGCCCATTTGATTTTTGTATCTATCTTGTACAAACAAACTCATAGCCAAACCCAATTTCATTCGCTTCTATTTCTTGTCTCAAGAATGGGATCCTAAAAAACAAGGTTCATACTCTTTCACATGGCAGCAAACCCCTTCATAAACTGGCCTTTGCTCACTCCTCCAGCCCTGTTCCTTGATAGTCCCCAGTATCCATGTGCATATCCTGACCTCCTAGTGTTACTCTTTGTTAACATGAAGGGAAACACCATAATGTTTATCATGGTTTTTATCTATTAAAAATATACCATGTACTTTTTGCTTTACAAGCATTATCTCTAATCCCATAAGCAGCTACAAGGGTTATCCCTGTTTTTATCAGTAAAGGAACACCAATTGTGGGAAGTGACATTGCTGGGATTTGAACCCAAGTCTGACTCAAGAGCCATACCCTATCCCTTCATCCATGTTGTCGCCTTCTCTTCAGACTTCTCTACATGCTATGTCCTCCCAAGCTTCCTACCAAGCCCCATTAAGGAGGCTTTCCCAGATAAGAGATTACCTGGATCTCTGTATACACTTCTTTCAAAGCATCAGTCACTTTGCATGATAAACATTTGTCATTTTTCTGATTCATTCAACTAAAGAGAGAAGCCCCTTGAAGACAGGGACCTTGTCTTTATCTCCATGGTCCCCTACATGGAGCCTTGATGGTCCTCTGGCAGGTGTATGTATTGATGGATTGGAAGATCATGCAGGAACCAAAGAAGTCTCTTTTACCCCAGTGTAGCTTAGTTCAACAAGAACCTACTAAGAAAATAGTTGACAGATAAATATATATATATATATATATATATATATATATATATACACACACACACATTAATTAGGCAAATAATTAATAGGTTATACTCCAGAATGACCTGAACCTAGAGTGTGAGACTCAGTTTTAGACTAGCATGAGCCGTACGTACTCAGAAGAGTACCTCTTCAACTTTTGTGTGAATGATACTCTGTCAGATATAAAGATGCTCACTGGTGGCACCTGTGTTTCTCAGGTTAAGAAGCAGAGCCCTATGGGATGGGGGGAGTGGTTCTTAGTGCCCTGGAACATACAGGGACAGGGCTAGGGTTGCCAAGCCCTTGAGACTTTCAGTGGAACCTCCACATGGAAGAGGAACTGGAGATTATGGAGCCTTCCTTTCTCAGGACTTTCCAATTGCACTAAGGGTTGCATGAGCCCTGGTCTAGGTCACCATGAGCCCAGTGCTCACAACAAGTTGCTTCAGAAGCCTCTTTAGGAGAGTCTTCCCTATTCATCCTCCAGAGAAAGAGTAGGGGAGAGAAATGGCTGCACCCAAGTCAGAGGCTTTAAAAGGTGTACTCTCTGTTGAGCAGCCACACAGAAGTGATTCACAGACACAAAGAGGAGAAGAATCAGCTGTTAGCAGTGTATGGGAGAGGTGGTCATAGAATACAAAGGTGTGGAGGGAATTCCCCTGCCATCACAGGGTTGAGGTCAGTGCTTTCCTATTTAATTGACTTGGCAATGAAGTTCTAGTTATGGCCAAAGACGTTGATGCCTGTTAAGTGTTTCATATGCTTTCTAGAAAAAAAACAAAAAAACAAAAAACAAAAACCATTAAATGCCAAAGTAGCTAGTTGAGACCTCACCGGTCTCTATAGGGCCAACTTATTGGAGAGACAGATGCCTCCTGCCACTTCGTATGTTGCTTGTAACTAGTTGGCCATCTGATCCATCTCTTAAAAAGTCACAGTACTTTCCTGTCCCTACTAGCACTAAAAGATAGTGCAGTGGCCTATTCAGGACCCTCATGTCTGACTACAGAGGAACCAAATGCCTTATGGCTGATAGGGAACCCAAAAAGGAGGAGGACCTTGGTTCCAAATTCCAGAGAGCTGCCACCTCTGATAGTAGCCCCCCATAGAAGGGAGGACACTTGGCTTTTCAAAATATCATGAGAGTTGTGTGGATTTTTCAGTATTTCTTTCTTTCAAAGAAGTCATCCCACTGTGAGCTGGATTGCAGCTGGGAAGATGGGAATAACTGAGTTTGTCACATGATCACCCAGAGGTTCAGTGACTTGGACTAGGGCTCCTGACTCCCAGCTGTGATGTTCCTCACTGAACCCCATGCCTATTGGTAGAACAAAGCCAAGACACTCTCTTCACCTGATCTTAGTGGTCCATAAACCCGCTTATGCTGCCTTTCCCTAACACACAGCTACACAAGGAACTGTATCTATATGCCAAAAGCCCTGTGGGGTGCCATAGAAGGAGACACAACAAACAGATGGAACTCTGGCTGTCTGTGTATAAAGGAGGCTTCTTGATTCACCATCCTGGTTCTCCTTCTCCTTTGTCTCCTGTGCCAAGCCTTCGCTCCTTCTAGAGGAACTTGGTTTTGACCAGTCCCCCTCTCTCCCTAGGGAAGGATCCAATCTCAGTGTTCCCATTGTTCTGTGTCTCACAGGCTAGCCTTGACCTCTCTTACACCCAACCCTGCTCTGCTCAGCATGAATGCAACTCAGCCCTGGTTGAAGCTACCCCTAAATCAGAAAGAAACTTTAAACCTATTGCTTCTCATTAGTACACAGGAAGGAGACCATAGGGAGAAAATTCAGTAAGGTGGTTAACATGGCACCCATGCCATGATTGCTGTAGCCACAAGGTCCTGAAGCTAAGTCCCTGGAGTGGAGCATCTTGGCTTCTGTTGAGCACTGTCCTTCAAAATGAAACTTTCCCTATAAGAAAAGCTCTGTGCCTCTCATTCTGGGGACTTGAGGATTTGATATTTGTCTTTACTGATACATTCTTCTGTGCTGAGGATATTGGTACTGCCCTAATGTACTATCTGGGCTCTACACTCTGCCACCAGAACGAGAGGTTCAGTTGAACAGAGATCTTTGAACCCCTAGGAGTGCGTCCAAATCTCAGAGGGAGCTCACTGTATAACCCCCATCTGTGGAAGCATTTGGAGAGCACCCTAATGTAGGGTTTAGTTATACTAATGCCTCTGTGACACTGCAGTTCTATGCGTTGTTCCATAGGCACCACTTCATGCCATGAGACATTCATTTGTGCTCTCCCTTCCAGGGACTGCATGAAAGGAGAGGAAACCGAGAATAAGAAGATTGGCTGCACTGTTAACCTGATGGTGAGAAGACATGAGCCCCACCTCCTATCTGCCCAGTGGAATGGCTTCTGACCTGCACTGTGATGGGCTTGGCCCTTCTACTGTGGCTGCAAGCCTTAGGGCTTGAGTCAGGATATCAGCTCTGTCCCTGATATCTCAGAGACCTACACTTCATCAGTCACATTTTCACTTGAGAAAGGAATGTTCTCTTTGGACAGAACTCTGCCTTGGCCTCTTAGCAAGGTCCAGTCAACCCTGACACACCCTAATTCCCAGTCTGCCTTGGCACTCTTCCTCTTTCTCAATATTTGGATTCCTGCAAATCTGCCACTGGTTCCACCACACCTGGAGAGCAGGTGTGCCTTCTGGCTGATCCTTTCTCTTCCTGGTGCTGTCTGTGTCCATGGCCTGCCCTCTCCTGTCCAGCACACCCAGGGCATTGACCAGTTGCCTGAAGCTCAGGTAGGGCTTCCACAGATGGGAGCCTCTCTCATCTTTATGTTTATTTCCTGTTCTCTCTCACAGAACTTTTACAAATCTGAGATTAACAAAGAAGAGATGTATATCCGCTACATCCATAAGCTTTGTGACATGCATTTGCAGGCTGAAAACTACACAGGTGAGTTGAAGGGGGACAACCATGTCTCCCTGTGAGGACAGACTGGACAGGTATGCACAGCTAGCAGAGAAAGGCTCTGAGCTGGTGCCTGACAGATCTTAGCAGAGTGTTGGGGCCCATGTTGCCCCCTCACCTCATCCTTTCCCTCAACTCCTTTGTCACATATGGTGGAGAGAAAGCAAGAAGAAATTCCACTTGTGCCTTCATGCCATCTCCTCTGCTGTCTGAGGCTGTTCTGCTCTCTCCTTGCCTTCTGTCCACCCACTCTGAGGCCTCAAGAATAACCTTCCAATTTTAATGTGCTATGTCCAGAGCATCCTGAGCTCACTGTCCCTCTCCAAGAGCAGAGCCTTATTGACTCTGACAACCTTCACAGCCAGAGCTACGTGAGGCCATAACACAGAAATATCTGCCTAACCCTGAGACTTCCAGAACTTGCTGGCAGAACTGCCTTGCAATCTAGGCTCTTCCCCCACAACTGCACAACACCCTACTTTGATTTTCCAATGGAAAATATTGAGAGAGTTCATTTGGTTTTCTGACAGGTCACATGGGGCCCCTTTATACAATTTAATCCATTACTAAGGCCCTTTCTAATAGAACAAATTTAAAAGCACTTCAGCCTGCCTGTCACACTGTTTACTGAGTACCACTATGGGTCAAGAGGGTATGTGCATGCATATGTCTCCTGCCTAATCACCTTGTGCCATAGCTCCCCCAAAATAGCCACCTTCACTGTGGTGACTAGCCACTATATCCTAGCTCTTGAGCCATAGTACTTGAATTTGTGTGACAGACCATGAAATTCAAGCTGTTCTTGTCCACAAACATTACTAGAATTATATGGATTTGTAGAAACGCAGAATCTTCCTTCTATATTTCTAGATGTAAGGGATTGTTTGGCATAGATGCCACCTTTTCTGACCACACAGGTTAGCAAGAATTAAATCTGAAATGACTGGACCACATCTGCCATTCTCTATGTCTACTTCCACCCATGATTGCAGCAAGCCTCTGAGAAAACAGTGAAGCAATAGACTTTGATAAATTCCATATAACATAAAGGCATATACTAAATTCCTAGAGGACTGGGCCATGACCGAGAGGTGAGGAAAGGGATTTGGAGAGGGAAAAGATGCTAAGCCTTGTCTCTGGTGGCCTCAGGAATAACATCTGAAAAGGATATGGTCAGGAAAGAAAAAAATTTCACCTGGTTTCCTAAGTTCCAAAGGGAGGGCTTGAGTGCCTCAGGAGCTTGTTCCCCAGAATCCCATTTGGATCCGGTAAGGAGGCATGTGCATCCTTGGGCAGGAAGGTCCAGTAGCCAGAAGACAGGAAAAGAGGCAAGGATAAGGAGGAGCCTGGGGAGTGGCTGCAGGTAGGTGTGTTTGTCTAAAACTGGAAATGGGTCACGAAATAGTTAGAAATGAGATTCTTCACAGTTATTTTTAGCGGACTTGAGTAAATCCTTGAAGGTCAGGCAGAAGTTAGAGCTAATTACCTTGCCAGTAGGTGATACCCACCAAAAATGATGAAATACAACAGGAAAGAGCAGACTGTGTAGTGAGGACCCTGAGCAGTGTCTGTCATTCAGTGTGACTCATGCTTTAGGATTTAGGGAGCCACAGTATTTAGCTGCTTTTGTTCTATATAACTCCCTTGAACAGTTCCATATGTAGGGTAAAGTATCACTGGGCCTCTGCCCTAGTCCAGCATCATTTAAGCTCCTCCAGGAATGGAGTTTCTGGCTACAGGCCCATCACACAGTTACCACCATTTATACTTCTCTCTGGTCCTTGCAGAAACAGTAGAAATGAAGGCCATGCTGAGGTCAGAAAATTTTGCCATAGGCACTGGGGCTGGTTTAGGGAGGGCTGAGAGAAGATTTGATCAGTGCCCTCCTGCAAGAGCCAGTTCTGAGAAGGTTGAAAAGGAAGCTCTAATCAATTGACTAAAAAGGAACCCAAGAACTCTCTCTGACAAGTCAGGGTCTCCCAAAGCAAGACAACCTGTGTACAAACTCTCAGGTAGCTGGGCCATACTTCATCTGGAGCCCAGCACCCAAAATCAGGCTATGGGAGGAAGCTGTCTACCAGGATTTTTGACTCCTTAATGCTATGGACAAAGGTTATTGGCTGGGTGGGCAGCCCCTCTATGTCACCTTTGGTATCCAGTTTCCCTGACCTGGGCTGCACATGCCCTGTCCTAGCATAGTGCTTGGGCTAGTCCCCTGGCACCAGGCTCCCTCTGGAACACCAAGGAGAAGACCCTGGATCTCTATATGCCCTGTTCCCCACAGAGGCCGCATTCACTCTGCTTCTCTACTGTGAGCTGTTGCAGTGGGAGGAACGGCCACTTCGGGAATTCCTCCACTACCCATCCCAGACAGAGTGGCAGCGGAAAGAGGGACTGTGCCGCAAGATCATCCACTACTTCAACAAAGGCAAGGTAGGTGTCATCAGGCAAGCCGTTCAGCTCTTCGGGTTCTGCTATAATGCATGGCATCTAGACACTGTAGGAATGGCAGCTACAGAGGGTGGTGTGGGGCTTCTGGGACCCCACTTAATATTTATTTGATTTACTCAGAGAATTAATGTTGCTTTCCTAATCTGCCATAGAACATATGAGCTATAAAGACGAATGGATTTTCACCTTAGTCAAAGGAGGCCTGTCCTGACTCTTTTTTTTTTTTTTAATGTTTTTTTTTAAATTTATTTCTGAGAGAGAGAGAGACAGTGTGGGCAGGGGAGGGTCAGAGAGAGAGGGAGATACAGAATCTGAAGCAGGCTCCAGGCTCTGAGCTGGCTGCCAGCACAGAGCCCGACGTGGGGCTGGAACCCACGAACCGTAAGATCATGACCTGAGCCGAAGTTGGACACTTAACTGACTGAGCCACCAAGGCACCCTGGCCTGTCCTGCCTCTTACTGGTATATGTACTTATCTTGGATTTCCCTTCATCACAGCACAGACTGGACTTCTCTCATTGGGATTCTTCCCCATCAGGCTTGAATCTGTGGGACTGGCAGACAGTGTCAGCATTGGTTTAGGCCTCCTTGGGACTTTCCAGCCCCTCTGCTCCTATCTCTCGGAGGGCTCCTTGTGGGGTGTAGGTATGACCACCTACAGTTGGTTGTGACCCATGCACTGAAAAGGCTGGGGTTGTGTGACTTGTTGATGCTGTTTGCTCATTATTCAGCTTTGATCATTGCTTTAAAAATCTGAATTTGGGGCACCTAGGTGGTTCATTTGGTTAAGCGTCCGACTTTGGCTCAGGTCACGATCTCACAGCTTGTGGGTTCGAGCCCCACATCAGGCTCTGTGCTGACAGCTAGCTCAGAGCCTGAAGCCTGTTTCAGATTCTGTATCTCCCTCTCTCTCTGACCCTCCCCTGCTCATGCTGTCTCTCTCTCTCTCAGAAATAAATAAAACATTTTAAAAAAATTTTTAACTCTGAATTTGAGGCGCCTGTGTGGCTCAATTGACTAAGCATCTGACTTCAGCTTAGGTCATGATATCACAGTTTGTGGGTTCAAGCATCGGGCTCTGTGCTGACAGCTCAGAGCCTGGAGCCTGCTTCAGATTCTGTTTCCCTCTCTCTCTGCCCCTTCCCCACTCATGCTCTGTCTCTGTCTCTCAAAACTGAATAAACATTTAACAAAATTTTTTAAAGCTGCATTTAAGGGGCACCTGGGTGGCTCAATTGGTTAAGCATCCAACTTCAGCTCAGCTCATGATCTCACAGTTCATGAGTTTGAGCCCCACATCAGACTCTGTGCTGACAGCTCAGAGCCTGGAGCCTGCTTCAGATTCCATGTCTCTCTCTCTCTCTGTCCCTTGCCCTCTCATGTGTGCTCTCGCTCTTACTCTCTTTCTTTCTCTGTCTCTCATAAATAAACATTTTAAAAAATATTTTTTAAAAAACCTGAGTTTGGATCACTCAGGGAACTATCATGGCTGAAACCCTGACTTGAATGGAAATTGGGTTTTTTTAATGGATTTGTTCATCATAAAAAAGAAAGATTTAAACATTAATAGCTTTTGCCTATAAGTCAGAAAATATTCATCAGTTTTACATAACATAGAGGACATCTTTGTCAAAAGCATTCACCCATGCAGGAACCTTTCCAGGATCTCAGGAGCTCTTACATAACCTAGCCTGGAAAGGGGGCCCGTGCTCAGCACTCGGGCAGCCACGTGTGACTGATCCACAGTGTAGTCCCAAAGCCTCCTCTCCTTGCTGGTCCAAGGTTGGACTTAAAGCCCCACCCTTAAAGCCCTGCATTTCTGGCACCCAGCCCACATGGAGCTGTCATCTACCCACATGCCCAGCAAACCCTGCCAGCTCAGAAGGAGTAGCATGATCATTGTGTGAGTGTGTATAGTGCTTTTAGTGTATTAGTTCTCTTTTCTTTCCATGGGCACAGCACACACAGTGGAGAGTTGTCCTATTCTGACAGAGCCTACCAGTGGGACATGGGAGCATTAGTCGTTCCCCTCTTCACTAAACACTACAGTGGTGTTTAGAAAAGCAGGTTTAAAGATTAGTATGGTAAAAAAAATTTTTTTAATAAGATAAAGCTTAGTATGGATGAGAGAATGAAATGCAAAACCTGCCTGAGTATCATAGATGAACAGAATTAGGGGAAGGACTGGAAGGCTCCATAGGTCACTTGCTTGAGGATTTCCCACTCCTTCTAGTAACCCTGTTTTTTCTGTGAATTGCTGGGGGAGCAGGTTCTGTGCTGAGTGCAGAGCCCTTTCATGAGCTCATCCTCAAAGAGATCTTTATCATGTTCATTCTCTTGAGTTCATACAGAAGGTCCAACTTCTGTGTGTCTGTTCCTTAGTACCCCCCATAGAACCAGTGGATAGAGCTAACCAGTTCTTTAAAGCATTCAAGTTTATTATTATTACTATTACTATTGGCTTCAGAAAAGCAAAACCTGGCTGCTGCAGAGAAAGTGAACCTATAAGCTTCTTGGTGCCCCAAGAGAAGCTACCTTGACAGCAGGAGGAGGGAAAAAAAGAAGACTCTAGGGAGGGTCTGGTAAAGGGATTATATGCCCTCAGCATTCCCAGCACACCCTACCTCATAAGTCAGGCCCTCTACTTTTCTTCCACACACTCTCAGCCCCTCTGTTATATGCCTTATAGAGATAACCCAACTTCCTTTGGTCCCATGTTTATTTCCTGAGCACCCAGAAGGATTGAGTCAGAAGTTTAATTCATGGTCATACTCTACCCCTGGAACATACTCTCCAGTGGTGAGAGCCTGGAGCCTGCCCCAAACTGGACTGGGCTGTAGTCAGCACTCCCAGAGGGTCAGCAAGCACTCCCAGGCCAGACAAGGAGAAAGGAACATTTCAAAGGGTCGGGCAGAGTAGGAGTTGAAAGAAGGAAGGAGTGGCACAAAGATGAGAGTTGGTCCTCCATCGCAGGGCAGAGGGAGTAGACGGGAAGGGAAACTAGGCAGAGGCCTCTGACCCCTGCTTATCTGGCATACAGACCATTAAGACTAGAGCAGCCTTCTCCGTGGGGCTGGGCTTGGGCTTTCCTGACTAAGGATTGCTATTGCCCACACTCCTCTGAAGGAATGACAGATATGTTGCTTCTAATATGCTGTGTGTAAACAGAAGTACATAGACTACCAGTCTGAGTCCCAGGACTTTGCCTTCCTTTTCACTTTGATTAGAATGAGCCCTAAGTCAGTGTAACTTTTGTGTCATCCCTATCAGAGGGGTCACAAGGATGTGTAAAAGCATGCATCTTCCAGAGCTGGTAGAAATAATTGGATTTCAGACATTGGTAAGGAGTTTTAGAGTTGGCTTTGCCTCCTGCCAGAAGGCAAGATATCCAAGAGAAAAAAATGTAACAGAGATGCAACGTACCTGCAGCACTTTCCTCACCTGTGTTCAGAGGCAGCTCTCAAAGCCCCCAGACCCACCAGGGTTCCAGCACAACCCCTTAAGGCTGAAAGAATGTCTTAAAACTCTTGGTCCTGGCTCGCTTTACAGGTAATTGGGGGTGGGTGAGAGAAGGGCATGTAGCAGGAGGGCAAATTACACAAATTACAGAGATGCCAACAAGGCAGATGAACACTGATCCCAGTAGAGGAGAAGACCTGCTTTACTGGAAGCTACTGTCAGCAGGCTGAGTGCTGTTAGCCCCACACGGGGCCCTTATCACCTAAATGAGCAGTTCCCCATGGGGCACTCTTGGCAAGCTGGCCACAAGTCTGTGCACAGCTCAGCTGCTTAGCTAGCCCCCATGGAGCTACCTGCCAGGCAGAGCCTGTTGTGAGTCCTTGGCGAAAACCTGCCCAAGTAGCACTTGGAGCTGGAAGGGGGGCTGACATGTGTTCCTTGAAAGATGCAATATGGGGGTATAAGAGGTTTTCTAGCTTGCTGAGGCAGAGGCATTATATTGGCTCAGGGAGCCAGGGTCTACTTAAAAATTCCCTTTGGTTTGTTTTAATATTTTTAATTGGTCCTACAGTTTCAATCCATATGTCATTAATTCTTTCAAAGGATAGAAATAATCTGCTCTTTTTGAGAAACACAGTCCCAAATGACATAGTGTTGTCCTTCTCCTTGATGCTATTTCAAATAGTATTTTTTTTAAATATAGTTCTTATTATTTAAACAGTCATGTTGAAATATAACTAGATGAAATTATACGATGTCTTGAGATTTGCTTCAAAAACTCTGGGGGGCAGTAAGTAGTTGGAGTATGAATGATACAAGACTGGCAGTGAATTGCCAATGACAACTGGTCATTGTTGAGGCTGGGTGATGAGTACCTAGGGCTCATTCTTCTCTTTTTCTATATGCTTAAAATGTTCTATAAAAATTTTTTTTAATTAGCATGTAGAAGTTGGGGAGAAGAGCCTAGCTGAAATATCAAGTAAACCAATGATTCCCAATCTAACAAAAGAAAGCACTATTTAAAAAAAAAAAAAAAGCATGGGAAATGGGCAGTAATGGCCCTTAGTTAAGACCTCTTAAGCCCTCCAGAGGCACCTGTTATGTGGGCCTGTCACTGTCATAGGGGCCACAGCACAGAGACAGCCTGGGACCTCACTAGGCAAAGATCATCTGAAGCCTTCTTTGATATTTGAATATTTCTATAAAGGAAATTGTCAGGCCTCCTACTGTGTCCTTGAATAGCCACTTTCTGCTTGGTTTCTGTACTTGTTTCAGAGCCCCAGGGATCTTAATTTCAAAGTCATTGTTTCTGGGGGATCCTGGGTGGCTCAGTCGGTTAAGCATCTGACTTCAGCTCAGGTCATGATCTCATGGTTCATGGGTTCAGGCCCCACATCAGGCTCTGTGCAGACAGCTCAGAGCTTCAGATTCTGTGTCTCCCTCTCTGTCCTTCCCTCCCTCACACTCTATTTGTCAATAATAAACATTTTTTAAAAATTTAAGTCATTGTTTCTGCCCAGGTGTCCATTGACAGAGGAATGAATAAAGAAGAGGTGGTACATATATACAATGGAATATTAATCAGCCATAAGAAAGTGAAATCTTGCCATTTGCAACAACATGGATGGAGCTAGGGGGCACCTAGGTTGCTCAGTATGTTAAGTGTCCAACTTCAGCTCAGGTCATGATCTCACGGTTCATGGGTTTGAGCCCCGCGTCGGGCTCTGTGCTGACAGCTAGCTCAGAACCTGGATCCTGTTTTGGATTCTGTGTCTCCCTCTCTCTGACCCTCCTCTGCTCACGCTGTCTCTATCTCTCTGTCAAAAATAAATAAAACATTAAAAAATTTATTTTTTAAAATAGTTTATTGTCAAGTTGGTTTCCATATAACACTCAGCGCTCATCCCCACAAGTGTCCTCCTCCATGCCCATCACCTCCCTTCCCCTCCCTCTCCCCCACTATTTTTCCCCTTCTTCTCCCCCACAGTCCTCCGTTAAGTTCCTCCTAATCCTCCTATACGTGCAAACATATGGTATTTGTCCTTCTCTACCTGACTTATTTCGCTCAGCATAACACCCTCAAGTTCCATCCATGTTGCTACACATGGCCAGATTTCATTTTTTCTCATTGCCATGTAGTATTCCATTGTATAGATACATGGATGGAGCTAGAGAGTATTATGCTAAGCAAAATAAGTCAGAGAAAGACAAATACCATATGATCTCACTCATATGTGTAATTTAAAAAACAAAACAAATGAGTAAAGGGAAAAAGACAGAGAGACAAACCAAGAAACAAACTCTTAACTATAGAGAACAAACTGATGGTACGGGGGGGGGGGGGGGGGTTGTGAAATAGGCGATGAGGATTAAGGAGTGCACTTGTTGTGATGAGCACTGGGTATTGTATGGAAGCACTGAATTACTATACTATACACCAGAATCTAATATCACATTGTGTGTTAACTAACTGGAATTTAAATAAAAGCAAAAGTCATTGCTTCTTTCATTAACTTATTAAATATATCTTTATTATCTGTTCATTCCTGGCACTGCTCTAGGCTCTGAGGATTAAGTAAATAAACAGCGTCCCTGTCCTCATGTAGTTTATCATCTATTGAGATTAATACAACAAAAAAGAAATACTTTTTAAAGATAACTCAAGAGTAATGAAACAGAATGGCTGGGGACGTTCCTGTGGTGGTCAGGGAATGGCCTTTAGGAGGTAGAGACATTTGAGGAGAAACCTAAAAGATACAACCTTGAGCTAGAAAGCCACAGCACTGTGTGTTGTGCTGCACAGACTCATCTCAAGCAGATGTTCTTTGTGACAGATGAGTTGCAGGGGGCCTTTGGTTGTGCCCTCTAATGTGTTCGATATGAGCTTGGGCCATTCTGAGGATGTCTGAGGTGCTGAAGCCTTGTTCTGTTTCCCACACAGAGCTGGGAGTTTGGAATCCCACTGTGCAGGGAGTTGGCATGTCAGTATGAGAGCCTCTACGATTATCAGAGCCTCAGCTGGATTCGGGTGAGCTTTGTCTCTTCCCCCAACCCCACCCTGACTGGAAGTACTAGCACTTTCCTGGCACCTGTTTCTGAATGAGCACTCACTGCAGGTCTAGCCCTTACTCTAGTGCTGTGGTCAGTACAGGAGAAGCAGAAGCCAAGGTTCCTGCCCTCAAGATACTTGCAGTCTCAATGGGGAACTAAAACACACACCTAACAGATGATTATGCGATCCAAACCCCAAGGGCCACTGGTGCTCAGGAAAGGGAGAAGCAGCATACACAGGATAAGAAGGGGGGTTCAAGGAGGAGATGGCAGCTCACCTTCATGAAGAAGCCTTTCCTAAAATGATTTTGCTCAGAGATGCTTCATATGAAAACTTTGTAAGATCTTTCCCTGTTTTGGCTTGTGGTCACTTTCAAGCACCTTGTTCTTACTTCCTTCTTTGATGCACAATATTCAAAAATTAAGTGAAATGTCCCATGGACTTTGAAGGTCTCCACCAGATTTTTCTGGCTGCTGGTGCTGGATTCTGAGTCATAACAGCCACAGACTCCAGTAGCAAAGAGAAACCAGCAGTGTTAGCTTACCCTCCTCCTGCACCCTCTGCAGCATGGGCAGCTCTGCCATGTTCCCTGATCCAGACAGGTATTTGGGTCTTTGTAATAGATGTGGTTCTCTAGAAGTAGCTTCTTGGCTAGTCTTTGAAGGCCACTGCTCCTCAGCAGGCTGGCTTGATTGAGCGCATTAGAATTATCTTCCCAGTCAAAATTCAGTGAGTTTTTCCAAATGTGAAACCAGGTCAGCCAGTACTAAGAAACTTACTGATGTAGGTAATGCCAGACATCATGGGTATTAGTTAAACTTTTAAAGTTTAAAATCTCCTAAATTGGAACCAATACCAGCAATGCTGGCAACTGAGATTTTCTCACTGTGATTATTAGCGTCTTAGATGATAGATAGATGATAGATGAGCAAGAGCAATGCAGTTAGACTGATGGAAAATGGTGTGGAGAATAGCTGTTAGCCACCAATTAACTAACATGGGCTGGAAGTCATTTGGTATAGTGAGAATTAGTCAAAACCAGAAATCCCTGGGCAAAAAAAGTTCATGTTAAACCTGTACCCTTGAAAGTTCAGGAAGCCTGGATCTGTATGAGGTTGGGTCCCACCCACTGGGTATGACATTCTGAGCACTGGGCTGCTGTCTCCACCTCACCATCAGAGGATGATGGAGGAGGATGGCTTCCTCTTCCAATATGCAGCAACCTGGGTGGGGAGAGGCTGATCATGGCTAGGGGCTCACGTCTCACACAGTCATTCCAAAAGACAGTGTCTCCTTGGGCCTGGGAGAACTTGCTTTGGACACCACTAGCAATTGGGCCAACCTAAAGGCAACTAACTGCCTTTCTTATTCACAGAAAATGGAGGCCAGCTACTATGACAACATCATGGAGCAGCAACGCCTAGAGCCTGAGTTCTTTCGAGTCGGCTTCTATGGCAGGAAGTTCCCTTTCTTCCTTCGGGTGAGTCCATTCAGGTAGTCTCATGAACTTCTATTTTACACAACAATTCATTTATAACCTGTTTTTTTTTTTTAAATCCTTTCCTCTATTCTACTGAATACTACTTTTTGAAGGACTAACTAGTCAACAAAAAACTTTTGGCTTTATTTGACTGGACTGTCTCCCAACTTTAGACTTTGTTTTACTCTGCTGTACTATGTTGTAGCTACCTGGAATATATGAATATGTGAGACTTTCTTACCAAATCAACCAAATTCCTGCAGGAAATGACCAGGGTCTGAGAATGTCCTGTAGGTATGTCTAGAAGCCTTCCAATTTATAGTTCCAGTGCCTGGAATCCTCCATTGTGACTATTCTTAGCCAGATAGCACACCACTACAACCCTGACCTCAACAGTAGGCTGGCCTTGTGGGTTTTGTCATTTAAGATGAAGACTCTCCACCAGCCCGTACTGTATGCTGTGCATCCAGGATCAAGAACCTGTTGATTTGAGAGAAGCTTGTGAGCTGTCAAATGGGATATGGCTGTGGAAAGCCTTTTATTGGCAGTCAGTTCTCTGGCCCAGGATGGTGAAAGCCATTTCTCCCACCTAGAAGGCTGAGGTGGGATACCAACAGAGCAGAAGGAATGACTGAATATAGACATACTGACACCAGCTGAACAGTTGTTACTTTCTTCTTTTTCCACAAAAGCCAGAGGCTCCAGGAAAAGTCAGCCTGGACTTATAAGCTGAAGCCCATAGGAATTCATCGTTCTCTTGGGACCTAAATGAAGCCATGCTGATGCGGGGGCCTTGGGCTGCAGTTGAGACCTAAGACTAGCTCTGACTATCCCCAGTTCCAATATCTTACTAAAGTTCCATGCTTACAAGTCTCAACCAGCAGCTGGGAAAGTTCACAGAATCCCTTTGATATATTTGGGATCCTGTCCTATTGGAAAAATTATTTTCACCAGAGAACAATGATGAGCTTGGTATCACATGACAGGTCAGTTGGGCTTAGTGGCTCCTTTAAAAAAAAAAAAAAAAAAAAGCCAGTCTGCTAGCACAAGTCCAGGATAACCACGTTTTAGATGGTAAGGCAGGTCAACTTGCACATTTCCTAGGCAGTAATCATTCTAGGCTAAAAGGAAAATTGATCTCTGCAGGAACTAGTAATACTGGCAGGCTAGCAAGCACACTGCCTAATTGTGACCCCCCCCCCCCCCAGTAAGGCTCCAATTCCAGTCCACAGGAGGGTTTCTGGCAGCAGAATGTCAATGAGGAGAGGGTCTCCTCAGGAGGACCGGACTTGTTCACTCTCTAGGGACCATCCACTTCCGGCATCTCAGAAGTGGCATATCTGCTGCCCCTACCAACAGAGATTATACAAAAGCAATGCAAGTAGAGGTCAGCAGAAGAGAAAGAAGGAATTACACAAGAATCAGAAACCAAAAGCTCTCTAGGAAGTCCTTAGACAAACTAATGATTCTGGCCTTGTAACTTCTTTCTCATTTTGTCTTTGCTTTGTTTAGTCCCACAATTTGTATATCATAACCAGATTGTATTCTAAAACATCATTATTTTGGATATTACAAAACCATGGCCTTGAGATCCTCATTTCTGTCCCTGCCAAACAGGAGTTCTCCATCATGGTTCACCCTGGCTTCCACCCCACATGCTTATGTCACAGGGTATATCAGTGTCTCAGGGGCACTCAGAGCTTTCTGACAAGTAGGACCTGGCATAGAACCTGCATCTGAGCCATCTAAATAATGCTTGCAGGAGAGTCTCAGTGTTCAACTGTGGTTTCAGCAATGCCAGTAATGGAAGAAGGATAACAATGGGTGTTAGGAAATGTTGCCCATCAGTCCATCCCCATCTCCACTCAAGGGGCATTCCCTAGGAGATGTGTTTCCTGTATGCAAATCCGCCTGGCCTAGGCACATGCTGCCTTCCCTTCCCTCCACTGCTCAGTTCATCTCTGGCAAATGCAGTAAGTCCCAGCAGAGGTAGCTATTTGCCTGGTAGATGGCAAGGACGAAGTACAAAGCAGCGGCAGCCAGATCTGTCTCATGTGAGGATGCTGGGGCTTTCACACAAGCAAACTTGAAACTGACAACAAGCCTCAAGGTCAGCATTATGTACCTTCCTCCTGCTGGGCCTTCCCCAGAAGGCTAGCTACTCCCTCACCTTCCTTGAACACATAGGCCATCTATTACTTTAGCTCTGTCAGCTTGGTTTCCCTGGACCATCTGCCTCTCTTGCTTCGCAAATGTGATTATCTACTAATCTGCACAGAGACAGGAAAACATACAGCCCTCCCTTCTTGGGGTAATTTTTGTTTCTCTTTATTTGACCCAGGAAAAGATACTGGTGAGGGTTGCACATTTCTGAATTGATATGAAAAGATCGGTTATTTACAGTTATCTTCTTTGTCAGTTCTGCTTATTAGGCAAGGCACTTAGAAATGTCTCTTGTCCTTTTACTATTAGTCTGTTCCACTGGAGAGGCCAGCCTGCTCCTCCTGACCTGGACTTCCCTTCTGGTATTGTTTTTTCCATTCTGATCCATCCAAACATGTGGCCCAGCCTTAGCTGAGTTCTCCTATAGTAAAAGGGGAAGTAAACAGAGAGCAGAAATTCTATTCAAAAAAGTGTGAGGTCCTCCAGGGCCTGGCCTATAATCATCCCTGTACTAGTAAGTGTATGGCTGGCCCTGTGGAACTTCTCTCTCTATTCCTCTGAAGACATGCCAGGAGGGGCTTCCAGTGCCTAATGCCACTTTGTCAAAGTGGATCTAGTGAGGTAGCTGGGCAGGCAGCCACATGTCACCAGAGAGCTGCAGAAGTGTTCCATTCACTCATGACCAGCTGTGAGGTAGGCAGAGCAGGATGGGGTGGGGGAGCCTGTCATGACTACAGCCCACCAGGAGAAAAACTGAGACCTAACCCAAACCAAATATGATATAACAAGGTTTTAAGAAATGTGTACTTAGGATGATGTCTATTTGTTCTGCTGACACAATTGCAAAGAAATTTACTGCCCATGCAGTAAATAATTACTGAATACCTACTGGACACCAAGTAATGTTTGGATTTTTTGTCCCCGCTAACAAAAGTGGCCCTTCAAAAGCATGTACTTGGTCATCCCCCTGTTAAGACTTATGTGGTGGCACCCCTGGTGATCACTCTTTGCAGGCGTCTTCCTCACCCCACCAGCTCTCCACACACAACCTTTTCCTGTATAGGCTGTTGCTGCCCTAGTTGTCACTTGCCCACATAGAGTACCCTTCCCCACTCCTCCCTCAGAGCTGCCCCAGGTGGGCCTTTCAGGACTCTTCTCAGGCATGGCTTTTTCTAAAACCCCACCCTTCACCTCTCATTCCTTCCTGGGTAAGGTACCTTCTCTCCTCAAAGCTTCCTGAAACCTGTGCACTGCCTCCTGGCTACCACATCATAGTGTAAGTCTCCCTTTTTCTGTTCCTCTCCCTTCTGGATCATCATTTCCCTTTGGGCAGACTGAGTGCTGTGCCCCATGCCTGCCACAGGGGATCCTAGGACATACTTGTGACACAAGTAGCTGTTGACACCCATGTGGAGGTGGAGGCTGTGGGCAAGGCACAGAGCATGTTCTCTTGTTTGTGGCAGAACAAAGAATACGTGTGCCGGGGCCATGACTACGAGAGGCTAGAGGCCTTCCAGCAGAGGATGCTCAGCGAATTCCCACAGGCGGTCGCCATGCAGCACCCCAACCACCCCGACGATGCCATCCTGCAGTGTGATGCCCAGTGTATCTTTCGATGCTTGGTGGGGGAAGGCGGGCTGGGGTCCTAGGAGGTGAGGCCCACCCAGTCAGCTGCCCCTCTGCCATGTTGTTGGCCTTACAGGCTAGGTTACCCTTAAGTCCTGAACAGACTATGTCCTCATCACTGAACCCACACTTAGCAGGGCGCTCATACAGCCTCGTACAGAAGCAGCATGCCATGCCCTTAGCTGTGGGTACCTGAGGCAGGGCTTCTGGGGGAACTTTATCCCTCAGGCTGGGCTGCTACCATCACCTTAGTCCTTACCTGGTCCTGTGAAGGACCTGCCTAGGCAACCAGGAGCAGTCACTGTACAGGGTGATTAGGGGTCCCACCAGAACTCTTGCCACAGGGATAACCACCATTTCTATCCCCCGCTCTGCTCCTGTGTGCATTATTATCCCTAGTCTTTGTCAGGAGGACTGAGGTGCAGCCCTGGGGGTGGGTGTGAAGGGTGGGGAGAAGGAAATGGAGAGTACCTGTGGTTTTAGTGGTGTGGATGCAAACACTGGCCTGCCCCTCATCCCCCTCACACAGCTTCCTTGGAGACCTCATGACAGTTACCATGACTGTTCAGTATTGTTCCAGGGAAGGAGAGCAGGTGGATTCTCATGTTATCTCTCCACAAAGACCCCAAAAAGTATTCTTATTAAAAAATTATACTGCAGTAAATACAGTTCACCTACAGTGGACAGGCTTAGGCCTTTGCAACTTTCTTGTTCCTGCAGGGTGGCCACCTGCGTTCTTCTGACCCACTTCCCTTCTTTCTTGGCTTTGACATCTCATCTTGGCTGAGTGCTCAGAAGGCTCAGTGCTAGAGCAGGAAGAAGGTGCAGATAGGGAAATTTGGTCTAACTGTGCCTAGGTCTGTGCAAGGGTCCTGCTCCTTGAGATGCAACTGCTGCTGACAGTAGGGAACAGGGGCTGTGGGGCTCTTTTCTCCTTTGGGTGATGACAGGAGTCAGTACTCAGATCCATCTCTCGGGCAAGTCTGGGTTTCCCCTTCACTTCCTGCCCAGATTTGCAGATCTATGCGGTGACACCCATTCCAGATTATGTGGATGTCCTCCAGATGGATAGGGTCCCAGATCGCGTCAAGAGCTTCTACCGTGTCAACAATGTGAGGAAGTTCCGGTATGACAGACCTTTTCACAAAGGCCCCAAGGACAAGGAGAATGAATTCAAGGTGAACAACAGTGGGAAAGTAGGGGCAGTACTTACAGTAAGGCCAGGGGCAAGCCCCAGTTTCTCAGGATCTTGTCCCTGTCTCATCCCTCAAGCAGGCAGGTGTGGCAGAAATTGCTTAATGGCCTATCCCTGTCTGTGCCGTCCTTACAGAGCCTGTGGATTGAGCGCACCACGCTGACCCTCACCCACAGCTTGCCCGGCATCTCTCGGTGGTTCGAAGTGGAGAGGAGGGAACTGGTGAGACACGTTTCAGATGGGGCTGATGTTCACAGCTGCTTTCTCAGCCCTGGCTTTGGGGACCTTTCTCTAAGGACTAAAGACAGAAAAAGAGCTTCAGCCACCTGCCTGGCCTAGGCTGCCACAGGCCAATCCTGTGTCAGGGGCTTTGTACACCTTCTCCCTTTTAATCCTCACAACACCAGGGGAGCAGATATTTTTAATCTCCCAAATTACAAATGTGGAAACTATTCTCTGAGGTTCAGGAAGTCAGAGCTCTCTGACTTCAAAACTGGTGTTCTTCACTTTTTACTATACTTCTAAGTGCCTAAAAATTAGAAGAGAACATTCAAAAGGGGTCAGGGAGTCTTAAGTCCACAGGAACAAGGGTGAGAATTAGTGTCACTGGCCTTAGATCCCTGTTCTCAGGATCATTATGAAGAAGGGACTGTCATCATGCCTGGGATGACATTGTGTCCTCTATGCTCCCAGGTGGAGGTGAGCCCTCTGGAGAATGCCATCCAGGTGGTTGAGAATAAGAACCAAGAACTGCGGGCCCTGATCAGCCAGTATCAACACAGACAGGCACATGGCAACATCAACCTGCTCAGCATGTGCCTGAATGGTGTCATCGATGCCGCTGTCAATGGAGGTGTTGCAAGATACCAAGAGGTGAGCTGGGCCCTGGACCAAATCCACAACAGGAAGCCTTGCTGTGAAGGTGGTTCTCAGGCTCCTCTCCTTGAAACTCCAGGCTTCTAAAGCAGCCTTTCCAGGGGCGCCTGGGTGGCTTAGTCGGTTAAGCGTCCGACTTTCGCTTAGGTCATGATCTCGTGGATCGTGGGTTCGAGCCCCGCGTCGGGCTCTGTGCTGACTGCCAGCTCAGAGCCTGGAGCCTGTTTCAGTCTGTGACTCCCTCTCTCTCTGACCCTCCCCTGCTCACGCTGTCTCTCTCTCTCTCTCTCCTAGAAATAAAAAAAAAAAAAAAAAAAGTTAAAGCAGCCTTTCCAGCTAGCCCTCCCCTAGCTGTGCCTCAGCCGTCTAAGGATGGTCCGGGCATGAGGCTCACTACCACTCCTTGTTCCTGTGGCATGGCTCACCCATGGGACCATCTCTTTTATTCTCTGAACTCTGACCGATGAGCAAACCCTCTGATTAGGGAAGGATGTTAAGTGGCCTCCAAGAGGAGCCATGGAGCCCAGCCCTTTATAAGAAGCAAGTTGTGGATGACTAAGACTGGGTCCTACACCCTGGCCACCAGTCCTGCCTGCCCTATCCAGGCCATTCAGGCTCTATGTGAGACTGGGTCCAGTACCCAGGCTTAGATTATTTGACCACCTTTAGTCCTTATTAGATGCAGAAAACATACCTCTGATTGCAGGAAGTCCAAGCAGGCCAGGCTGGAGACAGTGTGTGTACCTGTGAGGAGGCAGAACTGCCTTTCAAGTGGCAGCTTAGACTCACACTTTGCATATGGGTGTCTGACTCACACTAGGTTCCCTCTAAGGTAGTCCTGGGAAGCCTTTCTCACTTAGCCTTTCCTTTCTCAGGCCTTCTTTGACAAAGATTATATCACCAAGCACCCAGGAGATGCAGAGAAGATCACCCAGCTCAAGGAGCTCATGCAGGAGCAGGTATGTCTTGCAAGGCTTAGAATCCAGTTGCCAGGAGGGAAAAGCTATGCACCGCAGGATGGCTGCAGTTATCAAGGGCCACTCCCTGGCTTGCAGAGTGGCCTTATCTGTCACCCTAATAGGTCCATGTCCTTGGAGTCGGTCTGGCAGTTCATGAGAAGTTTGTGCACCCAGAGATGCGCCCTCTGCATAAGAAGCTGATTGATCAGTTCCAGATGATGCGGGCCAGCCTCTACCATGTAAGCTGATCCCTGTCATGCCCCTGCTGCTGTAGAACCAAAGGCCATTCCCTGCAGACTGTGCAACAAGCCAAAGGAAAGGGTGGGGGGAATGTGAAGGAAAAGCTGCCCCCACCACAGAGGGGCAAGAGACAGCGGTGAGTGCTCTATCCAGGGGAAGGATGCCCAGGATCCCCTCACTAGGTCCCCTCCCTGAGGAGGAGTCAGATTCAAGGGCAAAGAATGTTTTCCAAGGTACTGTGCTGGTAAAGAGAGGTTTTCACATGAGGAAAAAGAGAGCTATAAATTATGTGATCCACATGTAGATATCTCTTTGGAGATGTTTTTCATCCCAAGAACTTACATAGCTTGAGCCAACCCTCTCTCCCCATCTCCCTCTTTCTCCTCTTTCTCTTGCCATCTTCATGCCCTCTTGCTCCAGAAGTTCACCCCGACACTGGCTCTTGGGCTTCCACAGCAGGGTTTGCCCCAAAGACTGAGGCACACAAGCAAAAGCAGAGCCTGTACTCCAGGACTAGTTTCCCCTCAGTGGTCTTGCAGGGGATGCTGGCTGGCAGAGAATATGGTCCAGGTGGTCTTGAAACCCCTGTTTATATACCCTCACCCCACTTTCAACCATGGAGCTTACCCCAAGTGTTTTCTAGAGAAACCTATCTGCTAAATAGTCTGGCTGCCAGATCTCAAGAGGTGTGAACCTTATTACCTGCGGCAAGGGAAATAGAGCTGTTCGGTGCTGGGCAAGGCCGTCATGGACAGGAGGCTCCTCTTCAGGGATGATCACTGGCCCTAGGATCAGCAGCCTGACCTATTGGGGTTGACTTGCTTTGTTCTTGATGCTGGAGGTTCTGGTCATCTCAGGCCTCCAGTGCAGGTCTCAGCCATTCCTTCCCAGTTGTAGATAGCATGGACTCTAAAAAGAGAAAAAGAAGCTTGTCTGTAGTTTGAAAAGTGGGCACATTTTTCAGAGGAAAGCCTGTAGAGCTTGAAATTTCTCCTTTATGTAATGATTTTCCCATGGTACTTCAGGGTGAAACATGCAGAGAAAGTATAAAATCTTTTGTGTTTCCCTCTTAAAATTAAAATATCCATTTAGTGAAGAACTTGGCTAGTGTCACTAAATCTAATGGGTATTCTATTATCTCTCATTCTTGGTTGGTCTCTGCTATGTATGAACCTCTCCTATCACCACAGGTGCCCCAAGCAGGCTAGAGCCTGACCACTAGGACAGGGGATGTTCTCGGCCATGCAAGGCTGTTGGGTCACTATAGCAAAGATCACAAAATACTCACCTGCATACGTCAAGGTCTCCAGGACACACATGGAGGTGTCCTCTCCAGTTTACCCTTCTTTTTCATTTTAGCTTGTTTTGGAAGAAGAAGGTGGAAAACTTGCTGCTTCTTCAGGCCAAGCTCAGAAATATCCCCAGTAGGACGTAGGGTCCACATCAGGATTCTGTGTCCTTTCTCCCCATAGACCGTGTCACAGGCAACTTAATCCAGGACACTGAGAGCTAGGCCTCAAATCCAATAAACCCAAACCCAGTCCTTATGTACATTGACTGACAGCTGATAATCAGCTCTTCTTCTCCTACTTCTCAGCTCTTAGTCCACTTATTCTGTACCAAGAATGCCTCTTAACACACTCCTGTGAACTCAGAGCAACTTCAGCCTGTTCTATTCCAGATGTGTTCTCTGGAATATGGGGTCAGCCCAAGGCCTCTCGGCCTCTGGTCTAGACTCCAGTGCAGTTAGGAGAGTGTCTTTAGTCATGAAGGGGCCAAAAGAAGTCAGCAATTCAGATTCTGCCAAAAATATCTGATTCTTTTTCTTTTTACATTTTTTCTTTTACATTTTACCACTAGCCAGCTCTCCCCTTTCACCCCTTAATTACTTATTCATTGTTTACTCTGACGAAGGGACATTCATTTCTCAACAGGAGTTTCCAGGCTTGGACAAGCTAAGTCCTGCATGTTCAGGCACCAGCACCCCACGGGGAAATGTCCTAGCATCCCATAGTCCCATGAGCCCTGAGAACATCAAGATGACCCACCGACACAGGTATGGCCTTAGGACTGGGGAGGGTCCCCTCTATGGAGGTAAGTCTGGATGTCAAAGGTCAGAGCAAGAAAGTCTGAAATAGTAGGTGTGTGTATTCACTGACGTACCCTCTGACCCATGCACAAAGCAAACACACAGCTCCTGTCATAGGACCCGTGCTCACATCCAGTCATCCTGGGAGAGAGAGGAGTGTACATGGTACTGTGAGAATATGGAGGAGGGGGCATTTGGGGTAAGTCTTGAAGGATAAGTAGAAGTTTATGAGGCAGAAACAGGATGGGGTTAGGAGGGTGACGGAACAAGATCTGGTCAAAGGGCCTAATATATATAGACATCCGAAGATGTTTAGCCCTACCAGCAGAGCCTCATGGCTGGAGTGCAGGATTCCAGGGCATGGAAAGGGGCCAGTTCTGAATGGGCCGTGTTCATTCAGGCCTTTGGACTTGATCCCAAGGGGAATGAGGATCACCATGTGGTTTAAGGGAGAGAACAACATGGTGATGTGGAAGCACATCAAGCTGTGCCTACTCTGAACTCAGGAGTCCTGGTCTGTCTGGGCTCAACTGAAGATACTCCAAGCCTCCAGGGCAGGAAGGCCAGATCAGAGTAGGAGCCAGGGAGAGGAGCCCCTTCCTTGAGTTTGTTTCCCAGTGTAAGCAGTAAGTCAGCACAGAGTGGGCCTCCATAAATAAGAAGGAATAAATGAAAGGGACTACCTGCTCTTGATAGAGGAGAGTATTAATGAGCCTGTGACCACAGATGTGGAAGGAAGTCAACAGATGGTTCCCAGCCAGCTATTTTGATAGCTTCCTCATACCAGGAAGACACCCCTGTCCTAGGAGCAGATCCCAGCAGGGGGTGGAAGGGGACCTGGAATAGCAAGGGGACCTGGAATCCTTAACTGATTGAGCATATCACTTTCATCCCCCCTGAGAAACTGGTGTTGTCATCAGACAGAGTGGCCATAAACCATTTAACTCCAAATAGACACTTTGCCACCCTACCATTGGCACTGCCAACCCTGAGCAGCAGGCTGGGATTCAGGACAGCTCCAGGCCTCAGATGGGTATAAATATTAGCTCTGAAACCCTCCAAACCAGTGTCATCCAAGGCTAGGGGTCCCTGTTTCACACACTCCCTTACACGGTCCCCCTACCATCTAGCAAGGTTTCTCAGCTCCTGCCTGACTCCTCCCTGTCTCCCACTATTGTTCACAGCCCCATGAACTTGATGGGCACAGGCCGCCATTCGTCATCCTCTCTCTCCTCACATGCGTCTAGCGAAGCGGGAAACGTGGTGGTGCTGGGTGACAGCTCCATGGGCGAGGCTCCCGAGGACCTATACCACCATATGCAGGTACCAGAGCTGTCCAAGGAATGTGGGCCAGAGCACCATACCTGGAGGACTTGCCTCTCTGTTGGCTGATTTGGTCTGAGGGCTGGCAACCCTGCCTAGTTCTCTAGTTTCTGAAATTAGAACACCCAGAGCCAGTAAAACTGCCTTCCCTCCACACCATCCCATGTCAATAAAGTTCCCAGGCATCATTTTCCAAGAAGGAAATCTAGCTTCAGTCCTGGTTGCTTTTAGAGATCCCATGGGAAAGATCCGCTGCCAAATTGCCCTCCTTCCTGGCATTCCTGATGACTAAGTCCTGCATCCTCTATGGGAACCATCACTAGAGTCGACCCAACAACCCTGCTCCATGGGTGGTGTGGGTGACCCATAGTGCCAGACACCAGCCTGGCCTCCATCAGGACCCAGTGTACCTCATCAGACACTGGGTCTGGGTACCTCATGGCATGAAGAAGCCAACTCAGCCCTACAATCCTGGCCATTCAGACCTCTATCCTGCTGATTTTTCTCCCTTTGCAGCTCGCGTATCCCAACCCCAGGTACCAGGGCTCAATCACCAACGTCTCTGTTCTGTCCTCGTCCCAGGCAAGCCCTTCTTCCTCCAGCCTGAGTTCCACTCACTCAGCACCATCCCAGATGATTACCTCTGCCCCTTCCAGTGCCCGAGGTAAGGAGGGCAGGGCGCTGCTTGCAGAAGGGAGAGGAGAGGGCCTCATGAGCCCCACTTGTCCTTTTCTCATCTGTGGCTCTGTCTATGAAAGCAGCCCTGTGGCTTAGAGAATGTTCCCCTTTCAGCACTAAGGACTCAGGGGCTCCCAACTCCAGCAGTCTCTCTGGCTGGCTTCACACCCTGCACTAGGCAGCGGTTATAGCTACCACAGAGGTGGCTGCACTACCACAGAGGTGCTTGCACTACCACAGAGGTGGCTGGCTGTTGCAACTCCACCTCAGTAAGAGGACACACAGCCCAGGAGAAAGCTCAATTCTTTTCCACTGAAACGTTAGCAAGAATAAAAGTCAAAGTTATGGCTCTGTTAAAAGCTTATTCACATTGCCAGTTATTGCCTTAATTCTTATTCAGTGGCTCAATATTGTTCTCTGAGAGCCAGCATCCTTTTCACAATCTGATCCTGGTTCTCAGAGTGAAATTTGATTATCTGTCCTTTTAGATGGAAGCATTTGCAGTGGAATGGAAATCAGCTATAATGACTAGGTTCTAGTGTTTCTCAGGTGGCTGTGCAGGATGGCAACAGAAAGGAGTGGTCTGAGCTCACCAGGCAGTCACTGGCTGTCACTTCCAGGCTTGTAGTCTCTCATGAGCTTGCAGTCAGATGTCACCTGGGGCCAGAATCATCTACAGGTTCAGCTAGGCTGCATATCCAGGATGGCTCACTCACACAGCTGGCAGTTGATAGTAACTGTCACCTGGCAGCTCAGCTGGGGCTGTCCACCTGAGTCCCTATGGAGGGTCTTTACTTGTGGTGAGGGCTTCTCATAGCAGGCAGCTTATTTTTCTCAAAACAGACATTTCAGGGTACCAGGCAGAAGCTGCAAGACTTCCTATTACCCAGCCTTGGGAACCCAGAATGGCCCTTTTGTCACATTCTGTCAACTAGCTCACAAGTCACTAAGACCAGCCTAGCGACCCAGGTAGGGAATGAGACTGCACCTCATGATGTGAAGAGTGGCATGTGTGTTTTTAGAGGGAAGGCATTGGTAGTTGGCACCTCTGGAGACAAGCCACCACAGGAGCCAAACTCCAAGATATCATATAGAGAAAGGCTAACAGAAGCCCCTTCCCTTTCTGGAGTAGAATTAAGTACGAAAGTAAACAATGATTGAATGAACTGAGCCCAAAGCTGGGAATGGTGATGAGGGCAGAGGCAACTAAGAAGGAGCAGGACTTCTCTTCTAGGCTACACCATCCATGCAACCCATGTGCAGGCCTATCTGGAGAAAACCAGTATGGCCAGTATGTAGCATGCCAGCAGTAGGCTTTGTGAGAGAAGATGGAGAGAAGATCTGGACCCAGCATCACAGAAGAAGACTGATTTTTCAGATAAATGTGGTAGATGCAGTAGGAGGTGCACTAGGGGCATGGAGGGAAGGGATCCGTCTGTTCTGTTTCTGGTTGTTATGGGTGAAGAGAAGGCTTTTATGGAGAAGGTGTTCTAGAGGGTCCTTTGCATTGGAGTCCCCTCCCCCACACCCAAAAGTGGTCATGACACCAGTGGCCTTCCTCACCAAGCCCATTGACGCTCTCTGCTGTGGTCCTTGTTGAAATCTTCCAGAAGGTGGAGGGCACTTGCTGGGATGAGCACTGGGTGTTATATGGAAACCAACTTGACGATAAACTATTTGGGAAAAAAAAAAAAAGAAAAAAGAAAGAAAGAAAGAAATCTTCCAGAAGGCCTGCAAGGCACAGCCTAAACTCCTATAAGTAGGCAGCTCCCCCTAATGGTCGAAAGACTGAGTGGAGCTAGGAAACCTGGAGATTCTTATTGATCCTCCTTGAATAACTCAGTCATGCTGGGACTTAGCCTCCCTTGGGTTTACCAGACTGCAACTCAAGCAGTTCAAAAGTCCTGTGACACCAAAGCCCTTGTGGTGTTTACATGTTTTCATGAAAAGTAGCGATCATTCTCTGCTACCATGGGATTGGCTGCCCAGGGCTGAGGGCAGTGGGAGAAAAGTGAGATGGCAGAATTGGAAAGCTTGGCAGTAACACAGAGCACCTCTGTTATAGCACAAGACGGGCCTCCATCACATGGATTCAAATCCTCAGCAGAGCATCTGGGGCCTGCAGGCTACTGTCCCCCCATCCTAGCACCCCCGACATGTATCAGGACATTGAGTACGTAGATGTGGGGTTGGCCTGGTGGGCTAGGCTGTGAGTTCTGTGAAGTCGGGGACCATGGCCAGCTTGAAAAGGCTGTGTGCCATGTTCCAACCACATGCCTGGTGTAGAATGGGCGTTAGGTTAGAGTTTGATGTAACTGAATTGGTGTAAAGGTGCATGTCTCTGTGCACACTAAGTAAAAGTGTCCTGTCCAGAGCTGTGGCTGCCAGGGCTCAGGGAGCATTCAGTTTCTTGCTGGGAAGGCACTATAGAAATCAGTAGGATTAGGAACTCTCTTCCATTTTTCTCTAAACAGCCATTACTGATTTTTATTATATTGACTTCTGCAAGGTATTTAAGCCTCATCTTTTTGGTCTAAAATAAGTACAAGAGGAATGTTTCAAGGTCTCCTGGGGAAGCAGACAGCAGAGACCTTTTTTAGTTGTGCTCTGACAGTGCCTTTACTGCATACTCAAAGAAAGGCCCTAAGGACCCTGGGTTTCAGGGATACAGAGCCTCCAGAGCTGCAGGTTTGCCTCTCAGATAGAGCCCTTGGACTCTAGCTTCACTAAGAGCACACCACAGAGGGGTTTCAACCACTTGAGCCAGCCAGAGGCTGCCTGTGGGCTAGTTTCTCATGGACATGCTGGTATCTGGCATGAGTGGTACATGTCTGGGGGGCCTTCCAAATGATCCATTCCCAAAGAAAAACAGCAAGCTATTCTCTTTATTTCTGTGGAAGGTACCCTCAAGGACCATAGGCTAACAGGTTCTTGGGCCTATAGCTATGGCCTGCATTGATGGGGACTGGACCACCACATCTGGTGAGGTCTGGCCTCTGTAACAGCCCCTCAAGGCAGAGGACATCACCACAGAAGCCTCACAAAGGAAGAGCAGGAACCAAGTCAACTCAAGAGCCTGAGTTAAAGTGCCACAACTCCCATATGACCCCCGAATTCACTGAAGGGCAAGTCTCAGAGAGAGAAACTCTGGAGAGCCACCTGTGTGCAGGGCCCTGGGCCCCCAGCCAGTCTGGTTCTGAAGCTACAGTAGGATGTAGCAGAGGCCAGGCTCTGGAGGCCTGGAATCTGGGAATGAGAAGCCTTCGGGCAAAGGTGGTAGGGGGTCAGCTGAGAACAGGGCCAGCTGATATCTAGAGACGGTAAGTGTGTGGAGACAATTCGTCAACTAAGAACCATGCCACAATGTTATCTGAGTGTCTCTGTCTCTGTGTGATGGCTCCATTGCAAGCTGGCCTGTGCCCATGCCTGGGCCCCCTGAGAGAGCCCAGCATCCAGGTCACCCCATATCCCAAGAGTGCTGGGTACAGGGGGCCCTTTGGGGCCCAGCTCCTGTCCTCAGTTCTCGTGATCTGCCTGTAAGCATGGTGAAGGGGCTCTATCAGTGGGCCTGCATTGCCCTGGTCTGCAGTGCGCCCGCCTTGGCTGGGACGTCCGGTGTGGCCCCACCACCATCTCACCAGCGGGCTCTGCTTCATTCCTCCTGTGCTTGCTGAGCTCATCCTCACCCCAGCTGCAAGGGGATACCTCCCCTGGTTCCCTGGCCCCAAGGATGCTTGCCCACTGGGCCTTCCATCTGTGGCTTGTCATCTGTGCGTGATTGTTCTCACTTGGTTACAGGCTCTCCCTCTCTGCCAGATAAGTACCGCCACGCCCGGGAAATGATGTTGCTGCTGCCCACACACCGGGACCGCCCAAGCAGTGCCATGTATCCAGCAGCCATCCTGGAGAATGGACAGGTAGTGGACCCAGACTACTGACTGCCCTCTGCTGCAAGTATGGTAGCCTGGGCTGCCCTCACTGCATCTGCTAGGCTTTCTGTATTGTCCTGCGTGCCTCCCTCATTATGCCATAAGACCCTCAGAAGGCTGCTGGGTGGCCACTCTGGACAGGGACTGCAGTGGCTCTGAGGATCAGCACTCCAGATGGAGTGTACCTGTCGGAAGAGTGCTGGCAGGTTGGAGCTTCTTGCCGGCCTCCTGGACTCCTTATTCATAAACAGTCTAGCAGAGGAACTTCATTCTTTATTATCCTGAGAAGGCAGTGGTGGACATGGGTTTGGAGGATGGTCTTCCTCCCTGTGTGTGAAGGGCATCCTCACTGAGACAGACTCTACCTCTTTCATCCATCCATCTACCTGAACCCTCATTGCCTCCTGAGGCTGCTCTCTCCACCATTTGTACAGCTCCAATTTGTACAACAAAGCTGTGGGGAATAACTCCTTCCCTGCCCAATCTGCCTGCCTTTCTATCACAGTCCATGAAAGTCACCTCCAAGCAACTGTTACCTAGTCCCAGAGTGCCAGGAGTTTCTCAGCCATACCTCCCTGTGCTTGATCAGCCCTGCCAGGTAGAGGGAGCAGGCCTGCTTGTCAGCTGCCCATCAGAACAATGGGTCCTGTCCATGACTTTCTAGGCTTGAGTGCTGCCTTTTTCCTTATCCTCAGTGCTAACTTGGGTCTGTGCATGGATCTCCAGGCAGCCAAGCCTGCCAGTGCTGAGGGGTAGAGAGGTCCCTCAGTCCTTTCTGCCAGTGAGTCTCCCTGGTAGGGCAGAGGGATACAGTTAGATACCCTCAGGTGCCCATGTCCTTTTTCTTGGCCATGTACAAGACAGCTTGGAGCGCAGCCAGGCATTGTAGGGAGGTGCCTCCAATGTCAACATGGCAGCACTCAGAGCCAGATAGCGAGGGACAGTCTTCCTATGCCTGAGCATGATCAGTACCACTGCTTTGATTTCCTTGTCTTCTCTTAACATGTCCTGGCTCCAGGCCCCATAGCTCTGCCTCCTGAGGTGTAACTGGTTGTTTTCACCCTCTTTGATATTTTTCTCCTTCCCTCAGCTGCCAAATTTCCAGCGGGCTCTGTTCCAGCAAGTGGTCGGATCCTGCAAACCCTGCAGTGATCCCAATCTGTCTGTGGCTGAAAAAGGTATTGTTCCCCTTTCCAGGTGGCCTTTCTCCATGTCCGTCCCCATTCTGAGCGTCTGACTCTTATCCCTGAGCACCAGCTGGCCACGGCTGTGCCATAATTCCAACACTCAGGCCTGTCTGTCCAGAGTCCTGACCAACTCCTGTGCTCACTGTTTAACCCACGTCTGGTTTGATGCTGAGTTTGGATCTTGTTAGTTTGTGTGTCTCCCTCCCAAGAGCCCACCCTCAGAGAGGCCCCAGCTGCCACCTGCCCTGAGCCCACCTTTATGGAAACTCAGGTTGCTGTGTTTAGACTGTGGACGGTCACTCCCTTGGGCTTCTCCCAGCCAGCCCCAGGATTCAGCAGGCCCTAGGGCCCCTTTGGTCACTCTCAACTTGGGCCCTCAGGGACCTCTCCTTGTTGCTCAGAATAGGCCTGTGGCTGATCATGCTAGAAGAATGGGAAGGACAGGCCATGGCAAAGTGAATTTCCCTGAGACAGTCCTCTCCGGGGAAGCCCTAGGTACTCTGAGTCCAGTCCTCCTGCAACCACTCTGGCCAGAAGCTGCTGTGAGTCCATCTTAGCAGGGATTGCAAGCCCATCAACTTGGGCATGAACCCGGGCAGTCCTTAGAACAGAGGCTGTTCAGATAGTGGAGTTTTACCCTGTGTCCCACTGCAGCAAGCTCATGGAAGAACCAGACTTGGATTCATACGAACCCAGCCCAAAGCCCCACATGGAGATCTGAGTTAATTTTAACACAGAGCAATGCCTATAGGAGGATTATGTGAAGCTACCTGCCACTTAGAATTTGGTCCTATATCAGCCCCCCTCCCTGTAGTTTGCCCTCCCTCTCCTCCATCTGGTGAATCTTAGGACAAACTCATCCCCAGGAATACAAGCTACTGTCCCATAAGAACCTGTCCCTCCAGAGCTGTTATCATGTTGTCATTGCACCTCCTCACCAAGTGCTGTCTGCTGTCCCCACTGTCATTGTTCCTTCCTTGCTCACCATAGAGGACATGCCTCTGTGTCTTCTTTAAGGAGACACCAGACACTGGATCCACATCCTCAGTAGCTGGTAGGCATAGGCACCAGGTGCTCAACCACAAAGGACATGGAGATTCCCGCTGAAGATGCCTTCCTAGCCTCAAGGTTGCACATCTGAAAAACATGCAGCTTACCTGGACCCTGCACCTAGTCCCCCAAAACAGAGTGCCATTTTGGCCTTAGGGGCCAAAATCCACAGTATCTTCTTCACCTGAGATGCGGGGCCATCTGAGAACTAGCCAAGAGCACAGAAGGGCCCAGAGCTCAAATGGGTACTGGGAGCCAGACCAGGATCCTATGCCAATGGGACAAAGAAGAGCAGCAGGCCTCAGACCGGGCTGCAGCAAGAAGCTGGACACTCCCACCCCAGGTGTGGGAAGGAAAGAGTCTGAGGCCACAGCAAGCATGTCCATGCCACAGTGCCAGTGCTTCGTGGGCAGCAAATGAGACATTGCCAAGTGAGAACATGCAAACCAGACAGTGGCTCCCTAAGTCTCTCCTGGATCCTCCAGGGCAGGAACTGTACATACTTGTCACCATTCTCATGTCATCAGGATCCTGAGTCCCACAAGGACTCCGCTTCTCACTTAATCATCTCTCTTTGCCAGCCAGTGACTCTCAGGCCAGCACTGGACCTTCGTTCACAGAGACAGAGATGACCAGGCCACAGAGGGGATTGCCCCCTTCTCCCAGGATAAGTCACTCCGTCTTAGACTTTCCACTAGCCCCAGTGCACTTGTGTCACGTGGCAGAGGTCCATGGGCCTCATTGCTCACCAACATCAATCTATAGGGTGAACTAGATGGTTCTGGTTCACTGGACTGGCTCAGGCAGGCGCCCTTTGAGAAGCCTTGCAGCCCTGCCAGCTTTCTTGCCCCATAACCTTCCCGCCCACAAGTTCATTTGGGCTCTTGTGGGTGAACATCTGTGGCCCCTCAGTAAGAGCTGGGGCTGTCAGCTTTGGGGAAGCTGCCCAGACCCACCTCCAAGCTTCTTAATTCCTGAGATCCAGTGGCTTTTTGGGATTTTTTTAGAACTCTTCTCTTTGGAGACAGCGGGTTTCAGTAATGAGGACACAGAAGCTCATGCCCCATCTTGAGGAGAGCCTGTGTGAGAATGGGCCTATCTTGTTCTTCTGGTGCCTTGGGCTCTCCGAGGAGGCCTTTTGGTGGAATCCACCTGGTGCTCATCAGATTCAGAATTCTTTCCTCCCTTTAGGCGACAGCTGAGTGCCTGACCACTCAATCACTGCCACACCCTCCCTCCAGCCACCTGCCATCAGCCATCCCATGAGACTGAGCAGTCCTTAAAACTGAGGCTGTTCAGGTAGCAGAGTTCTCCCTTGTGTTCTACTACAAGCCCACTCCAGTTCCTCACTAATAGGGAGGGAGAAGGGCATAACCACCTTATCCCTGGACCTCATGGGCCTAGCCTCTCCTGGCCATATCCTCCTTGAAGGCCAGACTCCAGCTCCTTCCTTTCCAGAGCCTCTCCAGTCCCATTAGGCCCTAGCATTCCTTGCTCAGTACCTGGAGCTGGGAGAGCGCAAATTCCATCTTCCTCTGGCACACTTGAGTTACAGCTGCCTCAGAACAAAGCCAGCCACTAGGTTCCTGAATTGTGAGCTGCTTTGCTGCTGCTGACAGCCCAAAAGAGAGCTTATGTTTGCCTGGCTCCATCAGAGAAAAGTCACGTTTCTTTCTGGTATTTGGTCTCCAGGAGGAGTTTGCCAATAGGATTTACATGTCCCTTGCTGTTCCTGCAGAGTGGCACCCTCTAGCACAAGACCCAACCATTCTTCCTTTCCTATCCCCTCCTGCAAAGTTGCTTGCCTCAGCTGTGGCTGGGGGAGGGGTATGGACAGGGTGTGGATGGGCAAGTATTCTGGCACTGGCATAGGTGGACACTCTGTTTCCCTTTGTCCAAGGCCCACTCTACCCTGCATCCATGGCATGTAAATGCAAGGAACTGGGCCTCTCTGCCAGCCTAAAAGCACCCTCGGTCCCACAGCCCTCCCTCTTCTTGGGAAGCCATGGGTTGAACCAGACCTGAACCACAACTCTTGGGCTGTATACTCTTCCCTTCAGCAGGCACAGTGAACACCAGTCCTTGCCTGAAAACCCCTTGTGCACCCCAAACCCAGTCAGTAGGTAGAGAAGCAGTGGGATGGGCACAGCTTGTATGTTACCAGAGGCCCTTTAGGGGGGGAATCTCCCACCCACACCCTGGCCATGCACTAGCTCTGGGACCAGGCAGTCTCTGCCTCCCACCCCCTGTGCTCCCTGCTTTTCCTGTTAGGCCGGGGCAGTTGGAGAGCCCCAACTTGGCTCTGGTGAGGAGCTCTGTGGCCTGCACTCTGCATTCTGTCTCATCAGCCTGTTCCCCTCTGCTCACTTCTCTTTTCTGTCCTCTTCTGGCAAATCTCGGGGAGGCTGCAGACATTCACTTCTTGCTGCACTGTCTCTCAGCTTGCCTCACCCTGAGTGCTCTTTAGACATCCGTCCACTCTGCTGCCATCCTCTTAAGCAGCTTCTGTCCCTGGCCACTCTCCCCCATGGGCCACAGTGTCTCACATGGCCAGTGTTTTCTGGGGGCTGGCATGCCACTCCCACATGTGCTGGCTACATAGTGCACACCTGGAGAAGCCACAGGTTGTAAGATGGGCTTCTCCCTAAGGATGGCTCAGAAGTAACCTCCCTTCATGCCATCTGTTTTCACCCTTCAGCAGTGCCAGCAGCCCCCAGCAGCTGGAGCCTGGATAGCAGAGCCAGAGAGGCCCAGCCCTTCCTGTCTGCCCACATGGGGCACATCCTGGCCCCCCCAGTGCCTCCCCGAAGCCTGCTGCATGGTAAGAAGACCTCCAGCGGGTTCCCCAGATAGCGACTGGTTTCAGACTCGACTCAGAGCCAAGGGTAGCAGCCCTCCAGACTAAGAAGATGGGCCATTCTCTGGGCTGACTCAGTCAAAGAAAAAACATCCCCCCCACAGGAAGAATCCTGCTGGTCTTTGGGGTCGTGAGGTTTCCAAGGACAGCGGGTGAGCTCAGGAAGGCCTTCCCAACCAGGGGAGCTGAAGACAATGGAACGGACTGTGCTAGCCAGCTCCTCACCAGCCTGTCTGAGCTACAACTGCCTGTGGCCCATCGTTCCACAGGCTCACCGTACTCGGCCTTCTTGACTTTGTGTGTGGCACAAGTGCCTTTTACTCCAGCAGCCTGTTTTGGAGAACTCCGGTGAAAAGAAAGGTTTTTCTGTGACCTTTAATGCTGAAGGGCCCCCAGAAGACTCTTCCCCACAGCTGCGCAGTTGGAAGATGTGCCAGCAGACAGCCCAAGAAAGCCCAGGCTAAGGCTCTCGTTCTATTCCTTTTGCAGGTCATTACTCCCTACACTTTGACGCCTTCCACCATCCCCTGGGTGACACCCCCCCGGCCCTGCCTGCCCGGACTCTGCGCAAGGTAATGTACTGAAGCAACAGCCCCACAAGAACATGAAAGGAATCTTCTTGTCTACTCTGGAATCTCTTCAGTCTATGAAAAGAACCACAGCCCTCCCCTGCTCCTCTGTCCCAGAGCAACCAGCCTGGCAGAAGCTGGGGGTGGCCAGAGCCACACTCATGATGCAGATGACCTGTGTGTCTTGCAATCAATGGGATGGGAACAGGGAGGTCAGAGGATCCTGGCGACAGCAACACACAGTACCCTGAGTGTGTCGGCAAGGGGCAGTGAGGGGCTGGGGAGCTCCCTACTGACACCACTAGGTATCGACACACTAGAGTTCAAGAAGTAAAAAAAAACATTCCCATGGTAGATCATAGAGCATTTTATACCAGAGTCCAGTCAAAAGCAAGAAACAGGAGGCAGCAAAGCCTTATGAAAATTTTTTTTCTGCATGTTGGAAAAGACAGACTCTGTTGCAGATTTTAGCCAACAGAATGCATTCATCTGGCCCATGGCCCCTTGGGGTTCTTCCCGCCCTCCACACTGGTCTGCCCACCCAGCCCTTCTGTCAGCACCCCAGAGCCACACAGGGTACAAATGCCTAGCAGCCAGGCCAGGGCCATTTTTGTTCACAGAAATGCGGCTGATTCTGGGGTTCCCCTGCCTTGCTGGGGGAATGGGGAGCTGGGGAGGGGGCGGCTGCTGAAGAAACAAATGTGCAGCCGATGTGTGCAGGCACTTGGTCCTCTCTTCACATAGTGGGCCAGCCCACCTGTCTGGAGAAAGGGATTCTAACATGCCCACCCTTTCCTTTGCAGTCTCCTCTCCACCCTATCCCAGCCTCCCCCACAAGCCCCCAGTCAGGTCTGGACGGCAGCAACTCTACACTGTCTGGCAGTGCCAGCAGCGGCGTGTCCTCCCTGAGCGAGAGTAACTTTGGGCACTCCTCAGAGGTCCCACCTCGAACCGACACCATGGACTCCATGCCAAGCCAGGCCTGGAACGCCGATGAAGATCTTGAGCCACCCTACCTCCCTGTCCACTACAGCCTCTCCGAGTCCGCAGTTCTGGACTCCATCAAGGCCCAGCCATGCCGAAGCCACTCAGCACCGGGGTGTGTCATCCCTCAGGACCCCATGGACCCACCGGCGCTGCCACCCAAGCCCTACCACACCCGCCTGCCGGCCCTGGAGCACGATGAAGGCGTGCTGCTACGCGAAGACGCTGACAGGCCTCGGGGCCTGCACCGCAAGGCCTCGCTGCCCCCTGGGAGCGCCAAGGAAGAGCAGGCCCGCATGGCCTGGGAGCACGGCCGAGGCGAACAGTGAGGGGCAAGGAGGCGGCTGGGATGCCGCCCTCGGTGAGCAGCTTGCCCAACCACTCCAGGTCTGAAAAGCAAGTACCCCCACCAGGGAGCCAGAGAGGCCTGGCACTCAGGAGTGAACCACCCCGGGTCTACGTTCTACTGCCGTGAACTCGTGTGTTGCCATGTACAGAGGCCACAGCAGCATGAAGGGTTGTGGCTTCTCTTTTTATTTCATTTTCTACGTTTCCATTTCTATGGGTTTTCCTTTCTTTCCTTTGTGCAGTAGATGCTTTCTTCCTCCTGCAGTTCCAGACCACGTGGAGCTATATGGAGATATTGCACAGAGAGAATTGCTTCACAGCTTTGCAGGGCCCAGGGTTAGGAGCTCAAGCCCTCCCTCCAGGGCAGAGATGCACAGAAGAATGGGAATTGCACTAGGGACTTCTTCTGTTGCTGTGTGGACAGAAGAGCTCATGGTTGTATTCAGGGATCGCAAGGACCACGTGGACTACATGTCACAGGTGGACAAGGGAGCTACAAGCCGTTTTGCACAAATGCCTACCCACCTGCCCACTCTTCCATTCAGGAGTGTGAGACTGAGGGGCTGCTTGGGCCAACCTGCCAGCTCAGGCATGTGACCCGGCCTATCTGCATGCCCAGGGCACACTGCCAGGCTTCCATGGGCCAGCCCTGTCTCTACCTTGGATTTTTCCATTGCTTTTATTTCTGCTCCCTTCCACTCTCAATACACCTCATGCCCTGCAGGAGCCCCCTTGGTGAATGGATCTGCAAAGGTTATCTCCCACCCTCTACCCTCTGGGGCTTGTGTGGGGGTGTGGAGCCAGAGGGTCTATCCTAGCCACCCTCCTCCCCATGGCCCAGGAGGCCAAGTATTGAGAGACAAGCTGGTATAGGAGCAAGGCTGGGGTGTGGCAGGGGCCAGAAATCCTCTGAGTTTTCAGAAGTGGCCAGAATACCTGTCATCCAGTTCCTGAATCAGGGATTTTCAGCACTACCTCTGAGCAGTGGGGCTGGCTGCCCAGCCAGGTTTCCAGCCCTGAGGACTCGTGGTCAGGTTCAGCAAGCTTCTGGGTAGAGGGTGGGAGGAAACCCCTCCTTCTCAAGCAGAGAGCCACACAGGTTGAATTTTCCTCTGTCGAGTGGCCAAGTGTAGCCCACCCCTCCCATCCCACCCTCCCAACTGCCCCTCCTCCCCCACTCCAGGCCCACAGGGACCACCACTCAGGGTTCAGGGTGGGCAGGAGGGCAGTTTCTCCAGCCTTCCCAGTCTACTGAGCAGAGCGCAATGGTATCTTTATAGGAAACTCTTTCAGGTCAGGGCACGGACTTTCCTCTTGGTTTATTATTTGGGGGCGATAGGGTGGGGTGGTAATAATATTTTACCAGGGTGCTTCTAAGTTACTTTAAAAAAAAGTCTACAAATTTTTTTTCATTTGCATAAATTCACAACTTTGATGGTCATAAGGCTGCCTTCTCCTTATTGAGCAGAGGTGTTCTCCCCTTAGTTTCTCTTCTGCTGGCCTGTCTGACCTCCATGGCCAGGCCCTGGGCCCTAGACCCCCATCCCTTCCCCACAGCCCCTCTTTCCAAACAGACAAGGCCAGCCAAGGTGTTCTCTTGTACACAAATGCCAGCTTATTGAACAGGAAATTCCAGCAAGTAACCAACTGGGTAGGAGGACGGCCACATTATCTTTAGGGCATCTGGGGGTGTCTCTCACCAGTGTGGGTCTTTCTGATCATTATAAGGAAGGCTCCAGGCAGAATGGGTCAGTCATGGCAACCCCAACTTTGGAGGGCAGGCCTATGGCATGTGGTGTTCACAAGTGTTAGAGAGTTGGGGGCTAGCTCTGTATTTGAATCTTAGGTAGGAGGGCATCTTTAGACTTGAGGGCACTTCTGAACCTCAATCCCTGGATAAGGCAGTCATCACATAAGAACATTGACCTTCTCCACCTTGTGGCACAGGAGGGTAGGGAGGGCAGTGCGGGTTGTGGGTTCGTTAGGCCTTGCTTTTTTATGTAAGTTAAGCTAGATTTGTTTCCCCTTTCCATTTTCCCTAACTGGATGAAAGGACATAATCCAAATCCCTTTTGTTGGAGAACCACCAGTCTGAGGGGAAGTGGGAGGCCAGAAATGAGAATCCTCTGAAAAGATTGTGAAATAGATTTTCATTCTTTCAAGCTTATTTGTAAATACCTATTTGAATGCTGTGTATTTGTACAGGAATTTGAGCAAAAAATGTATAGAGTGTGATGTCCAATTGGTATTCAGCCCTATAAATGTGTTTTTAACCTCTGGCATTCTGTGCTTATTTAAAATAAGAAAACTTCTAACCATTTCTTTTGTGTATTTATGTTTAAAAAAGTGGTTTAAAAATGATCTTACCTGTACCAGAAAGCAAAGCTAAAAGGAAAAACAATTTGTACTAGTGTCCCAAAAGGTATTTTACTGTATATATTGTGGTAGCATGTTCTAAAGCCAACAAGTAATGTGAATTTTAGATGTAAATATCTGCCACTTGATTTTTCCCCCTTTCCCCACTCCTTTGACTGCTGTGATGTGAATTAAAGATGAATACCTGATACTGACCCACTGAATTCACTGAATGGGAGCAGCCCCAGTGCCCCCCTCCAACCCTTGTCGCTGGGCTCCAAGCCCTTTAGCCCCATAGAAATCTTTCTGTACAGAACACAGAGCCAACCTTTTCCACGTCCTGCCTTCAGACAGACAGCCGAGCCTTGCACTTGAAGGGAGGGCAGCCAAAGAGGAAACCCCCTTCAGTGCTTGTCGGCTGACTCGCGGGCCCTCACCAAAGGCGCCCCACCCCCGGCAGCCAGGGACCCCGAGCGCTCGGCGGGAAACCCGGGTTAGACCCCGCCGGGGCCTAGGACGGCCGCTCGGAGGGGGACTTTCCAATGAGAAATCCTCAGCCCAACGTCCACTCTGGCTGGCATCCGGTTAGCTCGTACAAGACGGGCTCGGGCCTGATGCGGACATTCGGACCGGGTCGGCAGGCCTCGCGGTCGCAGGAGCCTCCGCAGACGGTCTCAAAGCCTGGATCCTCCGCCCAGGATCCCGGGATCGTTTGAAAAGATAAAAAGGAAAGGAACTTCCCCGAAACCTGGCCTGCAGAGGTCCGCCCTCCCCGCCTGCCCTTTACGCCACGGCTGACCCCAGAGCCGCTGGTCTGCGCCACGAGTCGGGGCCCCGAGCGGAGAGGGCTACTTCGGGCAGCCGTGGGACCGAGAGCAGGGAGTACCCGGGACAATTCAGCAGGCGCCCAGTGTCGGCCCCAAACCCCGCGCTAGTCCTCGGCGCCCAGCGTCGGCAACTGCTGCTGCCCCTACTCAAGATGGCCGCCCGTGCCCCTTCCGCCGCCTTCGCGGCCGCTTCCTGCCGACCGTCCTGGCTCAATCAGCGGCCGACAACTGTCTAGGGCCAAGGGCGGGCGAAGCTACCAGCCAATAAGGAAGGGCAGCGTGGAGCCGCCCGTCTGGGCTCCCAGGCGCGTGGGCCAATGAGAGCGCGGCGTGTGGGAGGGCGCGGGGCCCGCCCGCCAATGGGGAACTACGGCGCGCGGCCGGGACCCGGAGGCAGCGCCCCACGGCGGGCGCGGTTCAGTCGGGCTGCGGCGGCGGCGGCGGCGGTGGCGGCGGCGGAGGAGGAGGAGGATGTGGGCCACGCACGGGCTGGCGGTGGCGCTGGCTCTGAGCGTGTTGCCGGGCGGCCGAACTCTGCGGCCAGGCGACTGCGAAGGTGCGGCGGGGCAGGGGTCCGCGCGCCGAGGCCGGCCTGGCGGCGGCGCTGAACTCCCCCAAACCACTGAACGGCCGAGAGGCCCGGGCTGGAACGGGCGGGGGCGGCGGCCGTCCCAGCGGGGTCCTCACGAAGAGGGGTGGACGCCAGCCTAGAAAACAGTTCCAGGGTCTAGGAAACTGGTCCAACAAGAAAAAGTTGGGACTCGATCGTGCAGAAAACTTAGCCTGAAATTGAGATAACGCTGGAGTTTCCGTTCACATCACTGGGCAGAGGCTCTACCTGGCCCAGGTCGGGAGTCCCCAGGGCCGGCCGTGGGCACAGTTGTGGGTCCGGTGGGCTTGCGAAGCCGCACCTCCGGTTCGGTGTTGTATTTGGAAATGAGAAGCATTTGGATTGTTTTTGTCTTCACCCTACGGTTTGGCCTCTGCTGAGGTCACAGTGAGTCCATCCCAAGGACACTGTTCGATCTCGGCTTAAAGTTTATGGAAGGACCAGGGAGGAGCCTTGTGTGGGTCACCAAGTGATGCTTGTTCCCCCAGTGCCCTCGGTGTACCAAGGGACCCCAGCAACCTGGAGCTGGGTTTTGTCCTCCTGTGCGCACCTGAGAAAACCCGGTGATGGAAAAACTCACCTCACCGTGTCTGCTATTCAAATTGCTGCCGGAGTTCCCTGCTGGTGGATTGGGGTGCACCTTGTGTGATTGCTGAGCATCTCCCTTCCCTCTCTTTTCCAGTCTGTATCTCCTATCTGGGAAGATTTTATCAGGACCTCAAAGACCGAGATGTCACATTCTCACCACCCTCTATTGAAAAAGAGCTTATAAAATTCTGCCGGGAAGCAAGAGGCAAAGAGAATCGGTTGGTGAGTAGCTGGTTATCCTCTCTGGCTGGCCCTGCCCACTTGCGTGTTCAGGAGGTCCACTGTCCAGTTAGTATGCTAGTGTGGGATTCCAGTTTCCAGTGAATTCTGCAGTTGCAAGGTTTTGTTATCCTGTTAGTATTGAATAAGCACCTACTGTGTGCTGGGCACTGGGAGTATCAGCGGGGAGAAATGACAGGCAAACAAATGATGACACTGTTATGAGTGTCCAGCAGAAAATGGACCAGGGTGCTCTGGAGGGAGGGTAGATGCTGATTTAGGCAAAGTAGTCAAGAATCTTTCTGAGGAAGAGCTGTCATTGCAAGGGGGTGGAGAAGAGCATCCTGGGCAGAGGGAACAACCATCATGAGTGCTCAGAGGCCATGTGCGAGGACACAAGGTAATAAAGTGGGCACAGCGTAGGCCAGGGCCCAGTTGAGGACAAGAGCCCTAATGAAATGATGGCTTTTGTAGCTTTCATTTCCCTGGCAGTCGCTGGTTTGTCTACTTTTAAAGGTCTGAATCCTGGTGACTCTTAAACTTATTTGGAGGTTGTCAGCTCTGGGACCAAGCATGTATTAAGAGCCCAGGGTTTACACTGAATCTGAACGCTGGTACAGGCAGGGCGTGGGAAAAAAGAGGCCCTGGCAGAGAGATGTTTTGAGGTTATCAGTGTTTTGCGGAGAAAGCTTTCAAGGGGGACCTCCTGAAGGCCATTGTCCTTTCTTGCTGCAGTGCTACTACATTGGGGCCACAGATGATGCTGCCACTAAGATCATCAACGAGGTGTCAAAGCCTTTGGCCCACCACATCCCTGTGGAGAAGATCTGTGAGAAGCTCAAAAAGAAGGACAGCCAGATCTGTGAGCTAAAGTATGGTGAGTGTGGCTAGACCTTATTTAACAAACACGGACCCTCTGAGCTCAGGCATCAGTAGTTGACTTTCTAGCTGGGGGACGCAGGTGAGAAACTAGAGCCTGGTGAGTTCTGTAGCCAGGTAGGTAGACTGTGCTAGGTGAGGGGCAGGGTGGATCTGGCCTCATGGGTGGAGGTCTGAAAAGGCCTCACTGAGGAGGTGACATTCAGCATACTTTGAAGGCAGGCGGTAGAAGATTAGCCAAGGGGACAGTAACAGAAGAACATTCCAGGCTAAGCAAACAGGCAGTCCAGAGGCATCCAGGGGCATGATGGGTAGACAGCACAGAGGGCCTTGCAGGTTGGTGAAGATTTGGCTTCAGATCTTTAATCTAAGTCAAGTTGGGAACATGGGTTTTTGAGCAAAGAAGAGATGTGGCCTGACTTGTCCTGGCCACAAGCTCTGAAGGCTCAGGAGCTTTCTTATTTTGAAGAGAAATGCTGTGTGCAGACAGGCAGGCCAAGACTTCCAGCTGCTGCAGCATCTCTTGTCGAGATCTCTGGCGGGGGAAAAGCAGGCCTCAGAAACAGGACCAAGAATAGTTGTCCTCATCTGTAAAATTTAAGCAGCACCAACATATTTTGCCGTGACTCGAGTGTCCAAGGGCTTGTGTTTGTCCACTTGTGTCAAGGATGCCTAGTCTCCTGACTGTGACGTGACAGGTGCCATTGGCTCAAGGTCTCTCTGTGGTCACAAGTTTTTGTGGAGAGTAAGCTCCTGACCAGAGCCTGTGTTGAGAAATTGGAGCTAGGGGGTCTCTCTGCTCCGTTACCCTGGAGCCGTCATTCTACAGTGATTTGACCTCTACTGTGACTATTTTTCAAGGCACTTGGGGGAGTGGGAACCACATTTCTCCTGTAAGGTTTCTCCTATAAGAACCATGTGGCCTCCATCCCTGTCCTTGGCAGTACTGCGTGTCTGGGTGGACGCTGCCAGTATGAGACCAGCCTTCCGGTGAAAACGCCCTGGCCAGTTGCCCCAGTTGAGGGCAGTGGGCACAGACACACACCTGCATGTGTCTGAAAATGTCTGTCCCCTTCTGACCAGTAGTGTTCTAACAGATGGGAGGCTGTGCTGGGGTGATCTGTCCCAGGACTGTGGGAGTCCATGGCTACTCCCACCAGCTCTCCCTGCTCTCTCCTCCAGACAAGCAGATTGACCTGAGCACAGTGGACCTGAAGAAGCTCCGGGTTAAAGAGCTCAAGAAGATCCTGGACGACTGGGGGGAGACATGCAAAGGCTGTGCGGAGAAGTCTGACTACATCCGGAAGATTAATGAACTGATGCCTAAATATGCCCCCAAGGCAGCCGGTTCACGGACTGATTTGTAGTCTGCCCGACCCCGCTCTGCACCTGTGGGGAAAGCATTCCACTTGCATCTTCCCTGCAGCCTTTTTGTAATTTATTTTTTAGGCGGGCTCCTGACAATGTCAGGTGTGAAGCCTGGAGCTCTCCTGCCTATGCTGGCTCTACAGCGCCCCCTGGGGGGTTCACTTTGTTCTGTTGCAGGTTTACTCTAGGACTTTAAAGCGTGTTTGGGAATTTTTTATTAAAGGAAGAACATTTCTAGCTGTCCTTGGAGCATTAAAGTGAATATGAAATAGGATTTCAGCCCTAATGAAGATTCCAGCAGTTTATGCTTTCCAGTTCACAAGAGTTGTCTGCTATCTTCACATCTGTCCCTGGGCTGCCAGTGCTGGAGATGCCAGGCAGGACACGGGCTGAGGCATGGGGGCTCATGCAGGACTGGAGGCGAGCCTGGGAGGAGGCTGGGTCTTATGCCCCACCCTGAGATGCTTTGGAGTAGAAGTCCCGCCTGAGGAGCTGGAGGCTGCACAGCCTCTTGCAGAGCATAGGGGGTTGAATCTGGTATGCTGCGTCGGAGCAGGACTGAGGATATGTTTAGTGTGGTTTTCTGGAAGGATGACTTCAGTAACTGCCTGTGTTCAGTACTGTCACATTTCGAAAGAAGCTCTTGGCCTGGCTACCTCCACCGAGCCCAGATCTGGCCATCTACTTGGTCATCTGAGTTTATGGTGTGACGTCATCCCCAAGCTTCTGATGCCTAATTAAGATTTTGTGATATATGTAGTGGTCAGTTTATACAAAGAGTCAGTGAGAGCCTACCTTTTGCTTTTGTTTACCCAAGATAAGCTAATAGTTGAGGTCCCCAAAGTGTCTCCAGAGTCTGGTTTTTTGTGTTCTGTTTTTATTTATTTGCAGGGTTGGCTCTTAGGAAACCCAATTGTCCCTGTAAGCTGTGGCTTGGTGGGCACCCCTGTGGCTTCTCAGGCCTTGCAGAGACCACCTGAAGGGAAAGACCAAGCAGGTGTGCTTTCTAAGGAAGACCTCAAATCACCCCATTTATGCAGTTGCTAAATTCAGTTTGCCTACACAGGCCTTGTCGCAGCCTGCTGTGGCATCCACTAGGGCAGTGGCCCCACATTTTGCACATCTGCAACACCACATCTAAGAGGAAAGCAAGGTTGAGCCACTTCTCAGGCCAAGACTTCCTTGTTTGGGGGAATTAGCTGTTAGGATCTGACAAGCGCACTGTCCTGAACCCCTTGCAGGTGCTGGGAAAATCCATAGCTAGAAGCAGAAGCTGGTGGATGGCGGTGGCCTACAGGCCACAGTGAACACAGGAACAGGGAAGACAACTGCTGCCACTCTAGGGCTGACCCCCAAGGTGATCTCTGAAGGGCTTAACTCGTCCCTTCTGGAAGTGGAGTTCAGCTCAGGCAATGTTACAGGTGTTTTCGTTTAAGAGCTTTCCCCATTGCACCTGCCTCAGCTGTTCCAGGACTGGTTTATTTATGGCTGTGGGAGGAGGAGGAACTGGTCGGCCTTAACCCACCCCACGGTTTCCTGGCTGAAGTTGGGTCAGGTTCTGCAATGCTTCCAACAGCTCCCTGGGAAATGAAGCCATCCTGAGGGGGCTTGGGCGCCGGGGCAGGATTCCACCCACCCCACTGGCCCCACACCTCACCTCTGGAGAAGAGGTCCTGCCCCTGGAGATGAACAGAAGGGCACCGGTCAGCGAGAGGTAAGCGTGGCAAGCTGTACTGTGGGAACTACTGGATTTGGCTTTCTCTTCACCCATGGCTCCGTGGCCCTGTCCTTAACAGCCAGCCCACTGCTCGGGTGGCTGCAGCAGAGAGTTGGCCCAGTGGCGCCAAGGAACCTGTTCCCGCTTGGTTAACGGAAGGTTTGTTGGCTCCGTTTTCTCAGCCAAGCCCAGGTAGGTCTGGCCTTTTGCATTCGTAGCCCATGGCCTCGCAGCCTTTCTTGGGGTCGCTGCATAAATTACCTGAACGCTGAGGATATTTGGTTTGTGGGCGGTGGGTCCTGAACGGGGACTAAGGAGCAGCATACTTAGGTTTTAGCGCTTGCCCATTCCGGGACCCAGTAGGGAGATGGCCGTGGTGGGGATTGGGGTGGGTGCCACTTAAAGAGCCACTGGGTTAAGATCTGGGAGCTCGGCGCCCACAGACGCTGCCACTCCTGCTACACGCAGCGCGGGACGCCCAAGGCCCGCAGCTCATGGGGGTCAGGGTCCGTGCAAGCCAGCCTGGCTCTCAAGAGGGCCATGATTTCCGCATAGCCCAGAGCCTTGGCCACGCGGTGGCGTCAGAGCTCACCTTCAGGCTTACCCGGGGGTCACGTGGCACGGAGCGGCGCAGTCCGATGACGTAGGCCGGCGCCGCTCTCGCCCCGCCCACCATTGGGTCACGTGACGGCCCGGCGCAGCCTGATAACGCGACGCCCAGCCCCTGGGCGCCGCTCCCGCCCCGCCCCGCCGCCACCGCCGCGCCGAGTCCTTTTGTCCAAGATGGCGGCGCCGGGGGCGCTGCCTCCTCGGCCGCCGCCGCCGCCGCTGTGAGGGGCCTGTGGGCCGCCCGCCCGCCCGCTGCGCCGGCGCCATGAAGAGGCAGAGCGAGCGAGACTCGAGCCCAAGCGGGCGAGGCTCGTCATCGTCGGCCAAGCGGCCACGGGAGCGCGAACGGGAAGCAGAGGCGGGCGGGCGGCGGGCGGCGCACAAGGCCTCGGGCGGCGCCAAGCATCCTGTTCCAGCGCGGGCCCGCGACAAACCCCGCGGTAGCGGGGGCGGCGGGGGTGGGCATCGCGACGGTCGCGGCGCCGGGGACGCGAATCACCGTGCGAGCAGCGGCCGCTCCTCGGGCTCGGGCGCCGGCGGCGGGGGACGCGGCGGCAAGGCCTCCGGGGACCCAGGCGCTTCAGGGGCTTCGCCTCGCGCGTCTCCGCTGCCGCCACCTCCGCCGCCACCCGGGACCGAGCCCGCGGGTCCCGGCTCGTCGGCGGCTGCGCCTGAGTACAAGACGCTGCTCATCAGCAGCCTGAGCCCTGCGCTGCCTGCCGAGCACCTTGAGGACCGGCTCTTCCATCAGTTCAAGCGCTTCGGCGAGATCAGCCTGCGCCTGTCGCATACGCCAGAGCTGGGCCGCGTGGCCTACGTGAACTTCCGGCACCCGCAGGACGCACGCGAGGCCCGCCAGCACGCCCTGGCCCGCCAGCTGCTGCTCTACGACCGGCCGCTCAAGGTGGAGCCCGTGTACCTGCGTGGTGGCGGCGGTGGCGGCGGCGGCGGGAGCAGCCGGCGAAGCAGTAGTAGCAGCGCTGCGGCCTCCACCCCGCCCCCGGGTCCGCCCGCCCCCACGGACCCGCTCGGCTACTTGCCCCTGCACAGTGGCTACCAGTATAAGCAGCGCTCGCTGTCCCCCGTAGCCGCCCCGCCGCTGCGGGAACCCCGTGCTCGCCATGCCGCTGCAGCCTTTGCCCTGGATGCTGCCGCCGCTGCCGCAGTGGGACTATCCCGGGAGCGAGCCTTGGACTACTACGGGCTTTACGATGATCGCGGACGCCCCTACGGCTACCCGGCCGTGTGCGAGGAGGACCTGATGCCTGAGGACGACCAGCGCGCCACGCGCAACCTCTTCATTGGGAATCTGGACCACAGCGTGTCTGAGGTGGAGTTGCGGCGGGCCTTCGAGAAGTACGGCATCATCGAGGAGGTGGTCATCAAGAGACCTGCCCGTGGCCAGGGCGGTGCGTATGCCTTTCTCAAGTTCCAGAACCTAGACATGGCCCACAGGGCTAAGGTGGCCATGTCAGGCCGGGTGATTGGCCGCAACCCCATTAAGATAGGCTATGGCAAGGCCAACCCTACCACTCGCCTCTGGGTGGGTGGCCTGGGACCTAACACCTCACTGGCTGCTCTGGCCCGGGAGTTTGACCGCTTTGGGAGCATTCGGACCATTGATCACGTCAAGGGAGATAGCTTTGCTTACATCCAGTACGAGAGCTTGGATGCAGCCCAGGCCGCCTGTGCAAAAATGAGGGGCTTTCCCTTGGGCGGTCCAGATCGAAGGCTGCGCGTGGATTTTGCCAAAGCAGAGGAGACCCGATATCCCCAGCAGTACCAGCCCTCACCCCTCCCTGTGCATTATGAGCTGCTGCCGGATGGATATACCCGGCACCGAAACCTGGATGCTGACCTGCGGGTGCGGGATAGGACCCCCCCACACCTCCTGTACTCAGATCGAGACCGGACCTTTTTGGAAGGGGACTGGACCAGCCCCAGTAAAAGCTCTGACCGCCGAAACAGCCTGGAGGGGTACAGCCGCTCAGTGCGCAGCCGGAGTGGGGAACGCTGGGGAGATGGGGACCGGGGCCTGCCCAAGCCCTGGGAGGAGAGGCGGAAGCGGAGGAGCCTTTCCAGTGACCGTGGGAGGACAACCCACTCCCCTTACGAAGAACGGAGCAGGACCAAGGGTGGTGGGCAGCAGGTGGACCGGGGCTCAGACCGCACTCCTGAGCGCAGCCGTAAAGAGAACCACTCTAGTGACGGGACCAAGGAGTCAAGCAGCAATTCCCTCAGCAACAGCAGACATGGGGCTGAGGAGCGGAGCCACCACCACCACCACGAGGCTCCTGACTCTTCCCACGGGAAGAAGACACGAGAGAGCGAGCGCAATCATCGGACCGCTGAGGCTGAGCCCAAGCCTCTGGAAGAGCCAAAACACGAGACCAAAAAGCTCAAGAATCTTTCTGAGTATGCCCAGACACTGCAGCTGGGTTGGAATGGGCTCCTAGTGTTGAAAAACAGCTGCTTCCCGACATCTATGCACATTCTAGAGGGGGACCAAGGGGTTATCACTGGCCTCCTCAAAGACCACACTTCTGGGAGCAAACTGACCCAGCTGAAGATCGCCCAGCGCCTGCGACTGGACCAACCCAAACTTGACGAGGTCACACGGCGCATCAAGCAGGGGAGCCCCAATGGCTATGCGGTGCTCCTAGCCACCCAGGCGACCCCCAGTGGGCCCGGCACTGAGGGGATGCCCACGGTAGAGCCAGGCCTACAGAGGCGGCTTCTCAGGAACCTGGTCTCCTACTTGAAACAGAAGCAGGCTGCGGGGGTGATCAGCCTGCCGGTGGGTGGGTCCAAGGGCAGAGACAGCACGGGCATGCTCTATGCCTTCCCACCCTGTGACTTTTCACAGCAGTACCTCCAGTCAGCACTGAGGACATTGGGCAAGCTAGAAGAAGAACACATGGTGATAGTTATAGTAAGAGACATTGCCTAGCCCAGACCTGTCTCCAGCTCCGCGTTTGTGTCACAAAAGCAGTTATTTTAAAATCTGATTCCCCACATCCTATCCCCTTGGTTTGAATTCTCTGCTGGGTTATTTCGGTTCATTTGGTGGAGGACCAGAGTCCTGACCCCTACCAACACTAAGTTCTTAGATTTTTGAGAGTTTTTTTTACAGCGATGAGAAAAGGGACTCCTGTCACATTGATTTCTAGTGTACAAGATACTGTCTGCTGTGTTCTGTATTTTTTTATTTTTTGACTAACTGTATGGAAAGTTGTCAGTAAAGCCTTTGTTAGAGGATGGATTTTTAATCCTGTTCAGAGTCCTGGTTTAATCAAGTTTTTTCCCCACTGCACGCACACAAATGCGCCATCTCTGCAGCACTGGTGTAGCTCAGAGTCCTGCCGGATTGGTGACTCTCAGTCCCTCAGCTCTTTGGGCTGAGTCAGGACTGTTCACATTTTTAACCTTGGCTGAGAGCAGGTGGGCTTCAGTTTGCGTCTGGACCCTGCCTTTGCCTGCCTGAACAAAGCCCATGCAAAGAAAAGGGGTGAGCCTAAGGTCTATAACCAGCAGCTGTAGTAGTTTTGGAGTTTTTGTTTTCTTGCCCTAAACGTGTGTGTTCATCTGCTTGAGGTATAGCTCTTGGACAAGATGCCCAATCTTGAAATCTCTGCCAGCAGGTAGCCTAGCAGTTGTGTGATCTTGTAGTCATGGGGGAGAGCAGTGGAATATCGGTGCCAGGGGTCTCGGTGTCACATACCCAACACAGGTTCCCCCTCTTGTTCAGCCTCCAGCCTTAACAGGGCAGCCCAGGAATGCTCAGTTGGAGACTGAGCTGCCTCAGACTCCAAGGGACGCTAGAGGCCAAATGTTGGAATGGAGGATGAGAGGAAGCCTCTTTTGGGTCATTTTTTAACTTTACGCAATGTCTGTGAATTCTGGTTCTCCCTTTGGTTATTCGTGGCTGATGTGTCAAAGGATTGGGCCTCTGCCCAATCACTAGAGCTTTTGTGAAGGACACTGAATCCCTAGATGGAAGAATTTTTGCAATGCTGCAAGGGCACGCAGTGGGTTCGGAAGATGCTCTTAACTGGCATACCTCGTGCTCTCAGCCTCTTGCCCTGCTGCTGAGGTGGAACCACTGGAAGAAAGGTGCTTCTGTGGGGAAATGCGGTCACAGGTACCACGCTTTGGCTTGTTGGCCTTAATGGCTTTGACTAGCATTGCCCGAGCTAGGGGGCAATGTGGAGGCATCCTGGAGCTGGGAGGGACTCTTGAAAGAATTAATAATACTGTCATCACTGGTCTCTAGTGAGGTCATAGGGCAAATGAAGCCAGCACCATTGGAGACCCTAGAGGGAAACCAGTCATACAGCAGTTGTCACCATGTCCCAAAAGGCTCATTGTCAGAGCTGAGGGACAGCAGAAGCCTCAGAGAAACGAACCCCCAAAAGGCCAGGAACTCTAGGTTCTGTTGGCCATGCCACTCCCTGGCCTGGTCCACTACCCCAGCTGGGGCAAGGCAACACAGGTGACAGCCCAGATGTTTTGAGATAGTTGTGAGATGGACACTGAGGCTCTGTGTCCTGCATGGAGAATACATGCTTTTCCACAAGGACAGTGAAGGAGGTAGCTTTTAGGGACCTTGGAGATTTAAAACGAACAGGGGAAGATGCCTGGGCAAGTACTGCTCGCTGGGTTAAAGCTGGTGCTCATGAAGAGAACAAGTATGTTCACAACAGAAAACCTTAAAATGTGTTTATTTGCTTGTTTGTACTTGCGCTGTGGCAACACCTGCAGGGTGTCTGAGCCAGCCTGTGGGGGCCCAGCTGACCACAGCTCCACCATCCCAGGGTAGCTCATACTGCCAGGAGGAGTGGCCCTTATCTTGTTCAGAGCAAATAAGGTAGCAGTGACCTGAAGGCACATCACAGGGCTTCCTGCAGATCTTTGAGAAATGCCTGGGTCACACACAGGCCAGAGTTGCCTTGCCCCTTTAAGTCCAAAACTTCTCGGGGCTGCTCCTTCATAGAGTGGGTACTCAGAACCCAGAATACTACACCTCCTAGCATTCCCAGATGGAAACCTGCAGAAGACGCTTCAATGCCTGACTGGTCCACTCTTCAGGGATAGGTGCTCTCTGGCCCCAAAAGGAAATACAGAGTTTTAGTAAAGAACCACTACCTACTGTGTGACCTTCCTTCTCTTCCCTGGACCCCGTTCTCAACCACTTCCTTTGGCTCTTAAGATACAACAGGTTCTGTGAACTTCTCAGAAAGGCCTTGGCCAGCACTAGTAAGGATTAAGTTAGATGGTCAAGGCACTGGTTGATTTCAGACTGCCCCAGAGAGGACGATTTAACTGCAGGCATCAAGCACCTCCACCTGGGGGTTTGGAGCCTGAGATGATTAACCTGAGGTTAAAAAAAAAAAAAAAAAATGAAGCAAAGTTTGCTCATTACTGGTTTGCTAGTATTATACACGTTTCTTCCTAAGTAGCTCCGATCTTAAGCCCTGATATAGTAAGAAATAGGTCTGATGTCTCCTTAAGCCTCTCAGGGCACTTCCCTAAAGGCATGTTGTCAAGTCAACCAGAACTCTGCTTTCCTGCTGGAGGTCCCCATCTCCACCCCAGAGACCCATAGGCATTCCCAAGAGCTGCTGGCAGAGTTCAGGGACACAGCCAGTGGCTCAGCTGAGCTCCTGACTAGAATATTGTGCTTTTACTTCTGGCCTTTTAACCTACTTTCTTCTTCTGCATCCAGCACCAGCTTGATCAAGGCTACTCCCCGGGTCAGGTGTTAGCAACCCATTAAAGCTGAGGCATGAAGCAACGTGAGCTGAGACCTCTGCTCTCTAAAGGACCAAGAGCTACCTGTATGACACAGGCCCACTTCAGTGTGTGTGACAAATTGTATGGTGCTCCAAAGCCCAGCAGGGCTTTACCAGCCCCTCGTGAGTTTTAGCCATGTTGTCTTGTTTACTTCACAACCAAATGTGTCCCTTCTCTTGGCAAAGGGAGAAATAAGTCTCTAGCCATGTGATACCTACATAATAGAAACCAAGAAGCTATTATTTGGGCGAACTCAAAGGAAGAGACTAGGGTTTATTTACTGGGGAGGAAAGCAGGGTGAGGTGGGTAAGTGAAATGGTCAGAGCATGTGGCACTTTCCTGGCAGTAGCACAGTTTAACCAACCGCAAGCTGATTTTGGAGGCCCAAGACCCCATCTGCAAACCCAGCCTGCCCAAGCCCCCGCTCTTCCCAAACCGCCAAAAGTGAACAACTCTGGTCCGCTATTACTTTCCCTTGAGGAAACTAGGGACAGTTACCCCCGACTACAGAGATGGCCAACACATTTTTACTTCTTAGCTTTGCCAGCATGTTCTCCAAAACTTCCCAGGACCCCTAACTTGCCAGCCCCACCAAATCTGTACCACAGAGCTGCCTTTTGAGTCAGAGCCCAGGACAGAGATGTGCCCACAGTGGACAATGCCCGAGCCCCTCCTCCACCCCTGCGTGGTTCTCGGGCATAGACTGATACTCCCTCTGGAGCACAGCTGCAGACCAGGGTGAGACACTGTGACTAAGCTAATTTTCTCCCCACAGTGCTTTATTTGGGCAGAATGTGTTCTCACCACTGTCCTGGACTGCCTCTCCTGGAAGGAAGGGGTCTTCTCTACTGGCTGGCTAGAGCAGCAGGGAAAGGGACCACCACACTTTGGTAAAAGAGAACCGGGTAAGGCCATGAACAAACAAAGACAGACTTGTAGTTTATTTTGTATTTTTTTTTTTTAAATAAATACACTTTACATTAAAGAAAAGGCCTTTGATTTGTAATTTCCACATTGGGGAGAAAGGGAAGAAAAAAATTTTTGAAAAAAATCACAAAGAAAAATAGAGGGAGTGAACTTATATCCTAAGTTCCCTCAACTCCACAAAACCAATATCCACAACGACCTTGCTGCCCCCAAACCATAAAGGCGGGTGAACCTGGGCATTTACTCAGCAAACAAGCAGTGCCTTCCTCCCCACCTCGGGCACGAAGGAAAACAAATTAACCTGACAGCATATGAGGCAACAAAACAGGTTAAAAAATCATATATTATATTTATAATAAAATATTCTTAATCCTTATCAATTTAAGAAACCACGATTTTCCTTTTCATTTAAATATGTGTGTAAAAATGCCTCTGTATTGTTCTTTAGACATCATTTTCTTCAACAGAAAATGAAGTGCAGGGACAAGAGACCTGGTGGATATAAGTTCATACCCTCAGTTATAAATGCCTGTTTTTTTTTTTTTCTTTTTAACTTTTATAAAAAACTATTTCTTGTTCTTTAAGTAAAGAACGTTATACAAAGAAAATATATTGTGAAATAACCCCAGAGACATGGTTTTTTTTTCCCCCCCTTGAGGAAAGAGCTGTCCATCCTAGGAGAAGGGGGAAGCAGAATAGGGCCTAAACCCTGTTGTTTTTGTGGTTGTTATTGTTTTAGAAGGACCCTCGGATTCCAGTGAGGCTCTCTAAGCCATAATCCTCTGAATGCAGGGCATGCAGTTCCTTAAAAGATAGCCCTGGGAGACAGGGAAGGGAAGGTGTTCTGAATTCATCTGACTCAGTCTCTCGCCTGTCACAAATGTCTTCCACGAGGTGATGGCTCCTCACTCATTCAGAGATAAGATGATGTCATCTTCCAAATCAGAGTTGTCAGAACTGTCCGCTGAAAGGGAAGAAGACCGAGAGGCTAGGTTATGCACTAGGCTTACAGGAACCTTTCAGAAAGGAAATCCCTACATACACATCCATTTATGCCTAAGCAGAGTTAATTGCCAGTTTCCAGAAAGAAGAAAACACATCAATTAACTCCTTGGAGCTGGCTCTAGAGAATATACTTGTTGGCAACAGTGGCCACCCCTGGGACCTCCTGCTCTCGTGCTTTTCAAAGGGCCTGGATGCAGTGCTCTCTGCTTTCTAGAGGTTCTTCCTGCCTGGAGGGCCCTAATGGGACAGGGCAAAACCTGAAGTGTCTGCATGGCTGCAAAGGGGCAGGGCTGAGGGAGCAATGAGTGAGCCTTCATAGCCCCTTGGCCTCATGTCCTTCAGGGATGGGTGCACAGACCTTCCCGATCCCCCTAGGGCCACTAAAAAGGGAGGCAAGAGTGAGATTTCTCTTAAAAGTCAACAATTTTCTTATCAGAAGACCTCATAAAGGTAGAGAATGTCAACCAAGGATTCATTTCTCTGTAAGTTCTGAATATAATCAGCAAGGAACAAGTTCCCAAAAAGGTACAGGCCAGCATGCAGCAACACCAGAGGAGTACCACCTAGAAACTCTAGGCTGGAGGCCAGCAGGGAGGAGCTATGACACCGTGGAAGGTGGCACCCTGTCTCTGGTACAGGAGGAGCACTCCGCTTGACCATAGGCCTTCTCAGGCAGTGAACAGTCCACATTAACACCTCTGGAAGCCTCCACTGAGGAAGGAAACTAGGCAAAAGGACCTTCAAAATGAGGTAGATACACCACTGTCTGGCTGATCAAGACTGGAGGGAAACAGTACCAAGGCTCCTAAGGAGTCCAGTACTTGCTGAGGGAAGGTGAGGGAAAGGTCTCGGTGCCCCCTTTGCCTATAGCTCAGAAAGTCATGATGCCATTGTTAATAGGTCTCCAAGGAAGGAGACAGATTATGAGCCAGGAGCCTTGCAAATGCCTACAGGCTGTGGGGTTCCCACATAGAGAGGGACACCAATGGTTCAAAAAAATTCCCCATCAGCCTCCCAGATACCTGAGAATCCACTCTCAGAAAAGCTGAGACAAGAACAATCCATCTTCCCAAACCTTCCTTCATTCACTACAATCTCCTTTATGAAGAAAACTGAAGTGGGTAAAATAAAATGAGCCAACAGACAGCTGTGATACAAGAAAGTCCTGAATGTAAATAAGAGAGGGTTAGAAAAGCCAGGCACAAGCACGGCCTGACTACCAGTGAGGAGCAAGGAGGTCAGAGCAGGAAGATCAGAGAATGCCTGAGCTGAACCAAACAGCCTCATCAGCTTCCCTACTGCAAGAACTCCAGAAGGAAGTGCCAACAGAAAAAGGTAGGGCCTGCTCTCCACAGCAGAGCACAGCACCATGTCCGGGCCGTGGCAGACCTACAGAGAGTCCCCCAGTGCCCCTGCGATGTATGATCCAACAATGCCAGACCACCTGCCTGACACCTGACCATCAGCTGTGCAGCTGCTAAGAGCTAGGAGTCTCAACTCTATCACGTCTAAGGAGTATAAATGTAGCTGCACAAGGACCGAGTCTTTAAGCAAGTTAACTGTCAGGTGGAGGGTCTGAGAGAAGCTTTAGGGCCTGGGACCAGACTCCATTCTTGGTGGTCAGGTGCCAGGACTTCTTTCTCTAGCTTCCTTAGCCTCTTCTCACCCTCAAGTGTTGAAGAGGCCCAACCCCAGACTCTCATCAGGACCTCTCCTTCTGAAAGGCCCTCTGAGGCAAAGGCAGTCTAGACGTAAAAAATCAATCCCTGCAGTGTTTAACCTGCTGCTCTACAACACACAAGCTTTTGGGGGAAGTAGAATTGACTGCAACAGAGAAACACACAAGACTTCAGTGTCAAGGTGTTTTCACTTCCTAAAGCTGGGGTTCTGTATGTGAAACTGATCACTGGCTCTCGACAGGACCCAGGGCCTAGCAAAGTTATGCGGTGGCACAGGGCTGAGGTTTTCAAGTCTCAATGACTTTCATCACATCCTAAAAGGGCTACATGAGCTCAGAAAGATTAAGAGCTAATGCTCTAGATGAATAGCGTGATGTAAAATATCAGCAAAACAAAGGGCATGGAGAATGCTCTCTCGGCTCTGTTGTAAGCTCCTGGGGTTGGGGGAGGGGGGTGTCTCTACAAAACAGACAGCAGTGCAGTACATGCTGTATCCATACTGCCTCCACCTTACCACCTCAGTTCTGGAGCCCAAGCTGAAATGTCCTCCAGTGGTCTACTGTTATGACATATTCACATAATAATATTCCCACCAAAATAAAGTAATATTCTCATTGCTAAAAGAATTAAGGTTCTCCAGATTACCTCTTAGGCCTGAAGGAATTGCCTAAAGAGTTAATTAAGGAGGCAGTAATTTTACAGGCCAAATACAAATTTAGTGGCTTTATTCAAATTAAGAATAAAAAAAATGAGTGACCCACTCATGTCAGGAGCACCACTGCCAGCTACATTTCCGGCCTTCCTTGTTACTTGTAATTGAAGGAAACACAACTTGTACCCTATGTGGCACTATTCATAGATGACAAAAAGTTTACTAAAAATTGTCCTTTTACTCCCATCAATACTGTCATGTGTCCGTGACCCTTAGTCCCTCTTACCTGGCTCTCTGACCATGGCTAGGGAAAAGGCAAGTCCTCCTCCACTGAATCACCTCAACCTCCACTATAGAAAAACGGAAGCTGGTAAAGAGCAGATGAGCAGATAGAGAAGGCACTCCCTCCCAACCTCCACAGAGCCTCCTCAAGATAGAACTTCAGGAAGAGGGCTTCCATAGGAAAGTCTCCCCTAAGCCACCGCCTTCAATCTTGAGGGCTAGAAGCACATGGATGATTTATCCCAAATAAATTGGATTTGGCTCACTGTGGAATAGAATCCTTTATACATATGCTTAAATTTACTGCAACCACCCTCTAACATGCACGTACGCACACGCACACACACACACACACACCCTTCCTCCCACAACCAAACACCAATTATTATAAAAAACCAAGCAACTACTATTGAAGAGGCTTGGCATAAGTTGGGCCTAGGCCAAAACACAGTATTGCCTCTAAATGAATTTCATGTAAATGTTCTGTATCTGTGCTGTTCGATATGGTAACCACATGTGGCTACCAAGTACTTCAAATGTGGGCATGAAATGAGAAAATGAATTTTTAACTTATTTAACATTTTAATGGCTGCATGTGGTTGGTAGCCACCATATTAGGCATAATACCTGCCATAGTTGTGAGAATGCTGGCTGGGTTAGCTGCATGAAAATGGCTAGGTATCAGATTACTCTCCAGTCAGCCAGGGTAGCACAAGGAAAAACTAGGACCACAGCAAGTGTGTCACCATCAACAGTGACACACATCACAGTGATGCAGCCACATATGTCCTTTTGAAACGGGCAGAGTATAACTAAGGGGCCAGCAAACTCTTAGAACTAACACCTGGTTTTTTCAGGATTCATTAGCATCGTCAGGGGTCAACTTGACTTCAGAAACTTGTCCTAAAGAGAAATTCCTAGGAAAATTAGAGCTTGTTCTTGATAACTTTGAGTGGGGGTGGGAGGCAAAACAGAAGCCAAAGAGAAACTTGTTGCCTGGCCTCTAAGAAGGCTTAGGCAAAAGCACAGGCCAAGACTCCCCCCACAAAAGAGCTATTACTTCTTTGTAATCTTAGAAGGAAGGAGGCACAGCACCCCCATAAACAACTGCTGACTCTGCCTCTGCCCTCAAGAAGAACTACATTCTAAGGCTAATCTTCTAAAGCAGAAGTCGACAATGTGACCACCCACTGGCCAAACCAAGCCCACCATGCATTTTTGTAAATAAACTTTTACTTCTGAACCACAACCACAATCATCAATTTATGCCTTGTGTCTGGCTGCTTTTATACTCCAACAGCAGTGCTGAGGAACTGCAAGAGACACCATATGGCCCACAAAGTATAAAATATTTAACTGTCCAGCCTTTAAGAAAAAGTTTGCCAACCTGTTTTACAGATGAGATAACAGCCTTTTTAGTTACACAGTCTGGTGAAAACAGAGGATTGGAGATGTGAAATCACTTTCCCTCAAGGGACCAGAGTGGTGAACCTATAAGTTATGGGGCACAGAACCCTAGTGTGGCTTCCTGGCTAGGAGGGAAGGGACCTCTCCCTGGGTGCCAAGATACAGCCTCAGGGTCAGCCCTACACTTACTGTCCCCCAGGATCAGTTCCACTTCCTCGTCCGCATCAGAGTCCTCGTCCTCCCCATCCTCTCCCTCCTCTAGAAGGTTTGCTAGCTCCTCATCAGAGGGAGAAAAGTCATTGTCCCCATCCTCCCCTGCGTTCTCGTTGTTGTCATCCTCCTCCAACTCCGCCTCCAGCAACTGGTCAGTGTCAAGCTCATCTAGATCATCAGTGTCGTCATCATCTTCATCATCGTCTTCTTCCTCCTGTTCTTCCTCTTCCTGGTAAGAAAGCATGAGGTCCGTTAGGAAAAACACAGAGGCCTAGCCCATGTGGGCCATGTGGGGAGTCATTCCCTCCTTCCCAAAGGACAGGAAAGGAAACTGTCGGGAGAAAGAGTGGTAATCTAGGTAATCTAATGAAGACTGAGACAGGCACAGACATGTTCCCCAAGATTCTCAAAGCACCTCTCAGACAAGGATTACAGGTCACTCCATAAAGGGATTACTTGTCACACAGCCCTTACCCAAGAAAACACACAACTCACCTCACAGAGGTCTCTGCCATCAGCATTCTACGTTCCTAAATAACTAATAACAAAACCAAGGGGCTCGTCTCTCTCTCCTGCATTAACCAAAGCAAGTAAAATCAGTTGGGCCACTGGAACAAAACCATCTACTGGACTCTAAAGAGCAATGCTTTAACAAGACACAGGAAGAACACGGCTGCTGAGTCAGCTCCTAAGCCCTTCAAATTCTAGCCCTTGCTCTTATAACCAAGGATGTGGGTAAACCCCTTGACATAAGCATCCAATCATCTAACTATCCAACAAAACTGACCTTTACGATACAGAACATAACAGACACCCACATTTTCTGTTACAAGCCACACACACAAGAAGTATGTTAGAGAAACTGTCCTTCCCTCCACATTCTTAAGAGATCTTTCCAAGGCAGGAAAACTACGAGAAAACTGACAAAATACTTGGTTCTGGGTACCCTGGGCTTTGTAAAGGATACATTCTGGCATCTGCCACAGAGTTCAACTTTGCACTAGAATTCAAACTGTGTTCTCTCCTGCTTGAAAAGAAACCAAGACACCTCTGCTTTGATAAGGATGACAGCTGTTCCCAAGTAAATGCAACCAACATTCACTTACCCTTCTGCTCAAACACCAACTGTCAACCTTGTAAGTAGCAAAGTGCTTCTTCTAATTCCTGCTATAGTAAAGTATAAAATTTATTTAACATTGTCCTAATGAAAGCCAAGAAAGAACAAGCCCAACATACACAGAAAAAAAGTATGTAAAACACATTTTCAAAAGTGCTGCTACATGGCACTTAAAAATCAAAAATTCTGTGCTCATTTGGCCATTAGAGTTCATCAGCTATCATGTAAATTAGACTTACATTCAGCAGAGTAGCCCTGCTTTTATGGACTTTTGATAATTTTGGAGCCATCCTTTAGAGACTTTTTGACATGCTGTTTGACCCAATGACTTGGACTTTTCAACAATTTCTGGCAGCTATATGGGAAAAACTAATCTCTTTAAATATCCAGTAACCCTAAAGCCTGTACAAACATGTACATGGTCTAGACCAGAGTTTGTATGTACTTGTGTATGAAAGCACACGACAGCCCAAAAACAGTGTTCCATAGCCTTGGCTACATATCACGTCCACAAGGATGGCTACTAAGAGTGCTTGGAGGCAGTAATGATAAACTGAGACACAGACAAGCTCCTTAGCCCCTACAAGCACATCAGCACATACAAATACTGGGAGAAGGGAGAAGGGTCAAAATTCAGAGAAGTAATCCAAAGTGCCTACCAAATTACAACTTTTGCCTCTTTCTTCCAGACATATTTTTATGGCCTTAACCAAAATTTAATCCATTAATAAAGTACCACAGTTAAAAACAAGTACATTAAAGAAGAGAGTACCCAAAGCCCTGTGTTTCTTAAGCCTCTAGGGAACAATATATAAAATTTAAGATGGCATAACTCATTTTGATTCTTAAATTAATACATAGTTACTGATATGCACATTTGGCATTATTTAAAGACTATGGGACAGGCAAAAATGCCCAGGCTTTGGGACCTAACATGCCTGAGTTAGAATCCTGGCTTTGCCAATTACATGTTGTGTAAACCTGGGCAATTTACATAAATTTTCAATGTCCCATAACTTTTAAACATCTACAGTTGAGTGGCTATGTAAAAGGTCACACTGTTCACACAGGTATCTGTTGGTCAGCAAATTTAGGAAGACCATCTGCTTTCATTTCTAAAAACATCAAAGCCTAGCTGATCCAAAAGAACTATGAAAAACCTCCTAAATCAAAAGCAATCCTAGAAAATACGTCAGAGTGTGAGCTCTGAACCACGGATAACATTCCAAATTTCTCCAAAAGACTACAAATCCAACTTTTACTTAATCCTGCAGTAGAAGAAATAGTTTATATATATTCATCCCCAAAGGTCATGAGGTCTTACGGGACCATGACAGGGCAAGGAGTAGGAAGGGGAGCTGTACCTGAATCGTAAGAAAAACCCATCACTTCATCATTTATACTCTATGATTAATGACCAATGCTGGTGTAATATATTTTGTTACACACGGACATGGCCATAAACTCACTTTCTAAATTTTAAATCTGAAACAGCGTTCACAAGATCTGTCCAATATACTGTAGAATCTAATTCTTGGCTGAACCCAATGAGAGTTCAGGAAATAATTTTAGGAGCATTCTCTGCTGGTTTTAAGTACCGGGTTGGTAACATGAGCCCCTCTCCTTCAGTGGAAGCCAGGCTTCCACTCGTGCTCCACACAGCGGTCCTCTCTGGATCTCATTACCAGTCTCTCACCTCCCACCCCACACACCTACCTTCCTTCATACTTCTCTCCACTGGCTTCTCACCTTCTCTGAAGAGGGTAAGCTTGCCTAACCGAACCACTTCTCAATCCACATAGGCTCTACGTTACTTCCAGATAAACCCTATTCTAGGTCTCTGGATCCACTGCCACCTGCTTGCTCATTCCCTCACTCTGTCTCTCTTCCTCTAACACTGGACAGTCTGGCTTCCGCCACTGAACCCAAACTCTACTGATGTGATACCTGACTCTGGGATGATTTAATTTGCTTCACAGAGCTGCTGTTAGGACTTAAAGGGGGGAAAGAACATGTCTGCATGTACACATAATCATCTCTGTGGAAAGTGCCTGGCATATATGAAATGTTCAACAATAGTTTGTTTTTTCCTATTACAAGGACTGAAAACCTTCCTAAAGGAAAAGGAAGACCTGAATGGCCAGTGGTGGGGCTTCTTTACAGTAACTGACACCAATCCTGGCCTCTGCACCGGCCTCATCTGTACCTGGTCTCTTGCAGATCTCCTAGACACACAAGTTCCAACAATCTTTATTTCTGCCTTTATATTTCCTAATTCCTCTATCTGGAACTCTCAGAAAGCTCTACCCATTTGTACCACAGAAACTTAAAATCCCTTAATTTTAAATTGAACTCAAAGCACCTCTAAACCTAGTACCTTTTCCACACTTCTCCCAGTTACCAGGTGAAAATCTCAAACATCTTTCACTTCTCCCACTCCAATGGCTTCACATCCAGTTGACTAGTGTTTCCCACAAATCTCAGGTCCCCAGGACTCCCTCCCGCCCACTCTCATTACACAGTGACCACATTCTCCCTCTTCCTGCCCATCTCCAGTCTCTCCAGCTCTCTATGGTCTTATCCTTTCCCAGATCCCAAACCCCAGGAGCTCCATAAACACTGTTCACATTCCAGAATTATAACAGAAGCTCTATTTACTGAACATTTTTCTAATGCCAACTTCTGTGAATCTCAATTTCTTCTTAAAGAAGTGATTTAATTTAGTCAGTGGCTCCTATTCAGAAAATAATCCTCAGAATCACCTGGGAAAAAATTTTCCAAAATACATATTCCAGGCTGACAGAACTAAACTTTAGGAATGAAGGTCATACAAGTGGATTTTGGAAAGGTTCCCCAGGAACTGTGAAGTGCACCCCCAATGAACCACTGCACAAGATGTCCTCTGATGTACCTTTCTAGTTCTAAAGTTCTACTTTTCTTTGTAGTAATATACCCTCCCTATCCACAGACTCCTAATGACAAAATCAAAAAGTATTCCACTGACCTTCTCTGCTACATCCGACTGCCTTGTACTCTGGGACTTAAAACAATGTGATTTTTTAAATTAGGGCAACATTTGTTTCTAGACCATTCAAAATGCTTCTTGAATACATGTCTCTTTTCCAAGAAAAATAGCTTTTAGCCTGTATTACCTTCAAAAATATAACCAACCTCTTACAAAATCAAACCTCTTAAAGTGGTCACACTTTAAGAATTGTTAATCTAGGGGTGCCAGGGTGGCTCAGTTGGTTAAGCGTCGACTTCAGCTCAGGTCATGATCTTGAGGTCCGTGAGATCGAGCCCCACATCGGGCTTTGTGCTAACAGCTCAGAACCTGGAGCCTGCTTCTGATTCTGTGTCTCCCACTCTTTCTCCCCCTCCCCCAATCATGCTCACTCGCTCTCTTTCTCACTCTCAAAAATGAATAAATGTTTAAAAAAATATTTTAAATAATAAGAAGACTTAATCTAGGGGCCCCTAGGTATCTCAGTCGGTTCAACATCTGACTCTTAGCTTCGGCTCAGGTCATGATCTCACAGTTTCTGAGTTCAAGCCCCACATCAGGCTCTGTGCTGATAGTGTGGAGCCTGCTTGTGATTCTCTCTCCCCTCTCTCTCTGCCCCTACCTCACTTGCACTCTCTCTCTCAAATATAAATAAACTGTAAAAAATAAAAGTAAATTTTAAAATTTTAAAAAAGAACAGTTAATCTAAAAACTAAGAGAGCTTGGGGTACCTGGGTGACTCACTCAGTCAGTCAATCGTCTGACAACTGGTTTCGGCTCAGGTCATGATCTCACACTTTGTGAGTTTGAGCCCTGGTCAGGCTCTTCACTGATAGCATGGAACCTACTTGGGATTCTTTCTCCCTCTCTCTCAGCCCCTCCTCTGCTCACTCTCTCAAAAATAAACATTTAAAAATTAAATACATACATACATCCAGGATAACTTTATAAAATGTAATTAAAACTTAAGCCTACTCTCTTGACATTCTAACATGTCATATGTTTATAAAAGTTAAATTCGTGCTCCTCCTCTGGACACTTGTTCCTAGTTTTAACCATCATTAAAAGGTTCATTTCAGAGTCATAAATACTTGTGTTTTTCTCTCCTCGTGGGCAGAAACTAACTCGTGTACATTTTAAAAATTTAGGAGGGAGAAAAAGCCCTTTTAGGAATCACTGACCAGGCTCATAGCAGGTGTGTAATCAGTAAAGACTCTTACCATCCGCTTCTAGGCAGTGCAGAACACACAGGAAGCACAGCACACAGTGTGTCCCAGATTCCAAAACGGAGTGGAGAAAAGAAAGCATTATTCCCTTGTTTTTGTTTTTTTTTTTAATTTAAGGCTAACTATAATTAGTTGAAATGTATTGCTTTTTAAAATTCTAGGAACAATTATCAATTAACTAATTTCTCGTTTTATAATTTTCCTAAAAGCCAACATCAAAGTTGACTGAATTGTTTTTAAAAAAACGACATGAGACACTAAAATTCCAATGGATAATACGAGCTTTCACAAGTGACTGACTTATTTCTGCTTTCATCAAATGCCTGAAGGCTGGAGGACTCGAAACCTTAGGAACCAAATATTATGGATGTCAAACACATCATATATGTTTTCATTCAACAATATATTGATTCCATCCATCCCTTCTTGTTAATCTCCAAACTTATGTAAACATAAGGGTAAAAAACAACCATTTTTATGGTATGTAAATCATATATCAATAAAACTTTTTAAATAAATAATTTATACAGGTACTTTATGCTGGACCATTTTATCAGGTGGCAGCTTCCCATTCATACTTCTGATTTTATTTTGCTAAGATGAAAAGGCAAATTCAAAGATGTCAGTCACGGGTGCCAGCATCCCTGAGCCATTTAAGTCAGACCTGGGACATCTGAGAAGACCTGAGAGCAGATACCTAGACTAGGACAAAACTTTGAATGGCAAATGACTTGTAAGAAAATTAATTCTCTAATTTTAAAATTAGGTGAAGTGCACAAAGGAAACATAGTTAAAAATAAAATCAAGCTGGCAGAGAGAAGAGAGTAATCTGATGGGTAGTAAATACAGCAAAAACACTACTGCCAAGATTCCAAGAGGACATCTGAATCAACAGAATTCAGGTTACAAGGGGAACATGCTTGAACAGATATGGTCTATTCCACTAAAACATCTCTTAAAAAAAAAAAAGCCAAGGGCTTAAGAGTAAAACCAGTTCTCTAACGAGGTCCTTCAAATATGAAACGCACCAAATGATCCGTAAGGACAGTGGTGTCAATATGCAATGAAACAAGCCTTGAAATACAGAAGAAATACTAACTCACCTGCACTGCCTATACAACCCAGTCCCCTCCCAGCTAAAAGTTTTTAGGTTCCTCCACAAACTCGGCCTTAGGGCCACTCGTTAAGACCCTCTTGAGCCTGCTCCTCTCAACCTTGGTTTTCCATGACAAGAGAGCCTCTCTTTTTTCCTTCCTGCACCACAGTATCAGAAGTCCTAACACCTACCCTACTTGCCCCCTTTATAATCTCTTTCTCCCTTAACTTCTCAAAAGCAAAGTTAAATAGAAGCACAGGGGGGAAAAAAAATCAGTAAGTCCATTCTCTTAAGTTGTTCCTTTATGGTGGTCTCTTGCTTCCACAGCCAGCCATGAAAAATTCACCTCTTATCACTTCGTGTCTGCAAGAACAATGAGGCCAACAGTGAGAATAGCAACCCTGTAGACCCCAAGGTATCTAGGGCAATGCAAGCCTCTCTTTTCTTGACCTTCTTATTGAAAGATAATGAGTGCCACATGGAGTGGACACAGATGACAGTCTCTAGGTAAGACTATTATTGTCACTAACTCGTAAACTACAAGAATGTAGGAGGGAAGGAATACTGGTGTTGATAAAAAACTTAAAATAAACCAAGTTTTGCTTTAGATTTACAGTACAACATGTAATATCCAAAAAGCTTGAGACACAACCAATATCTGATAGTGATCTACAGGTGATAAGGATAGTGATGAGTGAAGTTACGGAGTATAAGATGGTCTGCAGTCACCTGTACCATTGTAATATATTGATAAACAGCTCAAAAACATCATCTTTTTTATTCAAGGATAAACTACATCTTGTTTCATGACAGCTAAAGCAGAAAAGAGTATGATGCATTAATGGAGTGGGATGTCTAAGGTAACAACAGGCCATGAGAATAAAAGACCAGACACTATCAAGAAACCAACCTAAGGCAACCACATGACATTTGGAGACTCTAACACCACTTGCAAGCTCTGCTACCAAGAAATACTACCAACAGATACAAGATAAATAGTACAGCACTCAAGAAAACATGAAGATCCATGTCACATGTCACAAATAAATCAAAGCTCTCAAGTATCCTTCTGAAGACGTCTTCCTTTTACCCACATCTCAGAACTCACACGAGCTTTAAACTCTGCAGGCTCCTCTTACCCATGAAACCAAGGAAATCACTGAGGACCCTCCAAGCCATGCAGCTGGAAAGCATTACGGAAATCCCCTTCCACACTAGGGAATCGCTGGCCACACTGGGTGAGGTGGTTTCAACTCCAGAGCCTAACAGTCCATTTTAACTAAATATGGCATTCAAAAAACTATGGTACTGCTTCTGGTTTCCAGTGCGGCATATAAGAAGCTTAAAGTCACCAATCCTAACACGTAAAAAGCTCAACAAACTGAAAAATCAACAACCCTCCTTAGATTCGACAGATGTGGGGTCAGAGAGGCACCACTGTCCACAGAATTGGAGATACCAACAAGAAAATGCAGAGAACTGCAACTTGTCAGAGCCTAAACCCAAAAGGATAAACCTCCATGGGAACCAGTGCCAAGGCAGGGAAATCTGAACTGTAACTGACAAACTGCTAGACATAATTCTGAGGATAAATCTGAGAGATATAAACTCCAGGGGGATCCAGTCATCAGGGACCCCCCACTTTTGTGAGTTTTATTTCTAAGAAGTTGACCAGGTTCTCACAGTGAGTATCAAAGAAAAATCCCCTTGGGCTTCCAGCAGGGGGTGGAGGGGAACCATTTTGAAATATATCAGAGCATTCTGTTCTTCTTTACAAAGCCTGCCCTCAAGAGAAACTATTTAACTAGAGCCTAACCTGCTGGGATGTTATCAGAGCCTAACTGACCAAGGGAAGGGAAATTACCCAACTCCAGCCACTCTAGCCATCCCATCCCTCCCAAAGGGGATAGAAAATACTGAGAAACATGTGAAGTTCAGAGTACAGAAGTATAGATTCACTAAAACACTGAGGCCTACTTCTAGAACTGTAAAACACTTCCCTGCCCCACCCCTCACCACCACATTACTAAAGATCAATTAACAGCAGCTCTTTTTACCCAGCATATCATATCCAGCTATCAAGAAAAAAATACAAGATCAATAAACTATTTGTAAAAAAAAAAAAAAACCAATAAACTATTTGTAAAAAAAAAAAAGAAAAGAAAAAATACAAGACATATTAAAAGGGGGGAAAAACAACAAGAACAACACAGTTTGAAGAGACAGAACAAGCATCAGAACCAGGCTCAGATATGGCAGGGGTTATCAGACCAGGAACATTAAACAACCACAACTAAGATGCTAAGGGGGCTCTCTAATGGATAAACTGGACAGCATGCAAGAACATATAGGCAATGGGAACAGAGAGATGGAAATTCAAAGAAAAAAACAAAAAGAAATGCTATTGATCAGAACTACTGTGGTAGAAATGAAGAATGGCTTTGATGGGCTTTATTAGTAGACTGTACACAGCTAATAAAACAATCTCTGAGCTTGAGGATATCTCAATAGATGCCACCAAAACAGAAAAACAGAGAAACAAAGACTTAAAAACACAGAACAAAATATCCAAGAACTGAGGAATGAGTACCAAAGGAATAACATATTAGAAGGAATAATGGGAATTCTAGAAGGAAAAGAAAAAAAAGGAACAAAAGAAATATTTGAATCAATAATGACTGAAAACTTTGCCAAAATTAATGTGAGACACCACACCACAGATCCAGGAAGCTCTAAGATCACTGAGCAAGATAAATGCCCCCCCAAAAACCTATATCTAGGCACACCATTTTCAAATTACAGAAAAACAAGGATTTTTTAAAAATCCTTAAAGAAGCCATGGGGGGAAAAACATCTGACCTGTAGAGGAAAAAAGATAAAAATTGTATCTCCTCAGAAACCATACAAGCAAGGAGAAAGGGAAGTGAAATACTTAAAATGCTCAGATACAAAAACCACCAACCTAGAATTCGGTAGCCCTGTCCTGTGAAAGTATCCTTTAAAAGTGGAGAAAGAAGAATTCTTCAGACAAAACAAAACAAAACCTGAAGGATTGTGTCGCCAGTAGACCTGTCTTGCAAGAATGTTAAATTCAGAGAGAAGGATAATGATCAAGGTCAAAAACTCCAATATATATAAAGGAAGAAAAGCACCGGAGAAGGAACAAATGAAAGCAGAATAAACATTTTATTTTTCTTATTCTTTTAAAAAAATTTTTTTAATGCTTATTTATTTTGAGGAGAGACAGAGACAGAGCACGAACGGGGGAGACTCAGAAAGTGAGGGAGACACAGAATCCAAAGCAGGCTCCAGGTTCTGAGCTGTCAGCACAGAGACCGACGCCAGGCTTGAACTCACAGACCAGGAGATCATGACCTGAGCTGAATGACCTGACACTCAATCACCCAGGCACCCCTTATTTTTCTCATTCTTAATTGATTCAGCTCAAAATAACAGTTTGTTCAAACAACACCAATAACTTGTGTAATTATGTATGATTATGTATTTATGTACATATCCTTATATATAAATGAAGGACAGCAATAAGATATGGGAAAGGAAGGAAGAACTAGGATTATTCTATCATAATCATATTCATCATTACTCTGTCACAGGTACTTGTACTACCTGTGAAGAGATAGAGTGTCATCTGAAAGTGGACTTGGATTACTTGTAAATGTATATATTGCAACCTCTAGGGCAACCACTAAAAAAACTAAAAATAAATAAATAAATATAACTAATATACTAACAAAGGAGAGAGTGGAATCCTAGAACAATGCTCCATTAAAACCACAAAAAGCAGAAAAAGAGCAGACAGAAACAAGAACAAAAAACAAGGGCAACACATAGAAATCAGCAACAAATAAAGGAGATACGAAGCCAACTGTACCAATAATCACTTAGGATGTCATTCCAAATACATCAGTTAAAAGACATTATCGATGGGGGTCAAGAAACAAAATCCAACTTACATGTTGTCCTCTAGGAACCCACTTTAAATATACAGACAAATACAGGTTAAAAATAAATGGCTGGAAAAAGATATGCCATGCTAACATCAATTTTAAAAAGCTGGGGTGACTGTATTACTTTCAGACAAAGCACACTTTAGACCAAGGAAAGTTATTAGTGATAAGGAAGAGCATTACATAATGATAAAGGGATCAATTCTCCAAGAAAACATAATAATCCTTAACATACATGTGCCTAACAACAGAACATCGAAATACAGGAGGCAAAAGCTGACAAAACTGCAAGGATAAAATAATGAATCCACTTACTGTAATGGAGACTTCAATACCCCACTATCAGAAATGGAAAAATACATCAGGCAAGAAACCAGTAAAGACACAGTTGAAGTGATCAATACCATCAATAAACTAAGTATTAATGGACATCTACAGACTACTTTATCCAATAACTGACTACACAATCTTCTCAGGCTCACATGAAACATTCACCAAGATAGACAATATTCTGGGCCATAAAGCACACCTTAACAAATTTAAAATAGAAATCATAATGTTTGCTCTCAGACCACAACGGCGTTAAACTGAAAATCAATAACTGAAATATCGTTAGAAAACCCCAAAATACTTGGAGATTAAATTTTTTTAACGTTTATTTATTTTTGAGAGAGAGAGAGCATGAGCAGGGTAGGGAGAGAAAAAGAGGGAGACAACAGGGGCGCCTGGGTGGCTTAGTCGGTTAAGCGTCCGACTTTCGCTTGGGTCATGATCTCGCGGTTCGTGGGTTCGAGCCCCGCGTCAGGCTCTGTGCTGACTGCCAGCTCAGAGCCTGGAGCCTGTTTCAGTCTGTGACTTCCTCTCTCTCTGACCCTCCCCTGCTTACACTGTCTCTCTCTCTCTCTCTCCTAGAAATAAATTTAAAAAAAAAAAGTTTAAAAAAAAAAAAAAAAAAAAAGAGGGAGACAACAGAATCCGAAGCAGGCTCCAGGCTCTGAGCTGTCAGCACAGAGCCTGACATGGGCTCAAACCCATGGACTATGAGATCATGGCCTGAGCCAAAGTCCAACACTTAACCAACTCAGCACCCAGGTGCCCCAAAATATTGGAGATTAAACAACACACTTCTAAATAACAACATTCAAAGAAGTCTCAAAAAATACTTTGAACTAAATGAAAATGAAAACACACTTATAAAAATTTGTGGGGTACAGTGAAAGCAGTACAGAGAGGGAAATTTAGAGCATGGAACCCAAATTATTAGATAAGCAGACCTAAGGGGCACCTGGTTGGCTCAGTTGGTTAAGCAGCTGACTTCGGCTCAGGTCACGATCTCGCGGTTTGTGAGTCTGAGCCCTGCATCAGGCTCTGTGCTGACAGCTCAGAGCCTGGAGACTGCTTTGGATTTGGTGTCTCCCTCACTGTCTGCTCCTCCCCAACTCGCACTCTGTCTCTCTCAAAAATAAACATTAAAAAAAATTTTTTTTTTTAAAAAGAAAAGCAGACCTAAAACCAATCAGCTAAGTTTCCACCTTAGGAAAAGAGAAATAGAAGAGCAAATCAAGGGACTCTTGGATGGCTCAGTTGATTGGGTGTCTGGCTGGCTCTTGACTACGGCTCAGGTCATGATCTCATGGTTCATGAGATAGAACCCCCATGTAGGGGGTAGGGGTCTGCACTGACAGCACAGAGCCTGCTTAGGATTCTCTCTCTCCCTCTCTCTCTCTCTCTGCCCCTCCCCTGCTCACATACTCTATCTCTCAAAATAAATATATAAACTTAAAAAACAAAAAAAAGAGCAAATCAAATCCAAAACAAGCAGAAGAAAAGTAGGAATAGAAATTAAAGTAGAAATCAATGAAACTGAAAACAGGAAGTTAACTGAGAAAATCAGTGCAGTCAAAAGCTGGTTCTTTAAAAAAAAGATTGATATAATAGGGGTGCCTGGGTGGTTCAGTTGATTAAGTGTCCAACTATTTATTTCTGCTCTGGCCATGATCTCACGGTTCATGAGATCGAGCCCCACAATGGGCTCCACACTGACAACATGGAGACGGTTTGGGATTCTCTCTCTCTCTCTGCCCATCCCCTGCTCACACCTGCTCTCTCTCTCTCAAAAAATAAACTTTAAAAATAAAATAAAATAAGAAGATTGATAACTGATAAGCCTAGCCAGGCTAAGAAAAAAAGAGGTCACAAATAACTAATATCAGAAATTAAAGAAGAGACATCATAACAGATCCCATGGACATTTAAAGGATAAATTCTATGAACAGGGCACCTGGCTGGTTCAGTTGGAGGAGTATGTGACTTTTGATCTCAGGGTCATTAAGTTCAAGTCCCTCATTAGGTATAAAAAGTACTTAAATAAATAAATAAAATTTTTTAAATTTAAATATTTGTTTATTTTTGAGAGACAAAAAGAGACACAGGGAACGAACAAAGAGGGAAACAGAATCTGAAGCAGGCTCCAGGCTCTCAATTGTCAGCACAGAGCCTGACCAGGGCTTCAACTCACAGACTACAAGATCATGACCTGAGCCAAATTCAGATGCTCAAGCAACTGAGCCACCCAGACATCCCAAGTAAATAAATATTTTTAAAATTCTATGAACAATTCTATGTGCACAAATTTGATGACCTAGATGAAACAGACCAATTCCTTGAAAGACAACACCATTTGTCAAAATACACACAAGAATGTGACAATCTCAATAGCCCGTTAGCTCTTAAAGAAATTGAATCAATAATTAATAACCTTCCAAAACAGAAACCACCAGGCCCACATGGGTTTGCTGGTGACTTTTACTAAACATTAAAAAATTACATCAATTTTTAAAAATCTCTTCTAGAAGACAGAAGCAGATAAAATACTTCCTGATTCATCATATGAGGCCATCATTACCCTAAAAGCAACACCAAAGACATTAGTCCCCTTCTCCTTATCCAACAGGGGTATGTTCTAAGACCACCCCACCCAACCCACAATGGATGCCTGAAATTGACGACAGCACCAAACCCTATATATTTTTTCCTATACATGTATGCCTATAATAAAGTTTAGTTTATAAGTTAGGCACAGTAACAGATTAATAACTTTTGTGAATATGGTCTCTCTCTCTCTCAAAATCTTATTGTATTGTACTTACCCTTCCTCTTTGTGATGATGTGAGATGATAAAATGCCTACATAATAAGATGAAGTGAGATGAATGACATAGACACTGTGATGTAGGCTACTACTGACCTTCTGACCACACATCAGAAAGAGGACCATCTGGGGGCAACTAGGTGGCTTAATCAGTTAAGCATCCAACTTTGGCTCAGGTAATGATCTCATGGTTTGTGGGTTCAAGCCCCGTGTTGGGTTCTGTGCTGACAGCTCACAGCCTGGAGCCTGCTTCAGATTCTGCATCTCCCTCTCTCTCTCTACCCCTCCCCCACTCCCACTCTGTCACTCTCTTTCAAAAATAAACAAACATTAAAAAAACTTTTTTTTTTTAACTTGGGGCGCCTGGGTGGCTTAGTCGGTTGGGCGTCCGACTTTCGCTTAGGTCATGATCTCGTGGTTTGTGGGTTCGAGCCCCGCGTCGGGCTCTGTGCTGACTGCCAGCTCAGAGCCTGGAGCCTGTTTCAGTCTGTGACACCCTCTCTCTCTGACCCTCCCCTGCTCACGCTGTCTCTCTCTCTCTCTCTCCTAGAAATAAATAAAAATATTAAAAAAAAAAAAAAACAAAACTTTTTTTTAACTAAAAAAACTGGGGTGCCTGTGTGGCTCAGTCTGTTGAGTGTCCAACTTAAGCTCAGGTCATGATCTCACAGCTCATGGGTTGGAGCCTGGAGCCTGCTTCAGATTCTGCAACTCCCTTTCTCTGTCCTTTCCCACTGGTGCCCTGTCTCGCTCTCTCAAAAATAAATATTAAAAAAAAATTTAGGGGTGCCTGGGTGGCTTAGTCGGTTAAGCGTCCGACTTTTGCTTAGGTCATGATCTCGCGGTTCGTGGGTTCGAGCCCCGCGTCGGGCTCTGTGCTGGCTGCCAGCTCAGAGCCTGGAGCCTGTGTCTCCCTCTCTCTCTGACCCTCCTCTGCTCACGCTGTCTCTCTCTCTCCTAGAAATAAATAAAAATATTTAAAAAAAAAAAACTTAATATTAAAAATTAAATAAATAAATAAAAGAGGACCATCTGTTTCCAGACTGGAGTTAACTACAGGTATCTGAAACCACGGAAAGTGAAACTACGGAAAGCAAAAGTACAGATGGAGGTACTAGTGCACAAGAAATTAAAACTACAGTCCAGCATCTCTTATGACCATGGACATAAAAATCCTCATTAAAATACTAGCTAATCACACACCTCATTAAAAGAATTACAAAATCACAACCAAATAGGATGTACTACAGCTATGCAAGGTTGATTCACATTTTAAAATCAATTAATGTAATTCACTACGTCAACAGGCTAAAGATAAAAGATCGTATCAACAGATTCAGAAAAAGACTAACAAAACCCAACACCCATAACTAAAAATTCTGAGTAAAATGGGAAAGGGAACTTCTTCAACTAGATAAAGAACATCTATAAAAAATTACAGCTTGGGTGCCTGGGTGGCACAGTCGATTAAGCGCCCAACTCTTGATCCCTCCTCAGGTCATGATCTCATGGTTCATGAGTTCGAGCCCCACATCAGGCTCTGTCATACTAAAAGTCCTACTCATAAAACAAGAACAGGAAATAAAAGGGTACATTTTACAGAAATAAACTATCTTTGTTTGAAGATAATATGACTGTCTATGCAGAAAATCCTAAAGAACTGACAATTAAAACTGGATTAAACAATTACAGCAGGGTTTCAGGACAAAAGGATAATACACAGCCTTCCATATATAACAGTTTTCCTGTACACCAGCAATGAACAAATGGAAACTGAAATTTAAAACACAGCATCACTTATACTAGCCCCATCTCCCGAAATGAAATACTTAGGTAATTCAGCAAGTATTAGGTAAATCTAACAAAATATGTACAAAATCTGTATGAGGAAAAAACTACATAACTCTGACAAAAGAAATCAAAGAATTAAATAAATGGAGAGAGTCTATGTTCATGGAAAGGAAGACTCAATATTGTCAAGATGTCAGATCTTCCTAACCTGATCTATACATATAAATTCAATGCACTCACTTCAAAATCCCAGCAAGTCATGTTGTAGATAGACAAATGGATTCAAAGTTTATACGGAGAAGCAAACAACCCAGAATAGTCAACACAATACTGAAGGAGAACAAAGTTGGAGGACTTGCACAACACAACTTCAAAACTTAATATAAAGTGACAGTAATCAAGATAGTGCAGTATTAGACAAAAAATACCGAGAAATAGATCAGTGAAACACAGTTGAGAGCCCAGAAATAGATCCACATAAAGACAGTCAATTGATCTTTGACAAAGGAGCACAGGCAATACAATGGGTATTTAAACTGGGCATCTATACGCAAAAAAAGAAAAAAAAAGAAAAAAAAAATTTCATCTAAACACAGTCCTTACATTCTTTAAGAAAATTAACTCAAAAAGAATCACAGACCTAAGTGTGAAATGCAAAACTATCTATAAAACTCCCAGAAAATAACAGGAGAAAATCTATATGACCTTGAGTTTAAAGATAACTTTTTAGATACAACCTCAAAGTCACAAAAGAAATCACTAATAAACTGGATTTCATTAAGACAAAAACTTCTGCTCTGTGAAAGACACTGTCAAGAGAATAAGAAAACAAGCCATAAACTAAGAAGAAATATTTGCAAATGACCTATCAGATAAAGGACTAGTAGCCAAAATATTTTTTTAAAAAACTTAAAATGGAACAAAAACAACAAGAAACCCAATTTAAAAATAGGCCAAAGACTTTGACACCTCACCAAAGAAGATCTACAAATGGCAAATATGGAAATGATGCTTCACATCATAAGTCATCAGGGAAATGCAAATTAAAACAATGAGAAAGCCTTCCACTTAGAAAGAATCTCCCTGAGGTGTGCCTGGGAGGCTCAGTCAGTTAAGCATCCAACTCTTGATTTTAGCTCAGGTCCTGACCTGCCAGTTCACAGGATTGGCTAGGGCCCTGAGTCCTCAGGCTCTGTGCTAACAGTGTAGAGCCTGCTTGGGATTCTCTCTCTCTCTCTCTCTCTCTCTCTCTCCACCACCCCCAATCACACTCACTCACTCTCAAAGTAATTAAATAAAGGTTAAAGAAAGAAAGGAAGGAGTTCCCTGAAGTGGAGAAGGAGCCCAAAACGGACTGTGGAGAAAGTCTCCTTCCTTTTGGTCTGGTACCAGCCATCAGTGAGGGTGTCAGGAGATTCAGTTAAACAATTTTCAGAAAATATTTATAGCAGGCTGATAAAACTTCAAGATCTTAATTCCTTCCAATCAAAAAAATAAATCAAACCACACATTTTGATTGTGTGTATAGGTTGTTCAACTAAAGGAACATCTACTAATTTTTTAATTTAATTAAATAGTGATTTATACTACTACATACCCATTAAAGTGACCAAAATCCAAAACACTGACAACACCAAATGCTGGTGAGGATGTGAAGCAACAAGAATTCTCATTTGCTAATGATGAAAATGCAAAATGGTATAGCTCCTTTGGTAGAGGGTTTGTCAGTTTCTTATGAAGCTAAACATACTCTTCCCATACAATCTAGCAACAGCACTCCTTAGTATTTGCCCAAATACAAAAAAGCCTGCACATCGATGTTTATAGGAGCTTTATAACTAGGGAATGTAGCGTGAGCCTACTTGACAAGAAAGATCTGCTGAAAGTCAGAAGTTTAAGAAACTCTTCAGAACTGATAAGGACATACCACATAGGCAAACACCCAGCATAATGATCATAACTCAAAATCCCCTATGAAAAAAAGCAAATTAAGATTCTGTGAGACATACATCCTATCTACCCACATTTTATAAATGCTTAATTTCCAAAAGCATCAAAATCCTCACTCTACTTATAAGCTCCAATCCATAACTGTAAAAAAAAGACTATGCTATAAAGCTGAGAAAATGCAAGCCACAACTGTATAAAGCTTAAGCCATTCCTGTGACCCATCTCGGCAGATTGACTTTCCTATTTTGTATTGACTTTGGGAATATGGGAGCTGCTCATCTTGAAGCCACAGGGCACTGGTCCTGAAAGTGAGTTCAAAGAAGTCTCTAAAACGATATCAGAGATTGCTAACAACCAAATTAATCTACAAATAGAACACAGAACCGTCTGGTACTGGGGTTAACGTTTTATAGTAACCAAAATCTGCTTTCTTCAAAGTTTTAGTTATTTAGTGATTTTAGTGACAACAGGCCTGCAGAATATGCCAACAGGTAGCAAAGGCTAATATTAAAAAAATCCTTACAGCAAAAACCAGAAGAGCATAACCTCTATAAAGTACTGTTCAGCAATAAGAAATCTTAAAGACCACTGACCTGGTCCTCCTCTTCATCCTCATCCTCTGCCAAACGTTGCCTGCCCACTTCATACAGCCTGCATACTGTGTCCATGTTAAGAGCATCCATGCTGCCTTGGTTCTGAAATAAAACACCCAGTCCACAAAGAGCAGTTAGTTTTCAAAATGCCCACATCTACATCTCAGTTATAACTTGCACCCATGTACCTTGACCCTGTAACTGTGAAAGTTTCTAATACCCCAAGTTCTTGAACTAACTCTGAAAATGTTATACCCAGGCCACAGAAAGGGAAAGAAAACAGGATGAGAGGCTTTGGCAGAGTGAGCAATATAGGCAAAAGAGAGACCACCATCCTTGGAATGAACCTGTCTTGCTCTGGCAAGAGATCCAGACTCCTTTTAAGAAAGAGATCACAGTGAATCCAAGATATTAGAAGATGGGACTGTCCATGTTGTTTTATACTGGAATTTTCTTGTTAATATTTCTCTTACAATGGATCTCTCTCCATCAAGTGAGTAGGTTGTCAATGATCTACTTTCAGAAAATGCATCAACTTTAGAACACATCTTAGGTCAGAGGAAATGCCTGTAGTATAACTTGAAAATGGTCCTAAAGATCAAAAGAAAACAGCAGGGTTTCTGCTAGCTCCCTTTACCTCAATGACAGCAAGATAGCAGTCTTTGGTGTCTGTACACAGGTCAAAGATGTTCCGTTTCACATCAATGGTTGCTAGAAAACAGAATGTGACAAGACTCGGGATTAGACTATTGCTGTGACCTTAAAACCAACTTTTCCTCTAAGGGAATTTCAAAGTGATTACTCCTAAATATTTCCGTAACCTCTTGGCTTTTCAATGAAAACTTACAGAAAAGGGATGAGCTTAAATATGGAAAACCAAAACATGACAAAACGAACAATGTCTGCCCCTTCAAGCTTACCTATAGGTTTGTAGTCAGTTGCATTAAATGTTCGAAAGGATGATCCAAAAGGGCTTTTCATCCTCTCTTCCATTAAGTCATCCTCATCATCTGCCTGCAACATAGCTAATTAGGAAGAAAGGGAAAAGGGGCCATGGAGCAAAATGGTATTAGAAATCAGAAACATCCCCTATTCACAAGTGCAGAAAATATTAATGGACAATCAAGACTGCAGTGAGTTTCCTTGTAGTAAATTCATTCTGTCTAGTTAGTTCCTCTCAACATATCCTATTCACATACCCCAGACAGTATCCTCAACCTTTCATCTAGCTCCCAATAAGTGTTATAACTAAGGCCAGCAACATCACAAGAGCACAAATGCAACAAGTTCATAAGGGTATAGATGGGAAATTAATGCATGAAATTTCTTTCTGTACAAGATATGTTAGGTTCACACTAATTAACACTATTTTCATCAATAAACTTTGACACCATTTGTGCTATCATTTTCTCTTTTATGTTACAACCTTCAAATGCTTTCCAATTAACATTTGAGAGATATTTCCAAACTAAAAGTATCAAATTAATGAAAGGTGAGAGAAGGGAGAAAAAAAATAATGTAGAGAAGTAAAAAGTTTATTACCTCCATACATCACTGTCCCTGTGTGGTTGAACACAACACGACACTGATCCAGAGCAGGAACTGTGTGTAAAAGATGGAAAGTGCGAAGATCCCACTAAGAAGGAAGTGGTCAAGGAAAACTATTTCATACAAAATTTCTTATATAAATTCATAGGAGAAATTCCAAAATATCTCTTTTTTCCTCTCCTGTGAGATATGAATGCTTTAAAGTAAAGGGGCACCTGGGTAGCTCAGTTGGTTAAGCATCTGACTTCGGCTCAGGTCATGATCTTGCAGTTCATGCGTTTGAGCCCTGCATTAGGCTCCAAGCTGATAACTCAGAGCCTGGGGCCTGCTTCAGATTCTGGGTCTCCCTCTATCTTGGCCCCTCCCCTACTCGTGCATGTGCTCGCTCTTGCTCTCTCAAAAAAAATATAAAAAATTACAGAACTAAAAAATAAAGTAAGAATGCTTTCAAGGTAAAACAAAAGCATACAGAATGCATATTACTGAATAACATCCCTGAAAAATCTCCTATGGTATCCTTATACACATGAAAGCTACACAAGCTCCCTTCATCTCAACAGCAGCACTTCATTTTACTCTTGTGACTTCTGTAGTGCAAAAGTAAAATCCTTCTGAAGACATGAAAACCAATTTAATACTTGGAGAAGTACAAGGTAGGAATCTGGTGGTCACTCTTCTCAATACAAAGAAAAACATGCTAGTGAAAGTTCATTGGTAATTACCAACCGCTGGAGATTAACACTTCAAATCAAAGGAGAGGCACCAAATTATTACCTGTGTGGATACTTTAATAGGGTGTTGAAGGAAAGATAAATTATTTTTGCATCACAAACTAGATAACAAATGGTAAATAAGACATGGATGTAAAGGATACAATCTCAGTATTAATGATGACCTCCAGCCCATTTGGATGGAAAACACCACTGATATTCATGTTGAACTTGTCAAACTTGTGGATGGCCTGTGCAGAGCGGACATCCCAGAGGACGCCATCATTTAAGACAAGATCATCTGTAGGATTAAAGGTGGCACAGTTCCTCTTGTAGTTGTTGGCAAGATCTGGGTTAAACAGAGTCAACAGCTTGTTGCCAGTCTGAATATCATAAATCTTTAGAGAAGAAGGGGTGGGAAGAGAAAAATCAGACCAATCCATCCACTGACAAATTGAAGAGATGCTGTGTAAAATAGCTCTCCATGCTTTTCAAATCCCAACAAAATTACAAAAGCCCTAATATTGTAGAATACCTGGAAAGTATGAAGACTACACCCATCCAACCAATGTTTAGTGCTTTGGTTCCCATTCAAGGTTTGAAAAGTCTCTTTCTCACAAGAAAATGAAGAGAGAGATGGCAATAAGGGTAAGAGAACCCTCTTCTATCCCTCCCCCTTTCAAGAAACAGAAAATGTTTCTATGACAGAAACTGAGAAATTCAGATGGACTGACCAATAATTAACCACAGAATACTAGTAAAGGGCCACTTTTTGAAGAAAGGAATCAATGAAATGCCCCTTTCTTCTTAAAAATCTCCCAATACACATATTTTAGCCCTACAATACTAAAAGTTCCAAACTATACAATGTGCAACCCACGCAGAGACCAGATCTTTCCCATCAGCTTACAGACATGCTGTAATATTTCCAATCTTTAAAAAAAATCCTCCTTTAATACAGGAACAATAAGGAGACACAAGAAAACAATCAAACAAATCAAGACCATGGGACAAGACAACTAGCCTGGTCTCTTCAAAAGTCAATGTCATGAAAACTGGAGAAATGGTTCTTGGCTTTAAAACATTAGTGAGACATAACAACCAATGCAATATGTGAATCTTGGCTGGATCCTGGTTCAAAAACAAAAACAAAAACAAAAAAAAACAAACAAAAAAAAGCATTTGAAATCAAACACATGAGGAACAACAGGGAAAACTGAATATGGTACAGATTTTAGATGATACTTGGGCATTACTACAGATTTTCTTATATTTGATAATAGAATATAATTATGTAGTAGAATGTCTTTATTGCTAGAATATGCATACTGTTAAGACTTAGAAATAAAATGTCACGTTTGCAACTTACTTTCAAATAATTGAAAACACATACATACATATGTATTTATACAGGAAGAAAATATGGCCAAATATTAAACTGATGAATCCAGGTAGTAGGTACATGTACTATGCGTTCAATTTCTCTACATATTTTAACATTTTCAAATAAAAAGTTTGAGAGAAACCCTCCTTTCACAACCCCATATTCCCACCACCACCCTCTACTACACCCCACTTTTCTGCTTTGTTTCTGCAAAAAACACTTCAGAAGACTTGTCTCTACTCAGTGTCTCCACTTCCCTGTTCTCTCATGAGAATAGATTCTCACCCCAGTGCACAAAACTAGCTCCTAATGAGGTTAACAAGAAGATCCACATTGTTAAATCAAAGGTACTTCTCAATTCTCATCTTATGAACTCGTCAACAGTTTCTGACCCAGTTGATCAATTCTTCCTTGGAAAGATCTTCCCTTGTCTTCTGGGGCATATCTTTCTCTTGTGGTCTCCTGCTGCCTTACTGGCCATTCTCTTTGGTCTCCTTCCCAAGTCCCTCCTCACATGGCAAATTCGAAATATTGGCATATGCCAGGACTCTGTCCCCTCAGTTCTCTAGCCTCCTTAATGATTTCATCTAGGTTCATGGCTCTATCAACACCTGAATAACTCCTATAATTATATCCCCCATCCCAGACCTCTCTCCTGAACTCCCATTTTGTATATTCAACTACCCATTCCCTACTTGAATATCTAATAACAAACTTCATGTGTCCAGAACCCCTGAGCCCAGCTATATCACTTCTTATCACCTGTACCATGTAGTCCTGGGCCCAGACCCATTGCAGTCCTCACATGTGGGCTGGCCTGACATACTCCTAACTGGAAAGCCTGCTCTTGCTTCTCCCAGAAACCAGACTCATACTTTAGGAACTTTACATCTCATCATGTGTCCTCTGCTCAGCCTCCAGTGCCTGCATCTCACTCAGAGAAGCCAAAGGTCCTAACAACACCCTATAAGATACTAGTATGATATGTGTCACCCATTCCCTGACAACACTGACCTGAGCTCTCCCCAGTCCTCCCTCTGCCACCTCCCAAGAGCTTTTCCCTCAGTCTTAAAACATTTTTTCCCAAGACATCTGCATGACACTTCCTTCAAAACACTCCTAGGGCGCCTGGGTGGCTCAGTCAGTTAAGTGTCCAACTTTGGCTCAAGTCATGATTTCACGGTTCCTGAGTTCGAGCCCCACACTGGGCTTTCTGCTGTCAGCATGGAGCCCAGTTCGGATCTTCTGTCCCCCTCCCTCTTTGCCCTCCCCTACTTGCGCATGCGCACTCTCAAAAATTAAAAACACTCCTTAAACATCACCCTACCAGTGATACCGATTATCCTAGATAAAAGAGAAGTCCCTCACACCACCATCAAGCACTTTCTAACTTTTACTCTGCTTTCTTTTCCTTGGCAGCACTTACCACCTGACATATCATGTATTTGCTTCTCTACTTATCTCCCCAGTGAGGCTTTATAAAGGCAGGGACTTATACTTCATCTAAAACTTAGTATTTGGAAAATCACTCTGTGCGAATAACACCTGTCTTAAGTTGTCAGATTAGTTCATGTTTTGTCCCACATGGCTTAGAACTGCTTTATTACACTTCTATATTCTACCTGGAAAGAATTTCACTAAGTAATTTTTTGCTGCCCTTAGGGCTGCCCTTTAGTCCAAAAATTTTCATTATAAGCAAATGGGCATAATCAGCTTAAAAGCAGTATATTCTTAAGTACTTACGTGGGCAATGTCTCCTTTTGTACCTATGACTCGATCCTGAGAATGCTTACTGAACTCAACATAGTGATCTTCTGTGAAGGAATGCCTACAGACAGATAACAAAAGTACGTAAGTGATGGACCTTCAGGAAATACTCATCAAACTGACTGAAAATAAACATGATTCTGAGCCTCCTGCCTGACCATACTCATCTAAGGATTCTCAACAAACGAAGAGGAAAAACTGTACACTTAAAAGTTTTAAAAAAATTCTCTCCATCAGTCTAACCAAGCAGATCCAAAAGAATTAGTTAATTAGCAGGAATTACTTTGTTAAAAAAAAAAATAAATAACAGGACACACATGTCTTTGAAACGTACCCCAGCAAAGAGTGCAACTATGTATATATGAACATGAGAAATTACACAGATATGCCATTTTGAGCCACAGATGAGGAAGAGAGAAGTTAGCAATAACTCACAGCATTCATCTTTTCCCAAAAGGCTTCAAGTTGAAGAATCAGATGAAGGGAAATATAAATTAGATAAATTGTAGAACAGAAAGACTCAGGTTATAAAAATACATACATACTTCATATCAAATACGGATTTCATTCCCCAAAGTGCAGACAGAGGCTGGCTCCAAGTAGCAGATGTCAGCAGTAAGGACCCATCCTAAAAGAAGAAGGAGGCCCAAGGTAGGTAGTCACATGCTTATATAAATGTCATCTGCCTGTAACATTTTAAAATACAAGCTCAAAAATTGTTGTATTATATCGAAAATAAACTACGAAGAACCAAGAAGTGTTCAAAGCTTCTGGAATTTAAGTATGTGCACATGCAATGTCCTAAAAAAAAAATACCTAAATTTAAGGAAAGACTAACGCCTTCTGACCTAGTAACAAAAAATACAATACTTCCAAGGGTAAGGGGGAAAAAAACTTGGAAAGAATTCAAAGATGGTTCCACCTTTCTTAATATTTGGCCATATTCCTCATTATCCCTCACCTGAAATATCAAGTGAAAACATTTCTCAGACTTTCCTAGCTAACAACTCTTCACATTTTTTCAAAAACAAAGCCCAATAAAGGCTGAGTCTCCTTTACTCTAAAATCAGGAAAATTATCCTTCTCATCTTAACAGTCCTGACTTTTAGAAATAAAGGTGTCAATTCCATCCACACAATACTAATAAACCATGACCCACTAGAGCCATATATAATGCTTTTCTCCTAAAAACTCACAGTACTTTGAGATTTATTTCTGACACAAAAAGAAAACTTCTGTGATCATAGTTCCATCTGAGGCAAATTAAAAAAAAAAAGGTTCACACATACACATACCACTGTTAGAAGACAGCTGGCAAACTTTTACTTAAAGAGCCAAATAGTAAACACATTAGGCTTTGTAACCCATATGGTCCGTATCACCACTACTCAACTCTGCCAATGTAGCACAGAAGCAGCCACAGACCGTATATAAACAGACAGGCATGGCTTTGTTCCAATAAAAGTTTATGTACAAATTAACAGCCAGCCCACAAGCCCATAGTTCACCAATTCATCAAAGATGAATGAATGAGAACCACCTAGAAAGGGACTCTTACCCTGGAAGGTTCAAGATGTGTGATAGCCGAGTTGTGACAGTTATAGCTGGCCTCCTCCTGTCCACTAAACACATTATAGAGCTTCAACTGCCCAGTGCAGGTGCCAAGCATCAGGAACCGCTCCCGTGCTGAGAATGCACAGCAAGTGAAACCACTCTCATCCTCATTGGCTTCCCTGAACACTGAAATAGGACGGAACCTAAGCAAAAAAAAAAAAAAAAAAAGAAGAAGAAAAAAAATCAGAGACAAAGAATGCACAAGGACTCCAAAAAAAGAAAACTTTGTTGAAAGGATGAAAGAAAGAAACAAAAAAAAGAAAGAAAGAGCATTTATGTTTCAAATGGCTTCTTCCAAAATATCATAGTGACCTTCAGTGGTTCATTTTAAGTGAGAGAAAAGGACCTCCACTTCCAAGTTTTAACAATAACAAAAGTCTCCATATTTAAAACTTGTGATCCCCTCATCTTTACAAATGTGAGATTTGTAAAGAATCAGAACAGGAAACAATTGGACCAGCACAAAAACAAGTTTGGGAGTCTAGTTAGGGACAGCATGTTGCATGGGTTCTAGAAAACACTCTAGTTGTAACAAGAATACAGAGTATCCTTATCCTAAAACACAGAGTATCCTTATCCTAACAATATCCTAACAGAAACAATAACACAAAGAACTCCTGGTTGACACAAGGGGGTACAGTCAAATTGCTCATGTATTTACAAAAAGTGACAATCATTGGTATTTCAGACCAACAAATAGTCCAGCTTTCTGGATTCATCACTATATTGCTATCACCTACACACTTCGATTTAAATAGAAAAACCATTCCAATTTCCAGGGAGTGAGGTGGCCTCTCCTTACCTGCTAAAAATAAGGTGCCTATCAAAGCATCCGCCATCCACCCCTCCATACTTTGGAAATGATGCCCTGCGGTTTAGCCTTGAGGTAAAGTTTATTGGCGCTTGCCGCCTCTGTTTTGGCTCAGGACATTGATGAGGAGTAAAGAGAGAGAAAGGTGGGCAGGTGGCAACTGGGTTCTTGCAGCGAGCATGCTGCTCTCTAAGATATTCTGTGATGATACTGTCCAGCGTAGGTGGGGAAGGAAGATGTCTGTCCAACTGCTTTTTTATGGCTGGGCTTTGGCTGTAGGCGCCATGGTCCGACTTCTGCCGCAACACTCTTATTTTCCTGCCATTGCAGGGTGATGGCCTCTCTCTGATAAAACTGATCCTACCAATCAAGGGGGAACTGCCTGCATAAGATGGGCCAGGCAAGGCTAGTGAACCCTGGGGGGGTCGTGGCTGAGGATGGGCAGTGGGGGCAGGAGGGGCAGAGGCACCCACAGAAGCATGGCTGCCCAGTCGAGTTGCAATGCCATTGGCGATGCGAGGTGTTCGGGGAAGAGAGACAGGAGAAGCAGCAGCAGTGACTGGAGTGAAGGCAGAAGAATGAGAGGCAGCAGTCATGGGCAAGTCAGCCTCTTTCGTCAGCACGGTCGCTGTTTCCCCAAGCCCTTTAGAAATGAGATGGTTTCGTATCAACAGAAGCAGCTCTTTCTCAGGGAAGGAAATCCTTGACTGGGCAACAACATCTGCTTTTTGCAGTCGTGCCAGAGACACATCAGTGCCAATGAGAAGAGGCTTTCCTGACACTCGTTCAATGAGCTCAGCAGCATACTTGCAGAACTTGACATGGTCACTGCGTTTGTCCTGCAGCACAGGTTCCTTCATCAACTGCTGGATCTGACAGCTGCTGAAAAGGGGTAGTTTGCTGATGATCTGCCGGACAGTGCTACTGCGAGACAGGCCCACAAGGGCCTTGCAGGCCAGAGCCCTTATCTGGTCTGCATCAGTGATGGGCATCTTGATGGACAATAAGGACAGGAGCACCTTGATGCCATTGTTAGACTGGACCACATTCCACATCTTGGCCAGGGTGTGCTCACTGCTTTTCGGAGTCTGAGGCAGCTTTCTCCGAGGAGTTCCAGAGATAAACTTGCCAATACTGGAAATTCGGTTATCCGGGCCACAAACACAATTGATGATAATCTGAAGTGCTGACTTCTGAATTTCAGCATCATGGATAAAAAACTCACCCTCGGCCACTCCCAAAATAATGCTGATACCTATTGGGGAGAAATACAAAACATTTTATATTGTTCTTCAAAAAACTAACAGCCAACTTCAACAACTGTTCCAGAGTCAAAATTTAGACTTCGATTCATTTTATTCCACCTGAAACTACTATACTTTTTTATTAAAGGACAAAGAACTTTTTGAATAAAATACAATCAGTTCTACTACAATATATCTTCATGATGCAATACTTCATATGCAGCTGTTAAATAGGGGAATGTGCTATTATGTGGAAGCTACCAGGATCACGTGCAATTTTTCCTGGGTTAAGGGGAGCAAAAATAGCAGGAATAACTTAAAACCCTTAGCAGGAAAGGAAAAAGCCCTCAGCCTGGATGCCACATGGCATCAAGAACCCTTTCTGCTATATATGAAAGAAGTTAAAAACAAGTGGCTGCACCCCAAGACCCACAGCCAGTCATACCACTTTCCAAGCTCACCTTAGCAGGAGCCCTTACCAGCCCTGTTCTTAATACAATGCACTTTCCTTATGTTCTTATGTATGATAGTTTCTGTCCATTCTGAGCTGCTTGCCAATTACTGAGTTAGGGCTCAGATTACAAAGTTGCTTTAAGTTCTCTACTGTCTGCCCTAACCCATTTTTCCCATAAACTTCCTTTTTAGCATGAGATTCTATAGAGTACAAGGTTTTCAAGAAAGAACTTATACCATCATAGCACATGTATCACTTAGAAAACCTGAGTTCACCAACGCAACAGACTCCCTTATATAGGGGCACCTGGGTGGCTCAGTTGGTTAAGCACCCAACTTCAGCTCAGGTCATGACCTCATGGTTCATGGGTTGCTGCCCCACATCAGGCTCTGTGCTGACAGCTCAGAGGCTGGAGCTTGGTTCAGATTCTGTGTCTCACTCTTTCTCTGTCCCACCCCCACTTGTGCTGTGTGTGTGTCTCTCTCTCAAAAATAAACAAATATTTTAAAAAATAATAATAAAAAATAAAAGTATATGGCACAACTTAGATGGGACAATGCATTCTCCACTACTACCTTCTGTTCTAATATCAGGGACACAACTATGGCCAGAATTGCAAAAGAAAACAAATCCAGACCAAGCAATCCCAAAAATGGAAAGGTACAACAACCTACCTACAGTGGAGACGGTGGAGCCAGCCTCATCCAGCACATCCACTGATTCTGCTAACTGTAGCTGGATTTTTGGCACAACAGTGAGAATAGCCAGGACATCCAAAGCAAAGCGCACAGTGTCATTCCTGGACAGGAAAAACAATTAGTCAAATGGAAACTAGGATACAGTCAAAAGAAACAACAGTTAAAAGACAGAGATACAGAGGCGCCTTGGTGGCTCAATCAGCTAAGCATCCGACTTCGGCTTAGGTCATGATCTCACGGTTCCTAGGTTCAAGTCCAACACTGGGCTCGGTGCTGACAGCTCAGAGTCTGGAGCCTCTTTCAGATTCTGTGTCTCCCTCTCTCTCTCTGGCCCTCCCCTGCTCACACATACCATCTCTCTCTCTCTCTCTCAGAAATAAACCATTAAAAAAAAAAAAGAGATACACAATACATCAGAACTACTATCTGTGTGGCTGTCCCTAGCCAAGACATGAAGAGAGAATTTGTAAGTCACTATGACATTACTTTCAAAACAACTTTAATTTAAAATTAAAGACAAAGTTGTACTCTCAATCTTTTGGTGGGAGTACAAGTAGGACCCTCATTTTGAGAAAACAATCTAGAAAAAGGAAACAAGATTCTAAAAATGTGCCTAAACTGTAGCTCAGGAATTTTGCCTGGAGAATTTGTCTTAAGGAAATAATCAGAAATACAAACAAGCACTTATGTGTTAAAATGTCCATTATCACATCATTTAAAATAACAAAAGAATTAGAAAACCTATACAGATAATAGGAATACTTGTGTGTTAGGTTATGGTACATTCATCTGATGAACTACTCTGCAGCTTTGTTTTCAAAGAACTCTAAAGGACAAGGGGAGAGTCTTAAAATACAACATTAATAAAATAGAAAACATAAGATATAAGAAATCTGACAATACCAAGTATTGATAAAAAGGCAAAGAAATGAGAATTCCCATATCCTACTGGTGAGAGATAAAAATGATAAAGCAACGTCCAATAAAGAGGAAATGCAGGCACCCTACAATCCAGCTATATACATAACCTTAAAGAGACCCCAAAAAAGGCTTGTGGTATCATTCGATAGCAAAAAGGAAGTAACAAACACTAAATGTACCTCAATAGGGTAATAAACTAATATAGAAATACATGAGTTCAAATAAATATCAACTATATACATCTCAAAAACATAAGGGTAAAAAAAAGCAAGTTGCAAAAGATGCATACAGAGTGACATATAATTTAAAAACACACAAAATATTATATTGTTTACACACACACATATGTGTGTAGTATAAAAATATGAATGGAGAGATATACTCCAAATTCACTGTGGGGAGGCAGAAAAAGGAATGGAGAAAGAAGCAAATAATGCCACCACATGCCAACCCTATGTATTGAGTAGTTGTTATATTAGTCTCTGTACCTTTTCGTATATTGAATCATTTCATTAAAAAGATGAATTTGGTTAAATACTATGATCTCAATTATGTATATTTACACACATTATGGAAAAAAATAGAGAAATTAACAGTGGCTGAAAATCATTTCCTTCTCTAATGTTCTATATATTCTAAACAGAAACAAGTACTTAATTTTTAGAAACAAACTTTAAAAAAATATTTTTATGTTCACTTATTTTTGAGACAGAGAGAGACTGAGCATGGGTGGGGGAGAGGCAGAGAGAGGGAGACATAGAACCCAAAGCAAGCTCCAGGCTCTGAGCCATTGGCACAGAGCCCCACATGGAGCTCAAACTTGTCAATCGCAAGATCATGACCTGAGCCGGAGTCAAACGCTCAACCGACTGAGCCACCCACCTGCCCTAGAAACAAACTTTTGTTCCCAATATATTCCCAGTATATTTATATTTTTTTAGTAATCCAAATATGAATTTACCACTTAAAAAATGTATTTATAACATTCCTAGTTATCTTCTGAGCTTTCATCATCTTTTCAACAAAGTTCAAGTAAATATAATAACCTACTTTAATACTCTAAAGCAGTGGTTCTCAGGGTGCCTGCACCTCAGTTAAGGGTCTGACTCTTGATACTGGCTCTGATCATGATCTCACAGTCATGATCTCAAGCCCCATGTTGGGCTCAGCGTGGAGTGTGGAGCCTGCTTGGGATTTTCTCTCTCTCTCTGCCCCTCCCCACTCACACTCTCTTTCTCAAAATAAACACTTAAAAATTAAACAAGTAAATAAAACACAGTTCTCGAAGTGTGGCTGGGGGACCCCAGTGATCTTGAGACTCTTTCAGAAGGTCTCGTGATATAAAAACTATTTTCTGGGTGCCTGGGCATCTCAGTTGGTTAAGCGTCCTGGTTTCGGCTGAGTTCGTGGTCTCCAGGTTTGTGGGTTTAAGCCCTATATCACGCTCGTGGAGCCTGTGTGAGAGTCTCTCTCTCCCTCTCTCTCTGCCTCACCCTGGCTCACTCTCTCCTTCCCTCTCTCAAAAAATAAACTAAAAACGAAAATAATTAACTATTTTCATAATAATACCAGGATGTTAGTTTCCTTTCTCACTTTCATTCTCTCACAGGTGGCTACTAGAGCTTTCAGAGGCTATGTCATGTGTGATGTCATAAGAGTGAATACAGAAGCAGATATGAGATATTAAGCAGACATTTAAAAACCTTGCTGAAATCATCTGGTTTTATTCTGGAAACTTTTCATAAAAAATGCTAACATGTAATGGGTTAAGATTATTTTTTTAAATTTGTAAGTATTTTTACATTTTCTCAGTTTTACTTTCTAACTGTTAAAAATCAACAGATTTAACACTAAAACAAAAGTTTTTTGGGGTTCTCAATAATTTCTAATACAATAAAGGGGTCCAGAGACCAAAAAGTTTCAAAGTGGCTGCTCCAAAAGTTATCTCCCTAGATTTAATATCCTGGCATTTCACAAACAAGACGTTTGCACCCTAAGGTGGTCTTGTCTTTATGACAATGGCTGGATAGGAAAAGAAGGGAAAGAATCTCTCTTCATAAACTTTGTTACTGTATTCTCTTCAGATTCTATCTTTTCCAAAATATAACTTTCATTCTCTGATATCACCCTCAAATAGAATTCACCCAAACTCTTGATTCTATCAGCTGTCCTTTTCTGAGCCTCATCCTGCTGGGCCTTGAATGCTTTTAACGGAATTGTGAAAATCATAACAAAAGCAAAAAATACAGTTTTCTATGAAAGTAGATTATATGTGGCTGCTAAGCAGTAGAGAGATGGTTAAAGTCTAAGTACCAAAAAATACTGGACTGCAGTCTCAAGAGAGGACTTCAAACCCACCTCTGCAGCTGTGTAAATTATGTAACTTCTGTAAGAGCACAGAAGTTGTTCCCCATCTATTATAAAGTATTCATAATCATCAAAACCATAAATATAAACAAGCACTCTGTCAATTAAAAATATTATCTTCCTAGGGCACCTGGGTGGCTCAGTTGGTTAAGTGTCTGACTTCAGCTCAGGTCATGATCTCGTGGTTCATGGGTTAGAGCCCCTTACCAGGCTCTGTGCTGACAGCTCAGAGCCGGGAGCCTGCTTCGGATTCTGTGTCTCCCTCTCTCTCTCTGCTCCTCCCCTGCTCATGCTCTGTCTCTCTCTCTCTCAAAAATAAATAAGGATTTTAAAATATTAAGAAAAAATATACTATCTTCCTAGGGGCACTCTCTCAAAAATAAACATTTAAAATAGATATATATATACACACACACCTATAATATATACACACACACATATACACACACACACACACACACACACACACACATACACATTATCCTCTTTAATCTACTCTCTCAGATTCACACCCAAAATTTCAATTCAGTTCAACAAATGTTTGCCAAGTATACACTATATATAAACCAACATCAACTTAACCAAAAGGCAGACTCTAACTTCATTTAAAACCTCTCTCTAATCCCACCTTGCATAATAGGTCTTCCAATTGCAGGCAATAGAAATAAGCTGCAATAAGAGTTGAACACAAGAAAGTTTGAGGAAGACTTCAGCTGGTTCCCAATATAGTTGCGCTGGGCCATACTCTATCAAAAACTCCATCATTTCCACAATCTGTTCATGAGTATATGAACACGCCTATAAGGAGAGATACATATTATTAAAGATATCTATTACCTGCCTGATACCGTCCCCATCACAGCTCAAAAGTCAACAAGTTTTGATAAATCTAAGTAATAATAACTTTCAAATTCCACAATTGGGTCAACAGCCCACAAATGAAATAACAAATATGTTTTACCTTTTATTTATAATTAGACTCAGAATACATTTTGCCCAAAAAAGACAGCAAAATGTTCAATTTGTTGGTACCTATATTTCACAGCTTGAAAAAGAAGAACCACATAAAATAACTGGTTTCTTTTCAATCTGTGATTTTTAAAACACATCTTCATTCCAAAAGACATCAAGCAAGTTAAAAAATGACAGAGTAACAGACATACCCTTTCAGAAAAACAATTTCATGCAGAAGGAGGCAGGATATCTACTATTCATAGAAGAAAGCCCTTTCATACACACTGCTGTTCTAATATCTCAGAGAAGCAGCAACTTACAACTAGGAGAAAAACAAGTCCCTGATATATCCATGTTCAAGTATTCTGCCTCCACACAGGGCAAGTACAATCCAACAATGTACATACTGCATAAACTCCATTGACCTGAATGAGTATTAGGCCCAACAATGCTACAATGGTTAACAACTTTTCCTTTTATGGCAAGGTCCTCTCACCTTGTACGGGGGTTGAGGATGGACAAGAATGCCACCCTCAGTCCTCTGCAGTGACTGTTTTACTTGTTCCAATTTAATGGCCAGGTGAGCCTCAAAGTACTTGCGCAAGGCCATGCAGGTATGTTTCCCAGTTTGGCGGCTAGCAAATATTTCATCATCACTCAGAAGTGCACCCTGATCTTCCAAATTTAGAATCTCCAAAGTACTGATCTATTAGGAAAGAGACAAAAGGATGGGGCAAAAGGGAGGGAAGGAAAAAAAAAGAAAGAAAAAAGTAAAAGGAGGAAAAGGATTACAGTAAACTTTTATGTTCAACAAGACTGACAAACATCAAAGCATATTTGTCTATACAACATGTTGAGTTGCCATATATAAGCAAAACATTAAACAGTTACTGAAAAATTATAAACCTTGTAATCACATTGAAAGACATTAAGCCACAAAACCACTGCTTTTAGGAAGATCAAGATTATCAACACAATTCCCCCTATGAGATTACTATATTCAAGGCAAGTCTACAATGGCACAGAGTCCTCTAACCACTTAAGAGAAACCTGTGAATGTAGGGAGGTAAAAGACTTCATTCACAAAGAGTGATAACAAAATTCTTCTAGTCAAAAGCTTCTTCTTGGGGTGCCTGGCTGGCTCAGTTGGTGGGGCAAGTGACTCCTGATCTCAGGATTGTGAGTTCGAACCCCATGTTAGGTGCTGAGATTACTTAAAAATGAAATTAAAAAAAAAAAAAAAAGCGTCTCTCTTCAACACTACTAAAAGGCAGCCAAGACAAGCAAGACCCCTATGTCTCACAAAAAGAAACTGTTGAGAACCTCACCAAATTCACCAGACGACGAAGACCATCATAGCGGTCAAAGAGCTCCAACACAGCCCGGAAGGAGAAGCAAATTGAGAAAAACATGGTAGCATGGCAGCATCCTGAGGCATGAGAACATTCCATTAACCACAGGGTATAGTTCACCACATCAGACAGAACATTGTGGGGATGCATACAAACCTGCAAAAAATAAAAATAAAATCGTTTTTAAAAATTTCAGGCAAAGGGACCTTCAAAAGGGATGAAAAATTTCTAGCTATCTGTGTAGAATACAATGATCATTACTAATACGGTCATTTTGAGTTTACAGCTTAAGTTACGAATGAAATTCTGTAACACTCTATTCCAAGCTGAAAACCCTAAATTTAGATACTTAAATTTGAGCTATAGTTACTGAATGCCAAATTTTGCAAATATTTACATCCACAGTGCTCAGTTCCATAGAGTCTCAGTTCCCACTTAGAAGGTAAGAGGGTGCCTGGGTGGCTCAGTCGGTTAAGCATCCAACTCTTTTTTTTTTTTTTTTTTTTTAAGTTTACTTATTTTAGAGAGAGAGAGAGAGAGAGAGAGAGAGCAATCAGGTGAGGGAAAGAGAGAGAAAGGGAAACAGAATCCCAAACAGACTATATGACCAGTGTGGAGCCCAACATGGGGCTCAAACCCACAAACAATGAGATCATCACCTGAGCTAAAATCAAGAGTCAGACACAACCAACTGAGCCACCCTAGTGCCCTCTAAACATCCAACTCTTGATTTCAGATCAGGTCATGATCTCACAGTAGTGAGACTGACCCAGAGATGGCTCTGTGCTGGGTGTGGAGCCTGCTTAAGATTTTCTCTCTCTCCCTCTGCCTCTCCATGCTCGCATGCTCTGTCTCACTCTCAAAGAAAAATTTTAAAATAAAAAAGACGAGAAAGAAGCTCAAAGAGATTAAGAAACTATCCATAGGTGACAAAAGTGACTGAGCCTTCTGATACTAAAGTCTACAAGTTTGTTATCTATCCACTCACTGATTCATTTCACACACATTTTGATCCATCTCCTATGGATCAATTAATTCTAAAGCATTCCCCAGGTTTACTTTTTTATCTTAGCCATAATTAATTGTGTATACATACCTACAGATTAGGTTACTATTCTCAAAAGAATACATGCCTTTGCATAATGTTGATCGTTAAGAGGGGAAAAAATTAAAACTAAAACACCTTATTAATAAATATGCAAAGATGAATCAAGACATAGCCCAAAAAGAATTTACCAACCTCACTCTACCAGAAGAGCCACAACACAGAGAACATTAGAAAACATTAGAAAACCCTGCAAACAATGGGGACTTATTTTATTACCTCTACCACACGTTTTTTATTAGCACATACAAAGCATCATCTAATTGTTTTATAATAGATTGACTCTAAAAATCCAAAATACAACTCCATGAACAACATCTGACAAGAGCCCAAGAACTAATACTAATTTAACAAAAATGGCAAAAACTAAATAAAGCCCCCAGACTTCAATCTACCTTGCTTTTTTTTTAATTAAGATAGGAGAAAAAAAATCTTTTGTAAACAATTTTACATTTTTAGAATGCTTTGTGAAAGCCATATATTCATGTTCTTTGCTTCTTTCATTAAAATTGACCCCAACTACTCATTTTTTCTGTGAATGTTCTAAAGTGTCTCCTTACCCAATCCCATTCCCAAACTCTGAATGGACTGGACTTACTCTTTCCATGGCATCCTGGTTGTAGGATAGGTAATACAAGCACATGGATACACCAGTTGCAGCCATAGAAGGACGAGGAATTTCCAGTAATTTCTGTACTCCACCATGCGCAACAAATTCTGTGGCAAACTTGTTATGGAGCAGGAGAGATGCAAGGTGCTAAACAATGAGGACACATGTTACTGTGAACAATCTAGAACAATCACAAAATCTTTTTACAAAAAATTAAATCAAGCTGCTAAATAAAAGGAATCCTCTGAAGTAGACAACCACTCCCTCACAACAGAAATAAAACCAGTCCTGCTTAAGGGAAATAAAATCAAAAACAAAAACAAAAACAAAAAAACTTTATGGTATGTGAATTATATCTCAATAAAGCTGAGGGGAAAAAAAAAACACTTAAGATTACCTAACATTCCCTTCTAACACCAACACTTTTCTTTTTTTAATTTTTTTTTAATGTTTTCTATTTATTTCTGAGAGAGAGAGAGAGACAGTGTGAGCAGGGGAGGGTCAGAGAGAAAGGGAGACACACAGAATCCGAAGCAGGCCTCAGGCTCCGAGCCAGCTATCAGCACAGAGCCCGATGTGGGGCTCGAACCCATGAACCATGAGATCATGACCTGAGCCAAAGTTGGACACCCAACCAACTGAGCCACCCAGGCGCCCCCACCAACAGTTTTCATAAAGGTAAAAAAGAAAAAATGAAAAATACTGCTATAAATAATGACATAATCCCACAATCATCTTATCATTACCTAGCTTCCATAAAGGATTTTTCTTAACCTTCCCATTTTAATCCTTTTAAATATAATCAGCTCTGTGCTCTAGTTTTGGCTTGGGTCTAATAAAATATCAAACTTTGCCTTCTCTTTTATTGAACCTAATTATACATAACCCCAAATAACCATCTTCAGCAAACTGGTAAATGTTTGGAACTTATCAGAATGTACAGTAAACAAACTTTTAAAAAGTATGTTATCTTTAAAGTTTTGCTAACTTCCTGTTCAATTCCCACTAGCCTTTCTGGGTAGGCCTGATCTTTTGGGCAATTTTAAAGGCAGGAAGTACAATGCAAGCAGCAGGCTACTTCCTGACCTTGAACCCAGGCTAATGTGGACAGCGCCTTGGAAGAACTAGAGCTCCCCCTTGTGTTTCTCATGCCAAGGTGTCTTCCAGATGGTGAAGCAGGCACAAAGTACAGACAAGACAGACGGGAAAGCATGTAATTTGATACAAATCTTGCCAGGGTTAATGGCAAAATAGGTATGTACCTTCTTCAGAAGTTCTCTCAAAACCCAGATTCAGATAATCCTCATCTGTAATTCATATCTCTTCCCTCTTCAGTCTTTTTGTCTGTTACACAAGCCTGTCCTCCAAGAAGTAGCTAAACCATATATGGTTCCCCTCCAACCCTTAGAAGGCAGCATGTAGTTTTTCTTATGGCCCTACCATAAAGTGGCAGTTCCACTGCCAAGACACGTAGGAGAGAAGAGAGAGTAGTAAGCAGGCTCAACCTTTACCAATACAAAGCCTATAACCTAGATCACTTGCTAATGTAAGCAAAGATTCTACTTTCTCTCCTTATATTATATCTCAATATAAGGTCTGGTTCTTCAAATGACTATATTTTAATCCATTTTTATTCTAACTTCAACACTCTCGTCTATACAACTGAATCTTCCTTTTGAACAAAAGAGTACATACACATCTTTCTACATTATTTCTCCAGAAGAAAGATCTCTTGTAACTTTTCTCTGTTCACACTTAAATCATTTTCTTTAATCCCCTATGTGATTCTGCATGGAAAGAGTTGAATAACGATACCCATTATAATTCCTCATACATAATCTATGGAAATAGCAACTGCCCAAATCCCCTCTTCCACCATATCCTATTCAGGACAGGATGCTGCATCTGAAAGCAAGAGCTTTGGACTATAGAGAACTCTGACTTCTAGCTGCATTCCATTATTCAAAGTATAATGAATTTACACACACACACAAACACACACACACACACACACACACACACACACTGCATCCACATACAGGGATATATGTTATACAAGCTATGTGTGGCCTTCTCCAAATTTAAAGTTTCTGGGATCTGAAAGGTAACTTTCCTCATTTCTATTTCATTTCAGTATACTCTGGAACTGTGCTGTCTGATGCAATAGTCATTAGCCACATGAAACTAATTTTAAGATAAAAATGCAATGCCTCAGTGACATTAGCTACAATTTAAGTGCTCATACAGCTAGTAGTCACTGTATGAAAAAGCAGAGAAAGAAAATTTCCACCATTACTGAAACTTCTATTGAGAGTACAGCTCTAGAATATCAAAAATAAAGCTGTTTTTTTTCTTTTTTCTTTTTTCCTTAAAGTTGTAACTTTAAAGAGCCAGGAGAGCATCACTTCTTTTTTCAGAGGTCTTTTCTGGAACCATTTCTCAGAAAGAAGACAATACTCCTTCCTTTGTGCCCCATACTTTTTTCACAACATCTATAATACCTAAAAGAAATCACAGGCTTATATGATTGTCTCTCTTAACCAAACCATGAAGATTTGATTTGCCTAGCCATCACCATCCCTGACTTTAGCCTCTACTACAAAACTGTAATCATCAAGACAGTATGATACTGGCACAAAAACAGACACACAGACCAATAGAATACAGAACTCAGAATTGGACCCAAAAGTGTACAGCCAACTATTCTTTGACAAAGCAGGAAAGAGTATCCAATGGAAAAAAGACAGCCTCTTTCACAGATGGTGCTGGGAGGACTGGACAGCAAAATGCAGAAGAATAAAACTAGATCATTTTCTCACACCATACACAAAAATAAACTCAAAATGGATAAAGGACCTGAATGTGAGACAGGAAACCATCAAAACCCTAGAGGAGAAAGCAGGAAACAACCTCCTTGACCTCAACAACAGCAGTTTCTTACTTGACACATCCCCAAAGGCAAGGGAATCAAGAGCAAAAATGAACTACTGGGACCTCATCAAGATTAAAACCTTCTGCATGGCAAAGGAAACAATCCATAAAACTAATAGGCAACCGACGGAATGGGAAAAGATAGTTGCAAATGACATATCAGATAAAGGGCTAGTATCCAAAATCTCTAAGGAAGTCACCAAACTCCACACCCGAAAAACAAACAATGCAGTGAAGAAATTGGCAGAAGATATGAACAGACACTTCTCCAAAGAGGACATCCAGATGGCCAAGAGACACATGAAACGATGCTCAGCATCCCTCCTCATCAGGGGAATACAAATCAAAACCACACTGAGATACAACCTCACACCAGTCAGAGTGGCTAAAATGAGCAAATCAGGGGCGCCTGAGTGGCTCAGTCAGTTGAGTGTCCGACTTCGGCTCAGGTCATGATCTCACAGTTCATGGGTTCGAACCCCGAATGGGGCTCTGTGCTGACAGCTAGCTCAGAGCCTGGAGCCTGTTTCGGATTCTCTGTCTCCCTCTCTCTCTGACCCTCCTCTGCTCATACTGTCTCTCTCTCTCTCAGAAATAAATAAAACATTAAAAAAAATTTTTAAAAAATGAGCAAATCAGAGGACTCTAGATGCTGGCAAGGATATGGAGAAACAGGCACCCGCCTACACTGGTGGTGGAAATGTAAACTGGTGCAGCCCCTCTGGAAAAGTGTGGAGGTTCCTCAAAAAATTAACAATAGAACTCCCCTATAACCCAGCAACAGCACTGCTAGGAATTTACCCAAGGGATACAGGAGTGCTGATGCATAGCGGCACATGGACCCCAATGTTCACTGCAGCACTCTCGACAATAGCCAAAACATAGAAAGAACCTAAGTGTCCATCAACTGATGTGGTTTATCTATACGATGGAATACTACATGGCAATGAGAAAGAACGAAATCTGGCCATGTGTAGCAACATGGATGGAACTTGAGGGTGTTATGCTGAGCAAAATAAGTCAGGCAGAAATGACAGATACCATATGTTTGTACATATAGGAGAATTAGGAGGAAGTTAAAGGAGGACCATGGGGGAGAAGAAGGGGGGAAAATAGTGGGGGAGAGGGAGGGAGGCAAACCATGAGAGATTCTTGAATGCTGAGAACAAACTGAGGACTGATGGGGGTGGGGGGAATGGGATGGGGGGTGATGGGCATGGAGGAGGGCATTTGTAGGGATGATCACTGTGTGTCATATGGAAACCAACTTGACAATAAACTATTAAAAAAAAAAAAAAGATTTGATTTGCCTAATACTGTAAACATCACAGAAAGGTACGCTGTTCATTTGTTTCCTGTTGGGTAGAACTGTATGATAACCACAATGTTATTCATTCAATTTACCTCTCTCCATTCAGATTAGCTTAATTATCACAGATAAATATGGATTTCCTGGGCTAGCTAACCTGCCCTCCCCTATTTAGTACCTCTGCAACTTAGGATCATTTACCTCTACTGAATTTAGGTCTGCCTCTACTTCTTTACTCATTTTCCAATTTATATTTTGTTCACCTAGATAAGCTAACATCACACAGTATGTAAATAATTAAGAATTCAGAAAAAGTAGTGTTGGCTGACAGAGAATATTTAAAAAGTAATACGATATAAAGTACTATACACATAGTTATCCATTCTTATGCAGCAAAAATAACTGAGGCCATCCCCAGAACTAGATCCACTTTCTACCTTCATATTCAACCCTATAGAACTCCCAGATTTCTGTGAAAGTACTTGGTAAGCCTCATCTCTTCTATCGAAATAAGAAATTTTCAATTGTTACTATTTTGACACATCTGGCAATGAAAATGCCCTGAGCGATAAACCTCAGAGATGCTATACACCAAAACACATGAGTACATTCATGTCAATAAAACACTCAGTACCAAACATTTTAAAGAATTTTACCCCAAGTGGAGAACCTGGATGTCCTAGTCAGTGGAGTGCGCGACTCTTGAACTCAAAGTTGTGAGTTTGAGACCAATGTTGGGTATAGAGAGTACTTAAAAAAAAAAAAAAAATCTTTAAGGGGTGCCTGGGTGTCTCAGTCCGTTAAGCATCTGACTTTGGCTCAGGTCAAGATCTCATGGTTCGTGGGTTCAAGCCCTGCGTCGGGCTCTGTGCTGACAGCTAGCTCAGAGCCTGGAGCCCATTTTAGATTCTGTATCTCCCTCTCTCTCTGACCCTTCCCTGTTCATTCTCTCTCTCTCAGAAATAAATAAAAAATTTAAAAAATTTTTTTTAAACCTTTAAAAAAAAATTTTTACCTTGAGTGCCTCAAATGTAAGCAGGACATCATTAGTCTGTTTCAGGTCAATATAGAACATCATCAATTCCCGTGATCCAAGTTGCATGAATATGGGAAGTAACTGAAATGAAGATAAAAATAAATCTTAACACTGGCTTTATTTTCACATATTTGCTATTCCATTATGAAGACAGAAGACTTTAAAAAATGAGGTACCCTCCCCCACTCCTTTATAAACATACAAACCCACTTTTATCAAATAGACCTATATCTGAAGTGACCTAAGACTGTACCAATAGCATAAGACTTCACCAGTTTGAGGCAAACACTTTTCTCTATTAGAGTAAAAACTCATCAGCGTTTTCTTAGGCATCAGGTAGGCATCAATGCTACCTAAAATATCTCAGAAAGAAGCACAATAGTCCCAGAGTGTGAATAGCATTCTTTCCAATAAACTTACCTCCTGATATTCTCCTAGGGGGGTCAAATACTGGAGAATAAGTCGCTGCTCAATAGCAGGAGTCATAGGATAAAGAGTATAATTGGTGCCAATCACCCAAGGGGACATTTCTGACCAGCTGCTATTAGATAGCTCAACAAACATGCGATCTGGATCAGATGTTGAGAAACCCAATTTCTGCTTGGCTTTCCTAAAACTCTCTCTGTCACCCTGTTTTCCTGACTTGTTTTTCCTCAATCCTCCCTCCTCAGGTTTGGCTGCTGAGTTCACTCTACTACTGGTCTTGTGGCCTGAATCAAGATGAAAGGAGATCTCCATGTCCCCAGAGGCTTCCTCTTGTTCGCCATCCACTACATCTACAGCCATGTCACCATAGTCCATATCTACAGCTTCTTCATCCAGAGGCAAAAGGGGTTCAGAGGAGAGTTTTCGCGGGCTGGGACGCTTGTTTTCCTGCCGCAAAGCCACTTCCTGAAGCTGTAGCTCCCTCAGTCTTCGAAGTACTATTGCCACCTATTGACAGATATTGGAGTAAAAGGTCTTATTTCTTCTGCATCTTGATTTAAATGATTCTTAATAAATAATTCTTATTTCCATTTAAAGAGAACTAGATCCTCATTTCAGTATCTGGAAATGGCAAAGATTTGATAAATACTTTGACCTAACTCCTACAGCTTGATGAAATTAACAACAGCTAAAAGTCTCACTCCTCATAAAACTTCCCAGAGAACCCAAACTATATTTGCACATCACACATCATTCATAGCTAACCTATCTGGATCAAGCTGGACTGGACCATCACACCTCAAGAGGCAGACACTAGACATATTCATGATTATTTTTTAATATTTTAATGTTTGCTTATATTTAAGAAAGAGAGACAGTGCACAAGCAGGGTAGCGGCAGAGAAAGACAGAGACAGAATCTGAAGCAGGCTCTGAGCTGTCAGCACAGAGCCAGGCACAGGACTTGAACCCAAGAACTATGAGATCATGACCTGAGCCGCAGTCAGATACTCAACTGACTGAACGACCCAGGTGCTCCATTTCTTTAAAAATGTCTGAAAATAAAACATGAAGGTTTCTCAAACTTATATCTGTCGTAAACTGTATTGTTAGATATTGCCATCTACATAATTATATAATCTATTTCTCAAGTTCACTACTTTTTCACTTTTTAAGTACTTTTTTTTTTTTAATGTTTATTTTTGAGAGAGAGAGAGAGACAGGGTGCAAGCAGGGGAGGGGCAGAGAGAAGGAGACACAGAATCTGAAACCGGCTGACAGCACAGAGCCTGATGCGGGGATGCAGGGCTCAAATCCATGGAACATGAGATCATGACCTAAGCCAAAGTCAGACACTCAACCAAAGATGCCACTTAAGAACTTATTTTTTGAGCCAATACTAGAATGTAGCATTATGCTTAGCTTAAAAAAACAAAAAGAAAGAAATTATGTCTGCAATTTACTTTGAACTACATAAAAAAAAAAGGAATGGTGGATGAGTAGAAGGAAAGGTGAATGGATGGATAGATATGTACTAAGTATAGTAAAACGTTCACAATTTAAGTGGTATGTATATAGCTGTTCTCTGTAAAATTCTATTTTGCTGTATGTTTGCAAATTTACATAATCCAAATGTTGAGAAAAGAAAGAGAATGCTGCTATTCTTTATCCAGTATAAACAATCATGATCCTTGATAATATAAAAAATGGCTATTTTCAAGTTAAAAAAAAAAAGTAAAATAAAAACTATTATGAAAAGTAATCTTGAGGGGTGCCTGGGTGGCTCAGTCAGTTAAGTATCTGACTACTGATCTTGGCTCAGGTCATGATCTCACAGTCTGTGAGATCAAGCCCAGCACAGGATTCTCTCTCTCAGACTCTGCCCCTCCACAGCTTGTGTGCTCTCTCTCTCTCAAAATAAATATATAGACTTAAAAAAAAAGTTATCTTGAAATGTCAAAATTACAGCTGTACTCCAGTACCATGTAATGAGTAAGATATATCTTTTCAAGTTCAGTTAGTAAGAAAAGAACTTGTGAATACTCTCCCACCTTATACAGATAGTAATTCTAACATAGTTCTTACCAGCTGTGAATTCTCATCCCTATAGTTCGCAGCAATGTCTTGATTCTCCATAGCACCTCCTAACAGTCCAGTAGAATACGTCCTCAAAGGCTGATCAGCCTCCCGGGCCCATTTGAAAAGATTCTCAACAATTCCCTCCTAGAGTAAAGGAAACGAAATAGTATAATTCAGCAAAGACCGTTTTCATAATTAAAGATATAAGCAAATATTTGTCTTGTGAAAGAATGTAAAAAACTTTTTTTTATAGTTTATTTTTATTTTTGAGACAGAGAGAGACAGAGCATGAGCAGGGGAAGGGCAGAGAGAGAGGGAGACACGGAATCTGAAACAGGTTCCAGGCTCCGAGCTGCCAGCACAGAACCTGATGCGGGGCTCGAACCCGTGAACCGCGAGATCATGACCTGAGTCAAATTCAGATGCTTAACCAACTGAGCCACCCAGGCACCCCAAGAATTTAATAAGATATTTCAATGTTGATCATAAAATTTAAAAATGTGTCTAAGTAGTTTAAAGTCCCTGTGCATTCTGTGAAACAGATTACTATCCAGCCACTGAAATTCAAGCTAAAGATCAATAATCATTTAACAGTCCTACCTTAGATGTTTGAAACCCAAAATATTCCATGACCAAAGTGGAAAGCACTAAAAATTCTATGTTCTTCTTTGAAGTTTACAATGCACACTTATTAACTCCACATATCCTAAACTTATTTTTCATTAGTTATTATAAAATAGTACACATAAATATGCACAGTCCAATCAAAGAAAATGAAAATCAACCATGATCTACTTAATAGAAACCTTCCATGTGTTCCTCCTTCTATCACCTGTGTCCTCTCTCCCCAAAAGATGCCTCTATTACTAAATTTTAACAATTTTCTTGTTAAACTTCTGTTAAATGTTATTTGCTTTAAATAGTATAAACCACATGGCACTGTATTTTTCTGCAACTTACTATTCAACATTATGTTCTTTACATTCACCCTACATTATTACATGAAATTGTCACAAAGAGCATTCAACATAAGACAGACTTTAGACATAATTACTTATTAATTTCTCACATCAACTTTACATGATTGGGTATTTGCTGAAAAGGAAACTGAGTCACCATAAAGTTAAGGAACATACGGGCAGAGCTGGGGTCTGATCCCAGGCAGTGTACCTCCAGATATTCACCTGCATATTTTGCTATTTTGTTGGCTTACAAACCACAACTATATTGGGGGCACCTGGGTGGCTCAGTCAGTTGGGCATCTGACTTTGGCTCACGTCATAATCTCATGTTCCGTGAGCTTGAGCCCCACATAAGGGCTCTGTGCTGACAGCTCAGAGTCTGAAGCCTGCTTCAGAATTCATGTCTCCCTTTCTCTGCCCCTCCCCCGCTGATCGGGGGCGCCTAAGTGGCTCAGTTTGTTACGCGTCCAACTTCAGCTTAGGTCATGATCTCACAGTCTGAGTTTGAGCCCCTCATCAGGCTATTTACTATCAGAACAGAGCCAGTTTCGGATCCTCTGTCCCCCTCTATCTCTGCCCCTCCCTCATGTGGTCTCTCAAAAATATACATTAAAAAAAAAAAAAAAAAAAAACTGCTACATCACAGGATATATTCATGCTCAACTTTACCAGAGGATGCCAGGCTATTTTCCAAAGTGACTGCAACAATTCACATTTCCACCAACAGTGAATACTTCTTTTTTTTCTACATCTTTGCCAACACTGGACCACTGTCATACTTTTTACCTGCTGTAGTCTGGTGGGTATAAAAATAGCACTGCATAGGGGCACCTGGATGGCTCAGTCGGTTAAGCGTCCGACTTCGGCTCACATCATAATCTCATGTTCCATGAGCTTGAGCCGCACATAAGGGCTCTGTGCTGACAGCTCAGAGCCTGGAGCCTGTTTCAGATTCTCTGTCTCCTTCTCTCTCTGATCTTCCCCTGCTCATTTTCTCCGGACAATTTTCTCTCTCTCTCTCAGAAATAAATAAAAACATTAAAAAAATATTTTTAAAAAAATAGCACTGCATGTAATTTGAATTCATCATTTATTAATGAGGTTCAGCATTTTTTTTCATGCCTATTGACCATTTAGGCTTCCATTTCTGTGAAATACACATCTTTTACAAGTGTTTCATGATAAGCACAAGTTCTTAATTTTTATGTAATCATACTTAACAGTATTTTCTTTTAAGTTTTGTGTGTTTTATATCTGAAACTCTTCCCTAAGTCATGTAGTCATTATTCCATAGATTTCTAAACATTTTAACCTCTTTTCAAAAAATAAACACTCTGAAAAATGTATGGAGAGATTTTGTTTTAAAACATTGACATGACAGGTGCCTATGTGGCTAAGTTGATTAAGTGTCTGACTCTGTTTTGGCTCAGATCACATAACACGGTTCAGGAGTTTGAGCCTCTGCATCAGGTTCCATGCTGACAGTGCAGAGCCTGCTTGGGATTTTCTCTCTCTCTCTGTCTCTCTCTCTCTCCTTCTCTGCCCCTCCCCTGCCCACTCTCTCTGCCTCTCTCAAAATAAACTTTAAAAATTTTTAAATATTGACATGAAAATACATTTACTCTTTTAAGTGCCTTTTACTGTTCCCTCTTTCCTATAAAAAACCTCAAAATACTAATTCCAATGAGCTCCTTCTATCTACATGTTACCCAGAATTTTTGTTCCCTCTTCCATTTATTTGGTCAGTACTTCTAGGTTTACAGAAGTACCCTGAAGACATTTTCTACTATTCTCTGGCCTTTACTGCTGCTGTGGTAAAGTCTGTTCTGTTTGATTGTTTACAGGAAACTTTTTTTTTTTTTTTTACTCTGGTTGCTTTTTAGATCTTTCCTTTGTCTTTAGTATTTCTTCTCTGAGCTTCCTGAGTGGTCTTGAGTGGTCATCATGTCTTTCATTAATTTGTAAAATTCTATCTCACCTCCCTGAATACTGCCTTCCCTTTTCTTCCCATTCTTTCCTCCTAAAACTCCTTTAAGATACATTTTGAACTTTCCTAATTCTAGTCTCTATATATCAACTTCTTTCCTATTTTTCAGTTCTCATTTGTAGGGGTTTCATTACTGGTTACACTATCATATCTTCCATTTCATTAATTCTATCTTTAGCTGTGTCTAAACTTCACTCTAATTCATCTACTATGTTTTTAAATTCAGTAACTAATTTTTATATACACTAGTTCTCTGGTTCATTTCCCAAATGGCCATTTTCCCCCCCGGTCTTGGGCTTTTCTTAAGAATTTAGATTATTTTTTTTTTTTTTTTTTTTTAACACCCAATAATGTTGAACCTTTTAAACCGTTAAGTGTATAATTCAGTGGGATTAAAAACATTCACAATGTTACATAACCATTACCACTATATATTTCCAAAACTTATTATCCCAAACAGAAACTCTGTACCTCCACTTCCAATAGAACAACCAAACAGAAGATCAATAAGAAAACATAAGAGTTGAACACTATATAAGCCAATTACATCTAACAGACACATAGAGAAAATTCCACCCAACAAGACCAGAACATACGTTCTTCTTAAGTACACATTCTTAAGTACACATGGATCATTTTCTAGGATATACCATATTAGGCAACAACATGGTTAATAAATTTAAAAAGAATAAACTCCTACAAAGAATTTTTTCCAATCACAATGGAATTAAATGAGAAATCAACAACCTAAGGTAAACTGGACAATTTATATGTGGAAATTAATACACTTTTAAACAACCAAGGGGTCAAAGAAGTCACAGGGAAATTAGATGAATGCATGCCAAAATTTATGGGAGGTAGCACACGCATTGCTAAAAGGGAAATTTATGGCTGCAAATATATATACAATTTTAAAAAGAAGGATCCTGAGGCACCTGGGTAGCTCATTTGGTTAAGCATCCGACTTTGGCTCAGGTCATGATCTTGTGGTTTGTGGGTTCGAGCCCTACATCAGGCTCTCTGCTGACAGCTCAGAGCCTGGAGTCTGCTTCTGATTCTGTGTCTCCCCCTCTCTCTGCCCCTCCCATGCTCATTTTGTCTCTCAATAATAAACAAACATTAAAAAAAGTTATGATATAATAAAGAAGAAGGACCTCAAATCCCTAATAACCTAACTGTACACTTTAAGGAACTAGAAAAAGAGCAAACAAAACTCAAAGGTAGTAGAAGCAAATAATATAGAATGAAGATAAATAAAACAGCAAATACAAAAACACAGAAAATGAAACTAAAAGTTGTTTCTTTGTAAAGACCCAATATTGACAAATCTTGAACAAGACAAAAAAAAAAAAAGACTCACATTACTCTCAAAACTGAAAGAGGAATGCCTGGGTGGCTCAGTTAGTTAGGCATCTGACTCTTAAGTTTCAGCTCAGGTCATGATCAAGGTTCAGGAGTTCAAGCCCCACATCAAGTTCTGACTGTAGAGCCTGCTTAGGATTTTCTCTTCCCCTCTCCCTCTGCTCCTCCCACTCTTTCTCTCTCTTCCTCAAAATAAATAAACCTAAAAAACAAATAAAATTTAAAAATACAAATAAAACTGAGAGGACCTTACTAGCAATCTTGCAGAAATAAAAAAAAAAATTACAAAACACTATAAGCAATTATACGCCAAGAAAATGAATAACTTAGGTAAAATGATAAAATGGACAAATTCCTAGATACACACAACCTACCAAAGCTGATTCATAAAGAAAAACTGAATAAGACTTAAGTAGTAAGGAGACTGAATCAGTCATCAAAAATTTCCCAAAACAGAAAAACTCAGGACCAGATGAATTCACTGGTGAATTCTACACCAATTAATACCAATCTTTCTCAAACTCTTCAAAAAATTAATAAGGGAACACTTCAAACTCATTCTATGAGGCCATTATCCTGATGCCAAACACACTATGAGAAAACCATAAAACAATATCCCTTATGAATACTGTTACAAAAAAACTCAATAAAATACCAGCAAACTGAATTCAGCAGCACAGTAAAAACAGTATATGCCATGACCAATGAGTGGATTTATCCAGGAATCCAAGTATGGTTCAACATACAAAAATCAATCTATCTACCAAACTAATAAAATTAGTGTGCAATTACTGTGAATTAATGGAAAACCATCTGACCATCTCAACTGATACAAAAACAATCTGCCAAACTTCAACACAGTTTCTTTAAAAAATGTTTAATAAGGGGCGCCTGGGTGGCTTAGTCGGTTAAGCGTCCGACTTTCGCTTAGGTCATGATCTCACGGTTCGTGGGTTCAAGCCCCGCATCGGGCTCTGTGCTGACTGCCAGCTCAGAGCCTGGAGCCTGTTTCAGAGTCTGTATCTCCCTCTCTCTCTGACCCTCCCCTGCTCACGCTGTCTCTCTCTCTCTCTCCTAGAAATAAATAAAACATTAAAAAAAAAAATTAAAAAATGTTTAATAAATTAGGAACAGAAGGAAACTTCCTTAGCATCATAAAGGCCAGTTTACAAAAAACCCACTCACATCTAACAACATACTCAACAGTTAAAAAAAAAAAAAAAAAAAGACTTTCCCCTAAGATCAAGAACAAGACAGGGGTGCATGGGTGGCTCAGTCAGTTAAGCGTCCAACTCTGGCTCAGGTCCATGTGTGTCCAGCTCTGCTTACAGCTCAGAATTTGGAGCTTGCTTCAGATTCTGTGTCTCCCTCTCTCTGCCCCTCCCCTCCCTCTCTCTGCCCCTCCCCCGCTCATGCGTGCATGCCCTCTCTCTCTCAAAAATAAACACTAAAAACAATTTTAGAAAAAACAGAACAAGACAAAGATGTCTGCTTTCACCACTTCTATTTAACATAGTACTGTTAAGTTCTAGCCAGAATTGCATAAGAAAAAGAAATTAAAGGCATTTATACTGGAAAAGAAGAAATAAAATGATCTCTATTCACAGATGACATCATCTTTTACGTGGAAAACTTTTAAGACTTCACACATGATGTTAGAACTAATAAATGAATTCAATAAAGTTACAGCATACAAAATCAGTTGTATTTCTCTTTTTTAAATTTTTTTTAAATGTTTATTTATTTTTGAGAGACCGAGCGTGAGCAGGAGAGGGGCAGGGAGAGAGGGAGACATAGAATTCGAAGCAAGCTCCAGGCTCTGAGCTGTCAGGCACAAAGCCCAAGACGGGGTTCGAATCTATGAACTGTGAGATCATGACCTGAGCAACCCAGGAGCCCCATCAGTTGCATTTCTATACACTAATAATGAAAAACCCAAAAGGGAAATATATCCAATCATTTAAAAGGGACTTCCTAATATCTTTCAGATATCTGTTCTATTTGATTCTTCTCTTTAATTGTTAACTCCTAATCCTGAAAAATTATTTCCTGGTGTATTTTGTAATGTTTTTGTGAACTCACTTCACCTGGAAATTGCTTTTCTGTGAGAATCCCTTATAGCCTGGAATGAAAGCTCCCTCAAGAGTAATTTTACATTTGCTTTTATCAGACACTTAAGGAATATCATTGGTCTAGGAAAATTATTTTGTTGTTAATTTCTTGACTTTGGGGTTCCTATTCATATGACAGAAATTTCAAACATATACCAAAATAAAGGTCATACCCAGAGTTTCTCAGAGATTTAGCCACAGAGTTGAGTCAGACTGAGAAACCAGTCATCTTCCATGGCAGTAGGCAGATACATCTCTTTTGCACTGTTTTTTATCCATAACCTCTTTATTTTTTTTATAGTTTATTGTCAAGTTGGTTTACATATAACACCCAGTGCTCATTCCAACAAGTACCCTCCTCCATGCCCATCACCCCCCTTCCCCTCTCCCCCACCCCACCCCCTCAGCCCTCAGTTTGTTCTCAGCATTCAAGAGTCTCTCATGGTTTGCCTCCCTCCCTCTCCCCCACTATTTTTCTTTTGTACTGTTTCAATGAAGGTCCTTTGGGAATACCAGTTTTATAAAGAGGTCAAGGTCCCAGTTACAACTGTTCAGCCAAGGTTTTATCTCCTGTCCTTCACTACCACTTTGTTTTTACAGTTATCTTTGGCACCTAAAGATTTCTATAAGAGTTTATTTTAGTTTATCCAGAATCTGTATGTGCATGCAATAGGAAAGTTTACAAGTTATCCTGGATGGTCAATCTGATAGATCTGGGTCTCTTCCCTTCTTTCTTGAAGTCATTTTTTTCCCCTCTCAGCTTCTAAAAGGTCATATACTCATGGTTTTTTTCCTACCTCATGAGATGCTGTGAGGAATAATATATGATGCAAAACAAATACTTAACACAGGACTAGTGCTCAATAAATGATAGCCATCCACTTACTAAATGATCTCATGGACAGTTTTTCCATAAAGCACCTATTAACATTTTAGAGGAATCTTAATATTCCAGAGTATAAAATCTGGAAACACTCACTTAAAGATTATACTTTCTGAGACTTCATTCTCTCCGACTTTATCCGTCCCACCTCCAATAATTTAAGGACAACCTCAAAGAGAAAAACGTTAAAGCAGTACTTAAAAAAATAAGTCCCTAGGGGCACCTGGGTGGCTCAGTCCATTAAGCATCCAACCTCAGCTCAGGTCATGATCTCCCAGTCCATGGGTTCAAGCCCTGCATCAGGCTCTGTGCTGACAGCTCAGAGCCTGAAGCCTGCTTTGGATTCTGTGTCTCCCTCTCTCTCTGCCCCTCCCCTGCTTACCCTGTCACTCTCTCTCTCAAAAATAAACATTAAAAAATTTTTTAATAAAAATAAATTTTTTAAAAAGTCCCTAAAAGGTCCTGATCTGACTAGATTAAGAGCATACACTGACAAACTTAATGATATGAAAAACCTAGTACAGGAACACTTGGCTAGCTCAGTGGGTAGAACATTCAACTCGATTTTGGCTCAAGTCATGATCCAGGATCACGGGATCAGACCCCACACTGGGCTCCACACTGTGCACGGAGCTTATTTAAGGTTCTCTCTTTCTGTCCCTCCCCTGCTTGCATGGGGGAGAAGAGAAGAGAAGAGAAGAGAAGAGAAGAGAAGAGAAGAGAAGAGAAGAGAAGAGAAGAGAAGAACCTAGTATATAAGTGGTATTAAAGTACTCAGTTCTTTTTTTTCTTTTTTTTAGGTCTTTATTTTGAGAGAGACAGAGAGCAAGCAGGGGAGGGGCAGAGAGACAGGGAGACACAGATCTGAAGCAGGCTCCAGGCTCTGAGCTTTCAGCACAAAGCCCAACGCAGGACTCGAACACACCGACAGTGAGATCATGACCTGAGCCGAAGTTGGACATTTAACCAACTGAGCCACCCAAGCGCCCCTCAAGTGCTCAGTTCCGTAACACACTTAATATAATGAAGAAAACTACACCATCAAATAACTGTAAATAAAAATTAAATGTAAAGCTATTTCACTATCTCTGAAAGTACAAATAAGCAACTTTTTTAAAAAATAGAATCAACTTAGTGAAATATCACAATGTATCACACAAAGAATAAACAATGTTCAAAAAACTTCTTTTTTTTTTAATTTTTTTTTTTATTTATTTATTTCTAGGAGAGAGAGAGAGACAGCGCGAGCAGGGGAGGGTCAGAGAGAGAGAGTCACAGACCGAAACAGGCTCCAAGCTCTGAGCTGGCAGTCAGCACAGAGCCCAACGCGGGGCTCGAACCCAAGAACTGCAAGATCATGACCTAAGCGAAAGTCGAACGCTTAACCGACTAAGGCACCCAGGCGCCCCAAAAAACTTCTTTTTCATATACTTACTGTATGTACTGGGTTGCAATGTAAAAACATGTTAGTATAGTTCACAAAGTTTGAGAAACACTGCTGTAAAGCAAGGAGTCTTAACCACAGCTTTGTGAAACACCAGTAGCCCATCTTTCCAGAAATAATGACCTCTAACTCATTAATTTACAAGCTATAATTGTTTTTTTAAAGTAAAATATTGATTCACACCAAAAAATTTGCATAAGATACTTCTGAAGAATAAAGATCATATAATCCAACAGTAAGGCCTCACAATCTCAAAGAGAGTTTGTCATCTGTGCTCTAGGACACTGGATTCAAAGTTATGTTATTTCCTATCTAATATATGATTTTGCTTTAATAATTTACTTCTCTCAACATAAATTATTACGAAACAAAACTGTTCTTAAACTACAGAAGTTTTATTATTCAAAATATCCCTTAACGTTGCTGACACCTTTCTAAAGGGTATTTACTTCATTCTAAATACACAATGATGCAACTATAAAAAACCAGAGATGATTTTCTTACAATGACAACCAGGACACTTTTACAAAGCAATGTAAAATCATCTACAGTCTTCTATAAATCTTGAATATACAAATACACTCCTATAAATTTTTCATTTGTCACCTTGGTTTTCAAAAGAATGCATATTAAGGAGCACCTAGATGACTCAGTTGGTTAAGTGTCCAACTCTTGTTTTCAGCTCAGGTCGATCTCATGGTTTGTGGGATGAAGCCCCCCTCCCCCGCTCCCCCCAAGCTCTGTGCTTACAGCTCAGAGACTGCTTGAGATTCTCTCTCTCCCTCTTTCTCTCTGTCCCTACCTTGCTCGTACCCATGCACACACGCGCACTCTCTCTCAAAATAAACAAACATTAATAAAAAATACATATTAAAATATTTCTGTCAAATGCATAGATCTTTTTGGTCTCCCACAATTGTAACTAATTGGAGATTTTTAAATCTTGTCCTTATACAATAGTGCAAATTACAGAATTACAATGTTATTCTCTAAAATACCTTATGTGACACAATTCTGTAACAATTTCCTTAAAAGTTAAATGATGGGGCCCTTGGGTGGCTCAGTCAAACGTCCAACTATTGATCTGGCTGAGGTCATGATCTCACCATTCAGGAGTTCAAGCACCATGTCAGAGCTGACAGCACAGAGCCTGCTTGGGATTCTCTCTCCCTCTCTGTCCCTTCCCTGCTGGCACACACATTCTCTATCAAAAAAAGAAAACTTTTAAAAAAGTTAAATGAAAATCTATTTCCAGATCTTTCATTTGGGTTATACATTTAACTACACTAAGACCTCCAGATTGTTTCAGAACATTAAATTTTAGTATCTTTGAAAAAAAAAAAGAAAACTATGTGGCACACCCAATTCACGCTGCAAATTCTTAATGCTGAGAACAAAATACCTGTATCACTTCTAAAGACAGAACAACTAATTTCTGACATCTGAAATATACACACACAATCACTATCAAATTAACATTTTCTGGTCTCCACAGTATTTATCCTTATTATCAGTTTATTTGTTTGTGCCCTCCCAAATACATTATGTGAAAGTAAGCTCTCATCTTGCTGACAAAAGTGTTATCAGCACCTAGCATAAAACACAGCACAAAACAGGTCTTCAAATGGTAACTAAACAAATATTAAATACTACCCCAAAAAAATTAAAAATAAAAAATAAATGCCACAAGAATAGAATGGCCTTTCTCAAAGCAGAAAGTCCTTCCTCACTAAGGAAGACAACTCATCAAGAATAAGGGTTTGGATAAGATCATAAATCCATTCTAAAAACATACGATCTTAACTGGGGCACATGGGTGGCTCAGTTGGTTAAGCGTCTGACTTCGGCTCAGGTCATGATCTCATGGTTCGTGGATTCAAGTCCCACACTGGGCTCTGTGATGACAGCTCAGAGTCTGGAGCCTGCTTCAGATTCTCTGTCTCCCTCTTTCTCTGCCCCTCCTCCACTCATAATAAACATTAAAAAAAATTTTTTTTAATGTTTTATTTTTTTTTGACAGAGAGAGAGAGACAGCGTAAGCAGGGGAGAGTCAGAGAAGGAGAGAGACACAGAATCAGAAGCAGGCTCCAGGCTCTGAGCTAGCTGTCAGCACAGAGACCGACACGGGGCTCGAACCCACAAACCACGAGATCATGACCTGAGCCGAAGTCGGATGCTTAACCGACTGAGCCACCCAGATGCAACCCAAAAATAAATTTTTTAAACATATGTCTTAAGACTTTAAGATATCTATAGCACTTAAGCAGCAAGTACCCATGAAAACAGTTACTCATATTTTTCCTATTGATTTCTTATATTTCTATAACATATATTATTGTTATAAAAACATGTAGCAATTATCTTAACAAAGACAAATCAAACAGATCAACATTCAATTTAAAAACAAAATGACTTTTCTTTTTAGTAAGTACCTTTTCTTGAAAGACAACAGCAGTTTCCAGCCCTGGCATGATGTCCAATAGGAGTCTGCAAGCTGCAGTGTTTAAAGGGGGCTCTCGGCTTGTCATCACATATGCATTCACCAGCTGTAAGAAAAACAGAGGAATACTTTTCATCTGAAATTCAACCCAGGCAAATTAATGAAGTCTAATAAACTCTTAATATATTCCCATCACTTGCCTAAGGGGTATAAGAAGATTATCCCTAACAATTACTAATTAAACCCTTATTTATCATAACCCACTGAGCCATGGTGGGATCATATATTATTTATTCTGCAGCTTTAAAATCAAATCCCCCCAGGAGCGCCTGGGTGGCTTAGTCGGTTAAGCGTCCAACTTTCGCTTAGGTCATGATCTCGCGGTTCGTGGGTTTTGAGCCCTGCGTCGGCCTCTGTGCTGACTGCCAGCTCAGAGCCTGGGGCCTGTTACAGAGTCTGTGACTCCCTCTCTCTCTGACCCTCCCCTGCTCACGCTGTCTCTCTCTCTCTCTCCTAGAAATAAATAAAAAACATTAAAAAATTTTTTTTAAATAAAAAATAAATAAATAAAATAAAATCCCCCCAAAAGAACAAATCAGCAACCACAGAAATTAAATCTCAAAGAATATCAAGAAGAGGAGCCGAGGAGGCTCAGTCAGTTAAGCATCTGACTCCTGTTTTTGAATCAGGTCATGATCTCATGGTCCTGAGATGGGAGGCCAACTCAGGCTCTGAGCTGGGTATGGAGTATGCTTAAGATTCTCTCTCTCCTCTCTCTTTCTCTCCTCTCTTTCTCTTTCTCTCTCTCTCTCCCCCTCCTCCCTCCCTCACCATCTGCCACTCCCCCGCTCTCACACATGCCCTCTCTTAAAAAAGAATATCCAGAAGAAATCACTCCCTATTCTTTTTTTAACCCCTACTCTTACATACACTTTTTCAGAAGAACAAAGCAGGGCAAGATAACCAACCCCCTCCAGATTCTTGACAATGGTTAATGAAAAATGTGAATTTTGTACTTCTACTATAAATACATTTACTAGGGGCGCCTGGGTGGCTTAGTCGGTTAAGCGTCCGACTTTCGCTTAGGTCATGATCTCGCGGTTTGTGGGTTCGAGCCCCGCGTCGGGCTCTGTGCTGACTGCCAGCTCAGAGCCTGGAGCCTGTTTCAGTCTGTGACTCCCTCTCTCTCTGACCCTCCCCTGCTCACGCTGTCTCTCTCTCTCTCTCTCTCCTAGAAATAAATTAAAAAAAAATTTAAAAAAAAAATAAATAAATAAATAAATAAATAAATACATTTACTATTATATACAAATTATAAACATACATAAATGCATTAATAAAACTTTCCTTCTAGCATTCAAATATTATTGAATCTCTACTACTAAGTGGCATTATGTACTGTGCTGGGTATACAACAGTGAATAAGATGCAGTCCCACCATCAAAGGGTTCATAATCCAACAGAGTTGACAGTTGGAAAAACAAATTATCTTGAGTACAGGATGCTATAGAAGTCTACAGGAGGTCACACAACCGTGCAGAGGAATCAGAGAAAGGCTTAAGAAGGGAAAGGATTCCAAGCCAGAATGTAAAGGACAAGTAGGAGTAGCTAAGGAAGAGTGGGGAGGAGAGACAAGTCAAAGGGCAAGAATTTAAAATTGAAAGAACAAAGGCCAGAGAAAGATTGGGTTTATAAACTGAGAAATTTAAAATTCATCATGAAGGCAATGGGAAACCACTAACGGGATTAGAAGCAAGAGGATGCCATGATCACTTTTTGCATTTTAGAAAAATTTCTGGGCTATAAAGCGAAGAATAGGCTGGAAGAGAAGACAACAAGATGAGAAACCAGTTAAGAGGTTATTGCAATAACCAAGAGAGAGATGATGGTAGGGGCTAAACTAAGGTCTGCCAAGAAGGGCATAAGGAAATGGAGGGGTTTGTAAAGTTAAATGAAAGGGAATGATAAGACCTGTGAGTGTAACTGAATTAAGAGAGCTTGGAAAAATAAAAGATAACTTCTACCTGGCTGGATAAGGACACCATTACTGATCTAGAGAACAAGAGAAACAGATTACAGAGCAAACCATTAGGTGGAATTCAAGGTGCCTGTGGGGAATATCCAGGTCGAGATATCTAAAAGGCAGCTCGACATTTCCAGAGAAGCAGAGAAGAGACCGTGGTGATCAAGAAATAAATTGGAGTTAATATAATACAGATAATAATAACAGCTAGTACTTACTGAGCCCTCATGTACTAGGTTTTGTGCTAAGCACTTTTTTTTTTTAAGTATATGTGCTGCCAAAGCGAGCACAGCACTTTTTGAGACTAATTTCATTCAAAGATTACAAAAACATTTTAAAGGGAAGATCATCTCTATTTTATAGATTAGGAAAATAAAGCTTGGAGAAAATGAAGTTTGGAGAGGCTTAAGTTGCCTCAAGATCAAACTATCAGTGAACAGTGAAGCTGTATTTAAACCCAAAACATGGACTCCAAAACCCATGCTCTCAAGGATCATGCAATTCAGCCTCCAAAAACAAACCTAACAGCTATAACTTACTGAACAATTGCTATGTCTCAGGCGCTGTGAATGCTATATATATTCCCCCCTCATTTACATCACAACAGCCCTGAGTTAGAGAAGGTAACTTTCTCTCCCTCCACATGCCCAGCGCACATACCACAGCCGTCAGTGCAGAATCATACCTCATACATCACTGAATTTTCTATTCAGAAACTCAAGAAAATGTCTATATTCTCAAACTCAAAATCATCTTGCCCAAGGATAAGCACAGATGCCTTGGGAGTCCTTGTCATATTCAACCAACCAAAGAGAAAACACCTTGGCCACAACCAGGACTTTGGTAAGAAAGAAATCCGTGATGACTCTTAGCTGGTTGAACCAATACCAAAATAAATAAATAAATAAATAAACCTACCCACTCTTTTCCCAACTTTGTCAAGACCTCAAGAGAAAGCAAATTATTTATAAACAATAAAGGTATAGCAACCGCTGATGATAATCCCTTGAGAAAAGTAAGAAGCAAACCTACTGCATTCATGAAATCATCATTCTTGAAGAGTATTCTCAGCAAGTGGCCCAGCATACACTCTGGATCAGCTCGACCTACCAAAAGAAGAGGGGAGGAACAAACAAAGGAATGAGTAAGTCATCCCAATCAAGCAACTCAGACTCTGGAAAGGCACCTGGGTTGTTACAAGTACCATTAAAATGCCAGCAAAAATAAACAGAAACAAAGAAAAATTCTTTTGATGAATCAGATTTCATAAGAAACATTCTCTAAAATTAAAAGTGACAATATAAAAACTTGAGACTAAAATTAAAAGTGACAATATAAAAACACTGCTCTCTAACTTTCCCATCTCCCAGCACATTGCCTACACAGCCATGCTAAATTAAATAAATGTGCACTAGACCCAGACCAGCATTACTAAGAGTACACAAGGTCTAAAAAAAGAATCATAAAGGAGCCTAAGAGAAAGAAAACCCCTGATTTCCCAGCCAGATTAAGGTAGGAAGCACAACTTCTGATGGATGGCCTAGAGGAGGTAAGACTCTAAATCTAATCTCTTTTTCAACTATATGCCAAAAGTAGCAGAAATGCATCCTCAAACCTGTAATGATATTCCAGGTTGTGGGGGCAGGACACAGGAATGGAATCCCACAAAGTAATCACCAACTCTAAAGATATGGTAAGTTTGGCCATCTTAACTTCTGAGCTCCTGGGGAAAGAAAGGCCAGGAACCTAGATCTACTCAATACACAAGACTAAAAGTAAAAGAATTAATGACTGGTAGAATTATTGGTTTTTAAAACAGATACCATCTATTTTAATTTTCCTTTAAGATTGTTAGAGTGGCAAATTTAGTGAAACTCAAAACACAATTTAGGATGAAGAAAAGATGTGAGCCACTGCTATGAAGTTTCTCCCAAGTTGTAATCAGTATTCCAAAGTAAATCACAAAAAGAAAAGTTACGGGATGGTATCATAAAAACTGGATGAAGACCTCAAATAACATATTTCTCTGTTAATAAATGACAAAACTCATGTTTATTAATACAAATTATACCTAATAATGTAAGAGGTAGGGAGGAAAAAATGGTCTTTAAAATTTTCTATTGAAAACTGTATCAATCATCATTCTGTCTTTCCCTTCTTCCTCATTACCATTTCATCCTTTCCAAGGCCCTTCCAAGGTCACTAAGCATGATCATCTCTCTTTTAATTCTTTTCATCACCCCATAAGTTAACTTAATTTCTTCTCTCACATTCACATTTGTACTTCTTTATGCTCTGATTGCCTTACTGAAGATAAGAGTTAAATAGGTGAATAGTCCTCCAAAGTCACAAGTGAGGATGTCTACAACAAGAGCAATAGGTAATATCACATAAATAACTGGACACTCAATTTCAAATACCTAGCCTACTTATATTTGAGAACAAAAGTCTAGGAAATAGAAATAAAACTGTACCATTCAGGTGGGTATACAATGTTCTTATTTTTACAAATCCACTCATTCTCCTATCTCTCCACACATACAATAGCTCTTTTTTCCACAAAGGACTGCTTCCCACTTTACACAGAGAAAGTCTGATTTGTTTTCCCACCGGTACCCTACCTTAGAGAAAACATAAAATGGCAACGTCTAAAGTCTCAGATAGTTCTGTATCATACCAAATTCTATGCCAAAGCAGACTGGATTGTCATGGTTCTCATTAGTCCAAAATAAAACCAAATTAACATGAAATGGCATACTTTGGCTGCTGAGAATCTAAAGCAGACATCAAGAAACCTGTTTATTATTCAAGGTTTCAAGTACCAGTTTCCTAAATAAAGCAAGGCGTTGATGTATTTTCAACTACATTTCCTCATTGGTAAAAGGATAATTATCCCTTTTACTCATTCAAAGAATCCAAGTTCATAACTTGTTGCAAACTTTTTTAAGGCACAGAGAATAATCTCTTCTGGGTTAAAAGTCAGAAAGGGAGAACATTTTTCTCTTTTTCAGTAATCATACCGATGGAGTCAATAATGCATACCTACATAATTTAGCTCCTTACTTATCTTCTATTTGATATGTAAATATTACAAAGATTTCAATTTTTCAGGGATTTATTTTTCCTTACTACCCCCACCTTGAGCAATATTTTAACAATTAGATGGTCTTAAAACTTAGCATAAAAGATGCTATTTCAATTTAAAATTTTCCTATTAAGCTATTTTCTTTTAGAAGAAAATTAGAACCAGGGTTAAGAGAACACAGGTCTCACCAGGATGTCGGTCATCAAATGGGTCTGGATCTCCCTTACGATATTCTTCAGTTTCTTTTTCAATCAATTCAGACATCCTAGCACAAAGGGAAGACAGGGTCAACTCTAGACAAGCATACAAAAAAATGTACCACCACCTACTATAGTCAATTCAACAAAGTGTAAAATAAAGGTAAAAAGTTAGAAAAAAGATACTTTCCTAAAGAACACAGAGATCTAAATAAAAACAATGTCAACTCCCAAATTCATTCCTCTCTCCACTTTCCTATCTCAAAAAATTTGGACTCCCATCCCCTCAGGAGCCAAAAAACCTAGGAGTCATTAAACCTTCCCTTTCTCTCACTCCCACAATTCCTGTTGGCGCTACCTACAAAGTCTCTGATTTCAGTCTGTTTTTTTTTTTTAAGTTTTATTTAGAGAGAGTGCAATCAGGGGAAGGGCAGAGAGAGAGGGAGAGAGAGAGAAACCCAAGTTAAGTTCCAAGCTGTCAGTATGGAGCCCAGCACAGAGCTCAAACTCAAGAACCATGAGATCATGACCTGAGCCAAAATCGAGTCGGGCACTTAACCAACTAAGCCACCCAGCGCCCCTCAATCATTTCTTTAAATCTTGACCATTCCTATCCCTGTCCAGAACACCATCATCAAATGCATGAACCACCTTTTCCCCAACTTCCAGCTTCAATGTTTGACACTTCATTCTCCAATTTCCAACAACTTACCACAATAACGTCAATTAAACCCAAATACTACTATGGCTTATACTAACCCAGCTTCTGTCAGCATCTCTGACTTCTACTCTGCATTTCACTTTAATAAGCTTCAGTCACATGGTCTTCTCTGCTCTTCAGAGAGTACAAGTTCACAATGGTTTCAGGGCCTAAGTGCTGTTACTTCAGCCTGTGACATATTCCCCCGACCCCCAACTCCTAAGCTCCCACCTATACCCCAAGCAATCACTCATCTGCTTTCTCTCATCACAGATTAGTTTTGGGGCCTGTACTAAGATTTCATACAAATGGAATCATTTACACTCTTTTTTATGACTGGCTTCTTTAGCCCAGCATATTTTGAGTGATCCACATTTCTTGTTACATGTATCGATAGTCTTTTTTTTTATTCATGACTTCTTTTTGAAATAAGAAAAATCACATTTTGAATACCCTACGCAAGACTGATATTTTAACCTACTGTAACAACAATCAAATATAAGGCTATCACACTCTCCAATATCTGTCATGCTCTGTCCTAACTCCAGCTCTCCTATATGCTTTATTTCTACAAAACTATACTTCCTAGTCTTAAAAGTTAAGCTCCCTGCAAAAACTCTTGCCCACTCTGGCATATTTTCCCCATTAGGTCTCAAAAATATTTCTACTTTTTCTACCCTTCCCTTTAATAATCTTTTTTAATGTTTTATTTATTTCTGAGAGAGAGAGAGACAGCATGAGCAGGGGAGGGTCAGAGAGAGAGGGAGACACAGAATCTGAAGCAGGCTCCAGGCTCTGAGCTAGCTGTCAGCACAGAGCCCGATGGCGGGGCTCGAACCCACGAACTGTGAGATCATGACCTGAACTGAAGTTGGACGCTTAACTGATTGAGCCACCCAGACACCCTATCTACCCTTCCCTTTAAACTCTGAAACTTCTCTTTGCCACAAAGGGCTGTCACATAATATATGTTTAGAATTATATATCATAAAATCTACTAGTATCTTCAGTTGAAACTAAGCAATGTAGGACAGAAATTAAAAACATGGATTCTGGTGCCAGATAGCTAAGGTTTGAATCATACCTCTTCCACTGTGTGTGACTTTGATCAAGTTATTTAACATTTCTGTGCCTCATCTATAAAATGAGGGGAGTAGTCCCTACCTTACAGAGTTTCCTTGAGGTTTAATATATGTACTCTGCTTTGAACAAAGCCTGGCATGTGAAAGCTAGTTAAGTATGGTAACAATGAAAATTGAGAATCAAAAAAACAAACAGAAAAACAACTTAAGGTAGATTTGACTGGGATGGGGCAGGAAGGAGTCTTACGGAGGCAGTACTCATGTTCTTTAACATGATATAGGTGATATTTTTGTAAGTAAAGAATCCATCAAGCAGAGCACTGTACAGTATATGTCTCAAAAAAAAAAAAAAACAAAAAACCATAGGACTTGGGTAACACTCACATAGGTTGGCCTAATTCTAGTCCCTTTTCACAGAATCAAGTCAAAGGCTTAACTATAACTAAAATAACATAAGTAGTAAATGAAATGTCAAAGGTGAAAAAACATGTATTTTTCTTAGGAAAATTGCCAAAAAAAAAAGTTCTGAAAGTTGTGGCAAATAAGAGGCAAGCCTGAAATTCATTTGCTGTTCATGGACTATACCAAAACATGTACTCATCTGAGGTGGGCATAAAGGAGAGACCATAGACATGTGAAAGAACTTCAGGAAATATCCAGTGAACTACCACACCCACAATTTGGATGATGGGAACTGCCTCTTTCAAAAATAGTGTACTTTTAACATGTCCTACTAGCTCTTAAACTTTCTGTCTAACCTTGAAGGACCTTAAAGATCTTGCTCTATGTTAACTTTATTTTCCATTCCTACCTTATATTCACCCTTCACTCTGGTAAGGGCCCTTTCCTCACTGCCACAAAAACATGCCTCAATTCCTTCTCCCCTTGATGCTTTTCTCAGTTACATTTTTCACTTTTCCTAGGAAAACTTTGTTTCTCTACTTTTCATCAAGCTGTGTCTACCATCTTTCAAGTCCCTATTCCAAAAAACCTTTACCACATCCTGCACTGGAAAGCCCACTTGGAATTAGGAGTTAAAACCCAAAATTCTAAGTTTAGGTTTCCACTGTCTATGTTGTCTTTTGCAAGTAGCTCCAAGGAAGGCTGCCATTTAATAATGTAGCTCTCAGTGATACTTTTAGTGACAAATGAGGAAACTGAGGTTCAGGGAAGTGTCTGACAGTTCCAACACACAAATCGTCCTCAAATATTTGTTAAGTGAATAAAAGAAACTGACTCATCCAAGTTTTTTCCATACTCATAACCACTGCAATATTAAGGAACCATATTGCCCAACTTAACACCTCATTATATATTAATTTGTACTACTATGCATTGTTTCATATTGGTTAGTTGCCCCCAGATGGTGATCTTCTTAAAGACAGAGCCCCTCTATTTAGGCTTTGCACTACTGAGTATCATAGCACAGTGACAAAGCGGAGAGTCACATAGGATCATGAATGTGAAATATTCTTGAAAATAAAACATTGAGTATCTTTTTTTTTAATGTTTTAGTTATTTCTGCGAGAGAGAAAGAGAGAGACAGACAGACAGCATAAGCAGGGGAGGTCAGAGAGAGAGGGAAACAGAGAATCTGAAGCAGGCTCCAGGCTCCAAGCTAGCTGTCAGCACAGAGCCTGATGTGGGGCTCAAACCCACAAACCATGAGATCATGACCTGAGCCGAAGTCAGACGCCCAACCGAGCCACCCAGGCTCCCCAAAAACATTGAGTATCTTTAGTATTATGTACTCAATAAATATTTTTTCCAGTTAGGTGAATCTACCACTAACATTATTAATCCTATTTATGATTCTCTCCTTTTATGGACTATTATACCAAGAGTCCATGTTTTAACTGCACAATACTTAGATTCTTTAATTCACTGTGGCTGTTATCTTGTGATCAGTAGTAGTTCCTAATCTCCAATGCCCCTACAAATTTAAATCCACTTTCTACCAGTCGGCAATAATCCTGTTCCTAAAAAAAAAAATAAATAAACTGCACTTTTCACACGTTCCCCATGTATCAAGAGCAACAAAGCATTTATCCCTGTTTAAACTTTCAAAAGATCATAGTTCTCTTTATTCCTGTAGATTACATCATTACATAAACAAAAGGCTTTTTTCTCTGCTGTCTCAAAGATTAGATGTTAAAAATCCCCATGTTCCAGGGACCTCCCACTTAGAAAAACCATAGGCATCCCTCTCCAGCCTTTATTTTTCATTCTCCTATTTAATACAATCATTTAGTAAAATTATGTCCCAAATAGTTACTATGTACCAGGCATGCACAAGTTATTGTCCGAGAAAACACCAATAAAAAAGTGTAGTACCGGTCTTCAAAAAACTTAAAATTTAGTAAAGTGACACATGCAAAAAGTAAAGAATTATAGTACAATGTGATTAGAGTTAAAAATAGGGGGGTTATTATAATTATACCACATTTTATGTGTGTGTGTGTGTATACACACATACATATACATGCGTATGAACAACGAAAGTATTAAAAAAGAAAAAAAGGAGTGCCCAAACCTATCTGAAAATATCAAACTCAGCGAAGGTTTTACAGACATGATTCTCCAACTGATTCTTTGCCAGACAGACAGACATACCAAAGAAAGGCATTTCAGGCCAAAGCAACAGCAAGTGTAAAGATACACAGACATTACAAAATATGGTACTATTCCTTATTGAAAGAGACTAATACTGTGAGGCAGAAAAAGGAAGTGGGGGCCAAATTATAAATGGTTTCCTAGGCTACTCTAAAAAGTTTATATTTTATTCGGTAGGAAAAATGGAGTCAAAGAAGAATTATGATCAAAGATATAAAAATCAGATTTGTGCTTAGAAAGAGGACTCTTTCAGCCAAGAGGAAGATGTATTAGAAGAGGGTAAACTGGAGATGGAGAGAAAATTCACATTGCCTTCTCAGTCAAGACATGATCAATATCCAATGAAGGAAGTGGTAAAGGAGAATGCGGAAGCAGAAAAAGCAGATATCCTCAGGGCTTGGCGACTAAACTGTGCTAGTAGAGGAACACACTGGGGAGATGGTTTTCAGGTTTTTAGTTTGAAACTATGTACTCCAAGCAGAGAGTACAAAAGCACAAACTGTGAAAGAGAAAGAAGGCAGGATGAATAAGCTCTATTAGACATGGTATGTTTCAGGTGTCTGCAAAGAGCCAGGTAAAGATGTGTACACCAACCAGCTGAGAAAAAGGTCTGAAATTTTTTTTTTTTTTTAGTATTTTTATTTATTTCTAGGAGAGAGAGAGAGACAGCGTGAGCAGGGGAGGGTCAGAGAGAGAGGGAGTCACAGACTGAAACAGGCTCCAGGCTCTGAGCTGGCAGTCAGCACAGAGCCCGACGCGGGGCCAGAACCCACGGAACTGCGAGATCATGACCTAAGTGAAAGTCGGACGCTTAACCGACTAAGCCACCCAGGTGCCCCAAAGGTCTGAAATTTTTAAAAAGAGAGACATGAAGCAGAAATAAAGATTTTAAAGTGAACCTAAGAATAAGGTTTTAAATCATGTACAGGAATGAAACTATCTAGGTAGAATACTCAGGGTAAGGAGAAAAGAGAACCACCAACAAAACCCTAGGATTGAAACACAGACAAGAGAAGAACCTAAAAAAGAGAGTAAGAACTACAGCCTCAGAGGAAAAGTAAGAAATTTAAAGAGCTTCAAGTAGTAGTGAGATAAAGATGGATTTAGAATTCACAGTCAAGATAAAAATGTTTCCCTACTACTCTCCAGTTTTTCCTTTTTAAAAAAAAACATAATTGTTCATTCATACCTGGTAAGGATAGGTACCATGTCCTGCCCACTGCCATGTTCCTTTTCCCACTGCTCCAGCAGGGTAGTGAGCTCAGCTTTGGAGTCCACATGCACCGCTACTGTAGTCATGGCTTGGCCTAAGGAATCAAAAATTTAATAACACATGAATACAGGCAAATAAACCAGACATACTTCCTATAGTGAGAAAGGAGGAGAAAAGAGATGAGCAAGGAACAAAAACTTAACTCTGAGCCCCCTCAGATAATTTTATTTGTGGTATAGTGGTAAACCCAGCACTGGAAGCCGGAATACTCTTCAAGCCCTTTCACCCTCACCCAACCACTGTTTGCTTGATTATCGAATAAGACAAACTGGATCAAAATTATGACTCTTACCTTTCTAGGATCAGGAACCCATTTTGGGAATCAGACAAAAAGCTGGGGTCCCTTTCTCCGCTCAAAAAAATGCATATACCTAAATACCACACATACAAAAATCCCTAGACTACATCTCTGAGGTCCAAAACTTTGAAGCCATATATTTTAAGTTTATTTTGAGAGAGAACAAGAGAGAACACGTGTGCACAAGCAGGGGAGGGACAGAGGGAGAGAGAGAATCCCAAGCAGGCTCCACACTATCAGTGCAGAGCCCGATGTGGGGCTCAATCTCATGAACCATGAGATCATGACCTGAGTTGAAATCAAGTCAGACACTTAACTAAGCCACCCAGGGTCCCTAAAGCTACTTTTTTTTAAATAGAAAACGTAGCAAAAACCACTCCCCAAAATATTTTGCTCTTGTAAGTCTTTGTAAGTCTTGTAAGTTCTATGAAAGATAAATAATACATTTCTGTTGATTCTTAACAAAAGACCAAGAATTAAAGTATATCATTACCAACATGAAAGTTGAGGAGGAGCATTATAAACCCATTTGTCCTTCAGGCTTCTTACTCTCTCCCAGCTGATTTCCTAGAAGGAGCATGAGAGGATGGAGAGAGGCAGAGAAGTTGGTGGTTGAGTGGTCAGCCCACAGATACAGAAGGACACGGAGCTGAGACAAGCTTTAACGGAGATGCCATGAGACATCCACATAAGGAAGACAGATTTATTTATTTATAAGGGGCGCCAAAAGGGATAAAGGAAACTCAAATATTTAGATGGTCTACAGACCAACTTCTTTGCCAAAGTAGTCTTAAGATCAAAATGTCAGGCTTTCCCTGCAAAATTTGTATTTTCACAGAAATAGCAACCATTCTATAAAAACACTTTTTAACACTAGAAAGGGATTACTATGTGACCTAGAATTATTATTAAGTCTTCTGAAGATATCTACCATAAGACCAAAGGAAATACATGTGAAAAATACCACCAATTCTCTAGAAGGTAAATATTTGTGGGGTGCCTCACTGGCTCAGTCAGAGGAGCATGTGAATCTTGATCTCAGGGTCATGAGTTGGAGCCCCACATTGGATGAAGAAATTAAACTTTTTTAAAACTTTAAAAAATAAAATAAAATGTAAATATTTTTTAATAAAGTAGCAGCATTTCTAACAGTACACTGTGATTCATGTCACCAAAGGAGACTATTTCCAAACAAAATAATTTTTTTTAATTTTTTAACATTTTATTTTTTGAGAGACCAAGAGAGACAGAGCACGGGCAGAGGGGCAGAGAGAGAAGGGGACACAGAATCTGAAGCAGGATCCAGGCTCTGAGCTGTCAGCACAGAGCCCAACTTGGGGCTCAAACCTATGAACCATGAGATCATGACCTGAGCCAAAGTCCATCGATGCTTAACCGACCGAGCCACCCAAGCGCCCCGCCAAACAAAAAAATTTTTTAATTTAGAGCCCTCTTTTCTGCAGAGAAGAATCCACATTTTTATTGTTGTTGTTTCTTTTTTTTTTTTTTTTTACTTGAAGCAGGCTCCAGGCTCCAAGCTGTCAGCACAGAGTATGATACGGGGCTCAAACAGTGAGATCATGACCTAAGCCAAAGTCAAACACTTAACCAACAGAGCCACCCAGGCACTCCTTGTTTGAACATTTTTATTTTGAGAGATATAGAGAGAGAGTGAGCAGATGAGGGGCAGAGGGAGGGAGAGAGATAATCCCAAGCAGGCTCCGCAATGTGAGCGCAGAGCACAAAACGGGGCTTGAACTCACAAACCATGAGATCATGACCTGAGCTCAAGCCAGAAGCTTAACTGCCTGAGCCACCCAGGTACCCAAAGAATCAACATTTTTAGTCTTTCTGGCCAGCGTCACAAAAAAAGGAAATACTGCAGGTGTGACTAATACGGACCTCTGACTTTAACTGAAGAAAACCTAGGCTATATTTTTTAGTCACCATACACTATGCATTTTTTAAAATAACTGTATTTGGAATGATTTGAGATTTACAAAAAAAATTGCAAAGGTAGTATAGAGAATTTACATATACCCCTCAACCAGTTCAGTTTCCCTAATCCACCATATTACTTTATAGCAGCATAATTTCAAAATTAAGAAACCCAACATTGAGGGGCACATGGGTGGCTCAACTGGTTAAGCATCAGGGACCTTCAGTTCTATGCATTGGCATATGTGTCTATCTTAGTGCCAGGACTACACTGTTTTAATCACTGTAGCTTTGTAGTAAGTTTTGAAATCAAAAGTGTGAGGGGCACCTGGGTGGCTCAGCTGGTTAAGACCACATTGGGCTCCACACTGAGCATAGAACCTGCTGAAGATTCTCTCTCCCTCCCTCTTCCTGGCTTGTGCTCTTATTCTGAAAGACAGACAGACCCAACATTGGTACTTTATCATTAAATAAACTTAACTTGATCCAGATTTCACCAGGTTTTCCATTCATGTCCTTTTTCTGTTCCAAGATCTCATCCAGGATACCACATAGTATTTAGTTGTTATGTCTCCCTAGTATACTCTGGTCTACAACAGTTTTTTTAAGTTGTTTCTGGTTTTTTCATGACCTAGACAATCTTGAGGAATACTAGCAATGGGCCTTGGGGGGTGGGGGGAACACAATAATTTACACCAATTTTTTTCAACAGTAAAATTTTATGATGAAGATCTAAAAACTGGGAAAAGCAGCAACAGCAAAATTAATCTCTTAAGACACATCCCAAAAGTGTTAAGAGAAAGATGGCTTTCCTAGTGAACTCTAACAAACATTTAGAGAAAACTAACATCAATCCTCAAATCCTTTCACAACAAAAGATACTTGCTAATCCATTCCATGAAGCCAGCATTACCTTTATGCCAAAACCATATAAAGCCATCACAAAAAAACTACAAATATCCTTTATCAAAACAGATGCAAAAATCCTCAATAAAAGACTAGCAACACGTTAACAGAATTATAGATCATGACCAAGTGGGATTTATTCTAGGAATGCAAAAGTAGTTGAACATACAATACTCAACGTAATATATTAATAGGATGGGGGGAAAAAACGCATGCTCATCTGACAGAGAAAAAAATCAGGTAAAATCCATTACCCCTTTTGTGAAAGAAAAGAAAAAAAAAACAAACTGGGAACAGAAAAGAACTTCTTCAACATGGTAAAGAGTATTTAAAAACCCACAGCAGGGCACCTGAGCAGCTCTGTCAATAAGCATCCAACTCTTGATTTCAGCTCAGATTATAGTATCATGGTTCCTGAGTTTGAACCCCATGTCTGGCTCTGCATGGGCAGGGATTCTTGAGATTCTTGCTCTTTCTCCCTCTCTTTCTCTGCCCCTCCCCCGCTCACTCTCTCTCAAAATAAATAAACTTAAAAAAAAAAAAACCTACCGCTAACATTATACTCAATGGTGAGACTATAAGTTTTCTCCCTAAAAATCACCAAAAAAAGACAAGGATGTCTGCTTTCACACTTACATTAAATGCTGTACTAGAGTTCTAGCCAGAGCAATTAGATAAGAAAAAGAAAAAGCATCCAAGTTGGAAAGAAAGAAGTAAAACTATCCTTACTCACATGTAACATAATCTATATATAGAAAATCCTAAAGAATTCACCAAAAAATGCTAATTAAAAAATTTGAGGAAACTTAGAGTACAAGATCAACACAAAAAATCAGTTGTACTGCTACATGCCAGCAACTAACAATCCAAATATGAAATTAAGAAAACAATTTTGGGGCACCTGGGTTAACTCGGTCAGTTGAGCATCTGACACTTGATTTCAGTCAGTCATGATCCCAGAGTCATGGAATCAAGCCCAATTCCCTCTTAAGGCACCTGGGTGGTTCAGGTGGTTAAGAATCTGACTTCATCTCAGGTCATGATCTTATGATTCAAGTCTGAGCCTCACATCAGGCTCTCTGCTATCAGCATGGAGCCCTCCTTGGGATCCTCTGTCCCACTTTCTCTGCCCTCTCCCACTTGCTCTTTCTCTCAAAAATGAATAAACATTTTTTTTAATTTCATTTATAATAGCACCAAAAATAACAAAATATTAAGGAATAAGTTTAACTCCAAAAAGCACAAGACTTATAAACTGAAAACTACAACATATTGCTGGAATAAATTAGAGAAAATTCAAATACATGAAAAGACACCCTATGTTCACATTATTAGAAGATTTAATATTGCTAAGACAGCAATACTCTCCAAAGTGGTCAACAGCCAATGCAATCCCTATCAAAATCTTAACCTTTTTTTTTTTGTAAAAATGGAAACACTGACAACCAAAACTATCTTTAAAAGAAAATTAGAGGATTCGCATTTCTGATTTCATTTACTTATTTATTTTAATCGGGGAGAGAGAGCGCACACACAGCGCACACATCCAAGCAGGAGAGAAGGGCACTGAGAGAGAATCCTAAGCAGGCTCTATGCTCAGTGCAGAGCCCAATGCAGGGCTTGATTCCACAACCCTGGGATCATGACCTGAGCCAAAATCAAGAGTAGATGCTCAACCAACTGAGCCACCCAGGTGCCCCTCACACTTATAATTTCAAAACTTACTACAAAGCTACAGCGATCAAAATAGTGTGGTACTGGCACTAAAATAGACATATACACCAATGCAACAGAACTGAGAATCCAGAAATAAAAAATTCACATTTATAATCAACTAATTTTCAACAAGTATGCCAGATCATTCAATAGGAAAAGAATTTATTGAAAGACCAGTAGACCATTAATAGAAAGACTAATAGTGTTGAGACAACTGGATATCCACGTGCAAAAGAATAAGGTTGAATCCTTGATTCATACCATCTACAAAAATTAACTCAAAATGGATCAAAAACCTAAAAGTGGAAGCTTAAACTATTAAACTCTTAGAAGTACACATAAAGAGGGGCGCCTGGGTGGCTTAGTCGGTTAAGCGACTTTCGCTTAGGTCATGATCTCGCGGTTCGTGGGTTCGAGCCCCGCGTCGGGCTCTGTGCTGACTGCCAGCTCAGAGCCTGGAGCCTGTTTCAGTCTGTGACTCCCTCTCTCTCTGACCCTCCCCTGCTCACACTGTCTCTCTCCTAGAAATAAATAAAACATTAAAAAAATTTAAAAAAAAAAAAAAAAAGAAGTACACATAAAGGTAAATCTTCATGGCCCTGAAACTGGCAAGGGATTTTTATTTATGACACCAAAAGCATAAGCAACAAAAGAACAAACATATAAACTGGACTTCAATGTTTAAAACTTTTGTGCATCAAGGCATCAAGGGACATTATCAAGAAAATGAAAAGATGACCCATGAAATGGACAAAATATCTGCAAATCATATATCTGATAAGGATCAACTATCCAGAATATATAAATAAAACTCCTACAATTCAACAACAACAAAAAAAACCTGATTTAAAACAGGCAGAGAACCTGAATGGGCACTTCTCCAAAAGATGCTCTATGTCATAAGCCATCAGAGAAATGAAAATCAAAACCACAACAAGATACCACTTACACCTACTAAGATGAGTAGAACCAAAAAAAAAAAAAAAAAAATCAGAAAATAATGAGCATAGGGATACCTGGGTGGCTCAGTCAGATAAGTGTCCAACTCTTGATTTCGACTCAGCTCATTATTCTCCCAGTTTGTGGGATGGAGCCCTGCATTAGGCTCTGCGCTGACAGCACAGAGCCTGCTTGGGATTCTCTCTCTCCCTCTCTCTACCCCTCCCACTCACGCACACATGCTCTCTCTCAAAATAAACATTTAAAAAAAGAAGAAAATAGTGAGCACAGGCAAGGTTGTAGAGAAAATGGAAAGCACACTGCTGGTGGGAACAAAGAATGGCATTACAGCTATGAAAAACAGTTTGGTGCCTCCTCAAAAAGTTTTTTAGAAAGTTAAACAGAGAATTACCACATGACCCAGCAATTCCACAGTAAGGCATATACACAGAAGAACTGAAAAAGATATTTGAAGAAATATTTGTACACAAATGTTCAAAGTTAGCATATTCACAATAACCAAAAGGTGGAAACGATAGCCAAAAGATGTCCCTCAAAGGATGAGTGGATAAACAAAATGTTACAATCATAGAATGCAATATTACTCAGCCACAGAAAGAAACGAAGTACTGATACATACTAGAGCTGTAAAAGAAAACTGAAATGTTCAGGGCACCTAGGTGGTTCAGTGGGTTAAGCATTCAACTCTTGATTTCAGCTCAGGTCATGATCTCACAGTTCGTGAGATAAGCCCCGCATCAGGCTCCATGCTGATGGTGCGGAGCCTGCTTGGGATTCTCTCTCTCCCCCCACTCACTCTCAAACTAACTAAATAAAATTTTTAAAAAATTGAAAATACACTAAGTGAAAGAAGCCAGACATAATTACACATTTTATGATTCTATTTACACAAAACATTCAGAATAGGTAAATCCATCAGAAACCTGCCTACTGGTTGCCAGGGGCTTGGGATAGGGGGAACATATAGTACTATCTAATGAAAATGGGGTAATGAAAACGTCTTGAAACTAAAAGACATTGTAATGGTTGCACAACATTGTTAGTCTACTAAATGCCACTGAATTGAACACTATAAAATGGTTAGTGGTCAATTTATGGTCTGTGAATTTGACCACAATTTTTTTTAAGTGGAAAAAAAAAAGATCAGGAGGTAATGCTGCTTGCTAACTTAAGAGATCAACATAGAACATATAAAGGCAAAGTTTAAGGAAAATATTACATTTAATGAAGGTCAACATAAGGGGCACCTGGGTGACTCAGTTATCAAGCATCTGACTTTGGCTCAGGTCATATCTTGTGGTTCAAGGGTTCGAGTCTCACATCAGGCTGTCGGCTCTCAGCACAGAACCCACTTCAGTCAGATCCTGTCTCCCTCGATCTTAGCCCTTCCCTGGCTCGCACTCACTCTCCTCTCTCAAAAATAAACATTAAAAAAACAAAATAAAATTAATGAGGCGCCTGGGTGGCTCAGCCAGTTGGGTGTCTGACTTCAGCTCAGGTCATGATCTCACAGTTCGTGGGTTCGAGCCCCGTGTTGGGCTCTGTGCTGACAGCTAGCTCAGAGCCTGGAGCCTGCTTCAGATTCTGTGTCTCCCTCTCTCTCTGACCCTCCCCTGCTCATGCTGTCTCTCTATCTCAGAAATAAAATTTTAAAAATAATTTTAAAAAATAAACATTTTAAAATTTTTTCAATAAAATAAAAACTTAAAAAGAAAAAGGTCAACTCAAGGGAACTGAAATACTAAAATTTTAGAGTTCAATTTAGAAACACATATATTCTTTTAGCATCATTTTCAAATTTTCCATTTAATTATGTTTATGAATAACCGTAATTCTGGAAATAACTTTCATTTGCCCAGGCAAAACTTAAACTTGTAACAGACTAAAATCATATCGGGGTGCCTGGGTGGCTCACTTGATTGAGTGTCCGACTTCAGCTCAGGTCACGATCTCACAGTTTGAGAGTTCGAACCCTGCATTGGGCTTTGTGCTGACAGCCTGGAGCCCACTTTGGATTCTGTGACCCCCCTCTCTCTGTCCTTCCCCTCCTCTCAAAAATAAGCATTAAAAATAATATCAACAACTCATCTTATTATCAATGAAAGACTATCAATATAAAATGCTAAAGTTGCAGTCATCTTGTTATGCACAGGACAGTGAAGGTACATTATTCAATTTACCATGTTTTAAACCAAGCTCTTCAAGTGGTATACAGAATTTATGGCCTATCCAAGAGTGACACAATAGTTACCATTTACTGAATATTAATATGGGACAGACATTTGACTAATTTCTAATATTATTCTGAATTTTCATAACCACCCTACCCTTTTTTTTTTTTTAACAGATAATAAAATGGGCTCAGAGAAGTCCCAAGGACCAATTAGTTGGTACTTGGTGGAAAAGGATTTCAAGCATTCATATGTTAACTCTGCAGATATACACGTGAGGTGAGATCTTGGGTCAAGTTATTTAACTTCTCCAAATCTCAATTTCCTTATCTGTGAAGTGGAAACGGTTGTTGTCAGGGTTAAATGGTAATACGGTCCATGCAATGAAATAAAATAAAGGCCCACAAAAAATATGTGGAATGTCCTAAACCTAAAGGTTGCCTGCCAAAGAATTTAGGGATGATGTGTCTGCAACTAACTTCCAAATGGTTCCACAAAATAAGAAACATACACCACACCTATAGACAAAATATAACAAAATATTAGCAATCACTGAATCAGGATGGATAAACAACCGTTTGAAATTCTTCATAAAAGTTAAAAAAAATTAAGAAGCATTTCCTTTACTAATTCAAACCAACTCTCAAATGTCAAATGAGAAAAGCAAAGTGTGCATGCACGCGTGTGTGCGTGTGTGTGTGTGTGTGTGTGTGTCCACTCATGCACACACACCTGCCCCTGGAATAAAAGAGCTCTGGAAGAATACACAAGCACCAGATAATATCCATTACTTTTGTGAAAGTAACAGATTTTCTGAGGGATAATGATAAGAAAAAGATTTTTCAGTACAGGTTATTACTCTAGCTCTACCATTTTTCCAATACTTTGTAACATTTTGTAGCTTTTTAAATCATAAAATCTGTCCTCCCCAAATACCCAATACTTAATGGCCTTATCTGACAGAAACTATACCAAAGCCTAAAATAAAGTCCACGTTATGGACAGATCTCGTAAGGCTAAAATCATGAAACAAATGTCTCAAAGCATTCTTCTTAATTTTTTAAAAAGAGTTTGGAGATACAAGTAAAATTTACCCAATAATAAGGATAACATATAAGATCACATATTAACAATTTTCTATTAGCATCCATAATGACAAAAATAACATGAGGAAATTGATAATAAATCCAACTTCATCCACTCCAAACTATCTTGTGGTTCATTCTACCAGTTTCTTCCTCTATTAAATTTAACTGTACAACAGGAAAACACTGCGCTCAGCAACTACTCAAGAAATTCTGAGCATAAAACTACGTCCTCTATATTCCCTGATTTCTGTATCTATTATGTCCTTAACATTCAAAAATATATCACCACTCAAAAGTAGATAAGACTGCTATATATAAAAATCTTGACAGCGTCAAGAAAAAAATACGAAATCAATTCCTAAAAAGTCTTAATATACAAGCTTATGTAAACCTTAAAGGTAAACTTCAGTACACTGGAAAAAGAAAATTACAGGACATTGCCAATGAACGCTTCACTCTATACATTAACAAAGCGTTTAGAACAGGAAGATGATGCTAATAATTAAAACGTGTATGCTAATTAAAAGGCTTCACTGAAAAGACCGAGTAAAGAAAAACTGAGGCCAATGTGACAGGGACAAAGACAATTCATCTGGAACTCAAAAAGAACCATTATACGCACTCCAAAATTATTCAACAAATTCGAAACCCAAGAGCTAGCACTACAGTAAGAGGAAGTGAGACGGAAACCGTCTAGGAAGAGAAGAGTTAAGCAAATGCCTGTCACCCCAGTTGAAAACGACTATAACCCCCCGGAAATAGGCTCCCGGGAAGCTCGGCTGGCACTCCGAGGTTTGGTTCCAAGCTGTAGGACCCGTACACCTCTCCCTCCACCCCTCCCCTCCAAAATAGGGGTGGGAAGAGTGCCCGGAAAGCTCCGCCCCCCTCGCCCGGTCCGAGAGCCGGGCGGGTGCAAAGGGAGGTGGCACGAGGCCGAGGGAGGGGAGAGCCCGCCCAGGTGACTGGAGCTGGAGGCGGAGACACAGCCAGGGAAGGGGGCCGCCGTACGGCAGGGAAGATGGAGCCCCCCAGCCCGTACGGAACGGAAAATGGGAAGACTGAAAGGAAAAAGGTTGACGAGGGAAAGGGGAGGCACCCCTCCTCCAGGTAGGGACAAGCACACCCCTGCCCCCCACTCCGGCAGAAGAGTTACTCTCAGGAAGCTTCTTTTGCGGACGGGGAGAAGAACGTGGAGGCCCCGCCCCCGAGCCAAGACTCTAGAGGAGGAAAAGTCCTGTCAGGCCTGGGACCAGCCTTCCCGGCGGCCTGGCCCGCCCCCTCCCCGCCGGCGGCCCAGGCAGGTGCCGCCCCTCCCCCAGCCCGGCGCCCACTCTCACTCCCGCCTGACCACGCGCCCTGTCTCCTCTCGGCCCTCCCAGAGATCCGTCTCCCTCCTTTCCTCACTCACCTTCCCGGGCGGTTCCGCCGCTCCCCCCTGACCCCGCCAGCGGCCACAGTTCACACACACCGCCTCAGGTCCCGCACTCACTCTCCCTCACTCACACACAGCGCGACCACAGCTCCAGAGCGGCCCACATATTATGCGTCACTCGCGCGCTACGTGCCGCGCGCGCGCGCGCGCGCCCTGACTTGGCGCGAGGCTCGCTGGCAGGGGGCGGGAGGAAAACGCCAGCGCGAAGGAAGAAAAATCGAAGTGCCCCGCGGCCGCCTGGGAAATGAAGTTCCGCTTCTAGGGGCCGGACCCATCAGTCTTGATTGGCGCTTGAGTAGTTCCTCCCCGCGCATTGACTTCTGGGGTTCATAGTTTTTCCGTCTGGACGCGAACTACTGTGTACTCATTGGGTGCCTCAGAAGGCGGAAACGCATCGTGAGGAACCAGCTCCACCCAAGCCAGCGCTACAACCGCTTGACACCTCAGTAACCTTACTCTGCCCTGTATGACCAGAGTGAGATTCTGTTTTACTCTCTCATTTGCCCCAATATACCTAGAGTATACCATTATCTAGGAAAATATTTCCTACAAGCATATCAGAAAGCACAGCACTCATGAAACAGAAGACACTGGTTTTTCTTTGTCTTTCTTTCTGTTCAAGACCTAACCTGTGGGATCAGTATTTATCCTAGGTCTCATGTGAGACAGAGAAAAGGAAAAAATTAAGAGTCCATAGATTAAGGCAGGGCCATCTAATTTAATTCCTTTATTTTGCAGCTGGGAAAAGTAAGGCCCAGAGAAAGTGAAATGACTTAACTAGCATCCCACACCCAATTAGTAGTGGAACCAAAACGATTCTGGACTCTGACTCAAGTATCCCTTTTTAGGAACATGAAAAATAGATGTGATTCCACAGCTGAGCAAAATCTCTCCCTAATACGATCCTACCCAGCCTTTCTCAAGGATGGGTAGGATCAAGTTTTTATGTATTGCTATGGAGTCCTCATAGCCAACAATTTCACAAGGGGGATCATGGAACCCAGCAAACCTGCCTGCTGCTGTGCTCAGGTGCCATAACTAGTAAGAAGCTAGCCAGAGCCTGGATACTAGGTCTCTTGATTCCATATCCCTTTTTCAAGAAAAGAGACCTCCCTCCTCATTTAATTGTGTAACTTGGAGCAGCTGCTCAGACACAGAATTCTAGACTGCAGGATGGCAGCATCACACACTTCTCACCTCTCTGAAATCCTTTTACCTGCAATGACAGCACAGCTCACTTCTCTGTGCTTTTTTTTCTTTCTTTCTTTCTTTTATTTATTTCTAGGAGAGAGAGAGCGTGAGCAGGGGAGGGTCAGAGAGAGAGGGAGATACAGACTCTGAAATAGGCTCCAGGCTCTGAGCTGGCAGTCAGCACAGAGCCCGACGCGGGGCTCGAACCCACGAACCATGAGATCATGACCTAAGCGAAAGTCGGACGCTTAACCGACTAAGCCACCCAGGCGCCCCTCTCTGTGCTTTTGGAACTTAGCCTATATTAGTAATGGCCACTACCATTTCCTTTGACTTTAGAGCAGGCTCAGTTCTGAGCCAAGTGTTTAACCCACACTTTTTCATATAACCTTCACTACCACCCCACAGGGTAGATGTGGTTAACCACCTATACAGATGAGAAATCTGAGCCCAGAGAGGTGGCCCAAGGAACGGGGCCCAGGTTTGTGCATCCAGAGGCTGCACTCACAACTTTCCTCTACTCATCCTCCAGCACTCCTTCAACTGACTTTCTTGCTGTGCCTCCCTGAGTCATGAACCCAAAATGCATGAGGTTGGCGCATTTAAGCCTTAGATACCCTCCCTCTGTCCATGGTCTAGGTAACACAGCTGTGATTCCCTCACTGGCTGGGGACCTGCAAGAGCCGTTATGAGAACCCAGGGTCCCACTCACCTGCTCCTTGTACAGCCTCAGTCTGCCACCAGATGGCAGTGCTCCCCTTCAGAAGCTCAGGCTGGGGCCCTGGGTCAACTTAAAGGGCATCATAAAGGGACTTTGGAAAAGCCAGGACCCAGAAGGCTGAGGAAGCAGAGCAGGAGCTACACATGGCCTGTAGAGTGGTTCCCTCTAAAACCTTTCCTCCATAATGCCTGCAGCCTCACTACCCCAGCCAACACACACACACACACAGCCACACAATTGACGGCACTCCCAAACTCCCACTCTGGGAAGGGGAGGGGACAGCACCCTAGTTTTCCAGGCTGCATACGCATTCCAAGCATATTCACTGATACATTTCACAGCACAGGAATGTGTGCCAGATACACAAGCATCCACACCAATGTATTGGCACCAGACCTCACAGACAATGTTTTGACATCTAAGCACATGCAAGCACAAATACGCAGATAGTCCAGGCCCACACACCTGGCTTGGTCCAGCACATTGCCCTGAATTACTGGAAAGAGATTCCTTAGCCTCTTTGGAAGAACATCTCTGAACTGTCTTCCCTTGCTCTGCCTGTGCTGAACTTCTCCCTATGGTGTGCCTCAGAAAGCAGCAGCCACCATCCAAAAGTCATGCTTACAGGCCTGCCTGGTGGCAGATAAAGGGCAAGAGCAGCCCATCTCTGGCCCCAATATCATGTTCTACCTGCCCTCACCTCTAAGCATGCCCATGTACTGAAGTAGGAAAATCAATAGCACCAAGTCCTCTGAGCCTCAGGATGCTCGACCCCTTTCTACCACCCCTTCTCTCCAGTCACCTACTTCCAGACTCACCAGATCTGGGTGTTCTCACCAGCCTATCCCCACAATGGTGCCACTGCATTTCCTGGGCCTCCTCCTACAACTCCTTGGGGCCACAAGATGAAGCCACCTATCCCACATCCACCCCTGCTCCACTGTTGGCTGAACAAGACTGCTACTGCAAGTGTCCAAGTGTCACAGGAGCCACCATGGGAAAGTTTAGGGTCTACAGGCTTTAAGGGTCCCCATCTGGACAAAGAGGGAATTCTAGTCATTCATTTGGTGCCTTCCTCCTGCCTGGGGACCTTGGCAGCCCTCTAACAAAATGGAACACTACCCCATTGCCCATGAGGTATGCAAAACAACCACTCCTATATGACAGCATCCACATCCACCCCCTTTTGTTTTGCAGAGGGAAAAAATGAGACTCCACAAAGACAAATTTGAGCCCCACCTTGTGCAGTGGCCACAGTAGCTGTGATCTCCAGAAGTCAGTCCCTGCCTCCTATTCCCACAGATACAGCTTCATAGAGGAGTCTGAGGCTCACGTGAAAATGAAGCAGTGACCATCATCCCCAGCCCCACCCCAGCTCCCACCTACCAGGGTCTCAACAAGATTAAGGAGTCTCCGGAAGAGCCCCATGCAATCTTTAGGATATGCTTGTTGTTGTTGTTTTTTAATATTTTTCATCTGAAATGAAAAGTTAACTGGTCATCCTGGGGCACCTGGGTGTCTCAGTGGGTAAAGCATTCAACTCTTGATTTTGGCTTATATCATGATCTCGTGGTTCATGGGATTGAGTCCTGTGTCATGCTCTGCACTGACAGCATGGACCCTGCTTGGGATTCTATCTCTCCCTCTCTCTCACAAGCACTCTCTCACTCTTTCTTATCAAAATAAATAAACATTTTTAAAAAGTGAACTGGTCATCTTACATTTTATCTGGCAACCCCACCTCAGAACCACTGCTCAGCCCTGGACCCCAAGGACTCCCGATGTGTGGTCCCCAGAGCCTCTCTTAAATCATCTGCAAAATAGTTAGAAGCAAATCAAAACAGCTGTCTCCCAAAGGGTTCATTAGACAGGAGAAGCAGTCAAGGCTCCTTTAGCCACAACCTGATCATGTGAGTGATATTAGGCTCAAATTATTCCCATCCACCCTACTCTCTTTAACCCTATCACTTGTAATCAAGATTTAGAAAATAGTTTTTCCTATTTATTGGGAAGAGTTTGCAGAAGGAGATAGGTCAGCAGTTGAGTCCTGCATGGGAAGAAAATAGACCTGCATCCTATTACTGGTGTTCCCATTTACCAGCTGTGGAACCCTGGCCTAATCACTTCACCTCTTGAACTTCAGTTTCCTTGGCTGGAAAGCAGAAATAACATCTTTCTAGCATTGAGGATTAAGTGTGATAATGCATATAAAATGCTTGGCTTGAGGCCTACCACACATTAAGTGCTAGAGAAGTGGTGACTCTTCCTATTTTGATTATTCTTGGTCTACTGCTGTCCCTGTTGAAGTTCTTCAGCTGGTTTCTCTTTGCCCCCAGGACTGCCTGCTAGCAGAGCTCAGATTTTCCTCATTTAAATGAGAAATGAGCTCCTCATCAGAAAAAAATCCTAGGGCACATTTTCAGAAGTGCTGGGAAGTAGCTGAGGAACCACCCTGGGGGAATCACCTGTCCACTCTCTGTCCCAGCCCAGAACTGAAAATTGCATGGCTTAAGGAAATCTGCTTCTAGGCCTCCCCATGCTACCATTTAACAAAGGTGAAAGCAGTCAAGGCCAAGGAGCCCCTTCAATGTGAAGCCAGACATGTCACCTTCCCAAACCAGCCTATCCACTCTGCCTCCCTGCTGGGATGAAGCCTGCATCTAGAACCCTTGCCCAGAGCATGCTTGGTTCTTTCCATAGGTCCTCTGGCAGGATGGTGATGTCACAATCAAAGTAGAGGGCAGAGGGGGTGGCCAGAGAAGATATACCCTGAGCTACCCTCACAGTGGACCCACCCAGCACAAACAAGGGCTGCAGCATGAAGACGGCCAACCTCTGCCTTCCAGGTACCCACAAGACCTGTCAGATGACACAGCCTGGCTGCCAATTAGCATCGCTGCTGACTCCTGGGGCCTGTCCTTTCCAGAGGCTATGCTTCAGGTAAGAGGGTGGGGAACAGGTGCATGGAAGGTAAAGAGAGAGTACTCCCAGCCTCTTTTGCCTCAGGTTCCTGGAATCATAAATTCTTCCAGGAGAAACCACAGTGGAATCAGAACTGGAGAGAAAAGACCTTGGATTTTTGGCAATACCTTTCTGTGACCACAAAACCTTCCTATGGAATTCAGGGAGCTCAGTCCTGACCTATTTGAAGGTACTCTGGAGACCTCAGGGGCAGACCCTGATGAAGACTCAGGTCACATAAAACTTCTATCAGACCTTTTACTTTGAAAAGCCTAGAGAAGATTGGCTTTGTATAACGGAAGGAGGCTGGTCTGACTTCCCATTCAGAGCCCAGAGATCCACCATCACCATCACTTGAAGTAACCACCACCTCCTGCCCCTCCCTAAACCTCACTGCAGGGGCGCCTGGGTGGCTTAGTCGGTTGGGCGTCCGACTTTCGCTTGGGTCATGATCTCGCGGTTCGTGGGTTCGGGCCCCGCGTCGGGCTCTGTGCTGACTGCCAGCTCAGAGCCTGGAGCCTATTTCAGAATATGAATCACTCTCTCTCTGACCCTCCCCTGCTCACGCTGTCTCTCTCTCTCTCCTAGAAATAAATAAAACATTAAAAAAAATTTAAAAAAAATAAATAAATAAACCTCACTGCAATGGGCCTGAACCTCTGAGACATATTGCCAGAGTAGCCAGGAATATCCAGCTAGGCCTGGGAGTTGAAGTCATGAAGGAAAGGTATTTCTAAGTGTAGAAGATGTCCTGGGCTCTTACCATGAGGAGTTCCTATTCATATCCTCAGAGTTGGGGGTGTCTCTCCATGAAAAGTCACATGATGTTTCTGGGGAAGCCCCTCTGCCTGCCAAGCTCCTGCTTCATCTGGTCCAAACTTGTCACAAGATGGCCTTTTATGAAGTCACACAGCTGGCTGCCTCCCCACAGGACCAGGGACCAGGACAACCAGGGATTAGTGGAAATGACTTGGGGGCTTCAGAAGTGGCATTTGGACTCTGGAGAGAGGTGTGGGGTTTGGAGGGGCTCAGGTTGTAAAGCACGAGAGGGTCAGTCATAGACCTGGGGATGAGGACAGCTTCTCAGATCTTGGTCACTGCAGGGAGGTAAGAACAGCAGGAGCCTGGGTCTGTGGTCTGTGATTTTTGGCCATTGTCCTGTCTCTTGAGACCCAGAGGAAGAAGGTGACTAGAGGGCCCCACCCCAATTGAATACATATAAAAGTTCTGATCACTGATGTTCTGGATGTTCCATGACAAAGAGAGGTTAAGACCTCTGAGCTGGGGACTCAATCTTCCCCTCCGTGCAATCCATCGACTGGCATGCACTTGTGGTTGAATATTCCACCTATTTCCTGGGCAAGCACATGTTCTCAAATTCTGCTGCATTGATAAACAGTCCTGTTGGCCTTGGGGTGCCCTCACCTGCTGGACTGCTCAGAGGAAGAAAAGGGTTAGGAGAAGAAATGGGAATACCCAGAACTCACTCCCTCCAGAGTGTAGAAATTTCCACCACAAGAGAAGCCAACCCAGAAAAGAAAAAAGGAGGGAGAAGAAAGTTTCACTACATATTGTATTGAAAGTCAGCCACTGTTGTGGAAGGTCACAGTTTGTATGTGGGGGTTCAGGAAAACCACTTGATTGAAGCCTTGTTTTAAAAAAAAATCTGTATTTATTTTTGAGAGAGAGAAAGAGACAGAGCACAAGCGGGGGAGAGAGGCAGAGAGAGAGAGACACAGACTCTAGATTCCAAGATGCTAGCACAGAACTCAATGCAGGGCTCAAACCTATGAACCTTGAGATACTGGCCTGAGCCAACGTCAGATGCTTAACTGACTGAGCCACCCAGGCGGTCCTGAAGACTTGTTTTAAAAACAAATCAATAGGGGCACCCTGATGGCTCAGTCAGTTGAGCCTCCGACTTTTGGCTCAGGTCATGATCTCACAGCTTGTGAGTTCAAGTCCCACATCAGGCTCTGTGCTGACAGCCCAGAGCCTCAAGCCTGCTTTGGATTCTGTGTCTCCCTCTCTCTCTGCCCCTCCCCCACTCACTCTCTGTCTCTCTCTCTCTCTCTCTCTCAAAAAAAATCAATTAAAAATATTTTCTGTGAAGTTAAGGATTCCTGAGTTTCAGCTCTATGCCTAGCTTTGTATCCTGTGTCCCCTGGGCTGAGGAGGATGCAGCACAGAATGGAGATGACATGTCCTGCCCTCAAGAGCCCACAGTCTAGGGGCTGAGTGACTGTGCCCAGCTGCCCTCCTTAAAGAGAAAGCTATGGCCCATGAAGTGGTGGGGCAGCCTGCAATCCATAGGGCCCTGCCTCCCAGGCAGGTCTCTACATTTACCTGAAGGTAAGAACAGACTAAAATCGTGAGGGTTTTTGACATTAAAGCCAAGCAGCTTCACACTGCCTCTCAGGGACTGCAGTTCTGGGTCTTGGGGTCATTCATTCTGTTAAGAGTGGCCCTCCCCGATGTGGCTCCTCTCTTGGCCATTTTTGTTGCAGCATTGAAGCCATGCCTTCACAGAGGGCCTTCTGTCTACTCTATGGAGTCTGCAAATGTGCTGTGGGGACAGGCCTGGCTGGCCTAAGGGGTAAAAGACTAGAGGGTGACCCTGGGCAAGTTTCCTCATCAGAAGTTTACTAGAGCTATGGTTTTCAAATTTTGTTAGTATTATTTAGTGTAGAATCCTTTTTTTCCAGTGAAATCTTATACACCTGTTCATTAAGTAGAAAAAAGAAGCCATGTTGGGAGTTAAAGTACTCTGTGTGGCAGAGTTCCTACCAATTCTGAGGAACTCCCTAGGATTCTAAGTAACTTGGTTTGAAAATCATCTGTCATGTGGTTTCCAGACCCTTCCAGGCTTGGCCTGCCATAAATCTGCAACTTCATAGCCCAGGCTTTACAAAGAAAGAGAGCAAGCCAAGGAATACCACATTTAGTGGCCACCTCAGAGTCCTGTCCTAAGTATCTTCCCTCCATCACTTCCAGTTCCTGGTTCTGGCTCAGCTTAATTACAACTGCCAGCACATCTCCAACCCACCTATCACCTGGCCTTCTACTCCTAACTTTGATTCTCTTTTATGGGTTCAGAAATCAGCATCCAGAGCTCTGTGGCCCAAAGCCCACACAGGTATCCTAAGTAAGGAGCATATCAGGCACTTTTCTGTTCCTGAGTTCAATAGGCAGGAGACCAGAGATTCTCATTCTCTGGTTAGCATTAAGATTTTCCTGACTTTCTTCTGAGATTCTTATATCCTCCAGAATTGTCCTTGTCCTTTTTAAAAAGTTTTTTGGAGTTTTTTGTGTGGGTTTTTTTTTTAATAGTTTATTTATTTTTGAGACAGAGAGACAGAACATGAGCAGGGGAGGGTCAGAGAGAGAGGGAGACACAGAATCTGAAACAGGCTCCAGGCTCTGAACTAGCTGTCAGCACAAAACCCGATGCGGGGCTTGAACCCATGCACCATGAGATCGTGACCTGAGCCGAAGTCAGACGCCTAACCGACTGAGCCACCCAGATGCCCCATGTTTGTTTTGTTTTTAGAGAGAGAATACACACGTGCATGTGAGTGGGGAGAGGCAGAGAGAGAGGGGGGAAAGAGACTCTCAAGCAGGCTCTACACTCGGCACAGAGCCCAGATAGGGGCTCCATCTCACAACCTTGAGGTCATGAGTTCAGCCAAAGTCAAGAGTGAGACACTCAACCGACTGAGCTACCCAGATGCCCCTCTCCTTGTCCTTTTTTTTTTTTAATTTTTTTTTATATTTTTATTTATTTCTAGGAGAGAGAGAGAGAGACAGTGTGAGCAGGGGAGGGTCAGAGAGAGAGGGAGTCACAGACTGAAACAGGCTCCAGGCTCTGAGCTGGCAGTCAGCACAGAGCCCGACGAGGGGCTCGAACCCACAAACCGCGAGACCATGACCTAAGCGAAAGTCGGACGCTTAACCAACTAAGCCACCCAGGCGCCCCTCTCCTTGTCCTTTTTTGAATGTAGGACATATTGATTTCATGGGGCTGCAAGCCTTACCTAGGAGCCAGAAGATACCCAGGGCAGCCTGGGTGGAGAGCAAACCCTGCCCTCCCCATTTCTTTTACCCAAAGATGCAGAGCAGAGGGGACTCAAGCAAGGTGGGCTCCCCACCCCCAATCCTGGTAGGACTGGATTCCGGAGGCTTTTGTTTCAAAGAATCCATAAAAAGCCTCATGGCCTTGGCTACTCTAAGGAGGACAACAGATTCAAGAGGGCAGAGTAATGGTGCTATGGACCTTGTTACAGAGAAAGGTAGTTACATTGTAGCAGAGAACAAAGGGTACTGCCTTTGCTCTGCCCTGATGGCTAGGGAGGGAGGGCAAAGAACAGAAATTCCCTAGGGCTAGGCATGGTGAAACAAAAACAAGGCTCTTCAGTAAGCTGGCATACTAGTACAAGGTTCTCAGCTCTAGCTGCACGTTCAAATCACCTGTGGAGTTTTGATGACCTCCCAGTGCCAGGAGCCTATTCCAGATCAGTTAAATCAGTATCTCTACAGGTGGATCACAGACATTATTGTTTCCCAAAGCTTCACAGGTGATTCATTCACAGCCAAAGCCAAGAACTACTGGTCTGGGGTAAGAGGCTGGCATCAAACAGGATGTGGATGTGATGCTCTTCACCCTGAGATGGGCCTAGAGACTTGAAATCCTGGGAGCCTATTAAGCGGGGCCCTGCTGCTACTGGAAGCCACAGGATCCCTTGTTACTCTCCTACCTACATACCCACTCACCTGACACACAAACACCAGAGCACCTATTCCAGTGAAGGCTTAGTGGTCCAGCCCAGGGAAGGAGAGCATGCACCCTGATTTAGAATCCTGATCCTGCTCCTCTCTAGCTATGTGGCCTGACAACCCTTCTGAGTCTCAATTCCTCATCTATAAAATGGGTCAATAATGCCTACTTTGAAGGTGGGTACAAAGAAATACCCAGCTCACAGGAAGAGCACCAGAGATTGGGCCGCTAAGCACCAGCAGCCCAGACTCCCTCTGTCAGTCGAGGCAAGGCCCTAGCAGTCAGCTGTTTTTCACCCGAAGACCTCAAAATCCAGAGGTGAGAAATTTTTCCAGGATACACAACCAACCAGGACTCAATTTCCCTCTGCCCCAGGAGCTTCATATAATGGCAGCCTTCCTGTGTTGGGCTTTAGCTCTCCTCATCCAGTGAAAGTCCAAAAATGATCGCCAGGGCTTCTAAAGAAGTAAGCAGGGGTTTTACAATAACCTTTAGAAGGTCTTATTGGAGATGCTTGCCTGACCTTGGGGTAGAGGGTATATTCAGCCAGTCTGGCCATTTGACCCCAATGGGCTATTTGTCCCCAGTCCCTTTTGATAGTCCTGATCCAAAACAGAAGGTTCATTAACTCAGTGCTAAGGGTGAAACCCCTTGAGGCTAAGCACTACAGAACAAGGATCCACTCTGCCCCTGGGGTCTGGGCCCTGGGTTAGAAAGAAAGAATGGGCAGGGCAAGTTACTTTTCCATATAAGCTTTTTTTGTACTTTAGCTTGGAAGCCACTGAGCATGTATTGCTTTGGTAAAAATAAATCGTATTGGAAAGTAAAATGATATATGTCACCATACATTTGTCCAAACCCATAGAAGGTGCAAACACCAAGAGTGCTAGTAAGTGACAGACTTTGGGAGATGATGACGAGTCAGTGTAGGTTCATTGATTGTGACAAATGTACCACTCTGGTGGAGAATGTTGATAGTTGAGGAGGCTGGGGTGAGAGAGGGGGCAGGGGATTTTGTGGGGGCTATGTACTTCTTGCTCAATTTTGCTGTGAATCTAAAACTGTTCTAAAAATGGTAAGTAGAGGGACACCTGAGTGGCTCAGTAGGTTGAGTGTCTGACTTTGGCTCAGGTCATGAGCTCACAGTCTGTGGGTTTGAGCCTGCATCCGGCTCTGTGCTGACTACTCAGAGCCTGGAGCCTGCTTTGGATTCTGTGTCTCCCTCTCTCTCTGCTCCTTCCCTGCTTGCACTCTGTCTCTCTCTCAAAAATAAACATTAAAAAATTGTTTTAATAGAAATAAAAATAGTAAGTAGATAGATAGGTAGATAGAATGACAGACAGAAGTAAAACTGATATATACAGAGAATAATAGTACCCTTCCTATGGCGTTTGCAAAGATTATATGAGCTAATGGACATTAAGGACTTAGCCTGACCCAGGTAATTGCTCAATATGAGTTGGCTTTTGTGTTTTATTCTAAAGCCATCTCTGTCCTGTTGTTTCCTCTCAGCTGCCACTCATGGGAGGGAAAGGATGGGAACAGATCTTTCCCACTCTTTATCTCAGGATGCTGAGGCACCAGAGGCTTTGTCACCAGCTCAGTCACATGATTTAACTGGTGATGCTACAGGCTGGCCTCTGGTAGAAGTTACTGACCTTTGTGCAGCTAGAGTTCTGCACTAAGTCCAGGCAGACACAGAGCATCTCCTTTCTGTAAGGTCCCATGCTCAGCCCCTCAAGTGATCTTTCAACAGTCCTACGAAGTAGGCATCATTGCTCCATTTTTTTTTTAAATGTTTTATTTATTTCTAGGAGAGAGAGAGAGAGAGAGAGAGAGACAGCGCGAGCAGGGGAGGGTCAGAGAGAGAGGGAGTCACAGACTGAAACAGGCTACAGGCTCTGAGCTGGCAGTCAGCACAGAGCCCGACGCGGGGCTCGAACCCACGAACTGCGAGATCATGACCTAAGCGAAAGTCGGACGCTCAACCGACTAAGCCACCCAGGCGCCCCAATCATTGCTCCATTTTAACAGATGAGTAAGCTGTGGCTCAGAGAATTAACTTGTCCAAGCCTGCCCAGCTATAAGGACAAAGTCCAGAGCTCCTGCTCTCTTCTCCATCAGGGAAGGAGGGACAGGAAGTGAGCATTTGGCCAGTACCCTAGAGACTGCTTGGCCTGTGGTACTTACCCCCTTCTCTAGCTTTTCGAAGATGCCACCTTAGAGGAAAATATCTTCCCAGAGAGACTTGAGCAGCCTAGTGGCCTCCACCAGGTCTGTTGGGATACCTGCCCTGGAGAAGGATGAGGAAGCATCCCAACCCTTCTCTTTTGGGGTCTGGAGTCGGAGATACTGGAGTAGAGGGCCTGATACCCCATCCTCCCTCTCCCAGCCTACCTAGCTGCCTTTCTAGTCAGCTCATGCCTCCCTGTGTGAACTTTCTTGCCTAATTCCTTATCCAGGTGAGAGCAAGATGATGAAGATGAGTTATCCTGAAGGCCCAGACCTTCAGTGTGGTAGCTGGGTGTAATCTGGGAAGGTTTCCTGCAAGTGGTAAGTGTCAGGGGTAGGCTGCAAAAAGTGGACATAAATAGATGGAGAGGATCATGGGACAAACCCAAACTGTGATTTCCCTCTCCTTATTAGAACTGCAGGTGCATCTTCCTCCTGATAGTCACTTATTTGCTCATTCTTTCATTCATTCATGGAGCACCATGTGCTGGGGTAGGAAACAGGGTTCTGCCTCATGTTCACAGGCTCTTGGGGTTGATAGCCACACAAACAGCCATACAATGTGACAAAGGCTGTAATGAACATGTTCTGGGACCCCACAGGCTGCTAAAGAGCATCAGAGCATTCAGGACAGTTGATATGTAGCTCCTTAAGAACCAACTCTGTATTTCCTAAGCCCCAAATATACTTACATAGGAAACAAATGCTTTTTATAGAAACAAAAAGTTTACTTTGCTCTCACATAATATTGAGTGTTCCATTGTGTTTGTTGCCCCACATCAAACTATGGATACATTTCTCTGGATCCCAGTAGTTCTTAACTCTTTTTTTCCCTGTTTTTTTTTTCTTTTATTGTGATAAAATACATATATCATAAAGTCTACCCTTTAACCTTTTTAAGTGTACAGTTCAGTGGCATTGAATATATTCATAATGTACAACCATGACCGCTATCCACCATCTTCATCATAATTCTTTTATTTTTTACAATTGAAATTCTCCACCCATTAACATTAACTCCCCATTCTCTTTTCCCCAGCCCCTGGCAACCACCATTCTACTTTCTGTTCTATGAACTTGACTGCTTTAGATACCTCATATAAGTGGAATCCTATAGTATTTGTCTTTCAAATGACTGACCTCAAGTTTCCTCCATGTTGTAGCATGTGACAGGATTTCCTTCCTTTTAGAGGCTAAATAATATTCCGTGGTATGTATACATCACCTTTTGTTCATCCTTTTATGCATCAGTGGATACTTGGGTTCCTTCACATTTTAGCTATTATGAATAATGCTGCTATGAAACATGTGTGTATAAATATCTCTTTGAGACCCTGTTTTCAATTCTTTGGGGTACATACTCAGAAGTGGAATTGCTAGATTATATGGTAAATCTAGTTTTAATTTTTTGGAGAGCCACCGAACTGTTTCCACAGTTGCTATACAATTTTACATTCCCACCAACAGTGCAGAAAGGTTCCAATTTCTCCACTTCCTCACCAACACTTGTTCTTTCCATTTCTTTCTTTTTTTTAAGTTTATTTCTTTGAGGAGGGGGGCAGAGGGAGAATGAGAATCCGAAGCAGGCTCTGGGCTCCAGGCTCTGAGCTGTCAGCACAGATCCCGACAAGGGGCTCAAACCCTTGAACTGCGAGATCATGACCTAAGCCAAAGTCAGACACTTAACCGACTAAGCTACCCAGGTGCCCCTATTTCTGTTTATTTCATTGCTAATGCATAGAAATGAAACTTATTTTTGTGTGTTGACTTGTTTCCTGCTACTTTGCTGAATTTGTTTACTGGTTCTAGCAGAGTTTTTTTGTTTGTTTGCTTGGAATCATAAGGGTTTTCTACATATGAGATCCTATTATTTTCAAACAGGGATTATTATACTTCTTCCTTTCCAATTCAGATGGTTTTAATTTCTTTTTCTTGCCTAATTGCTCTGGCTAAGATTCCAGTACTGTATTGAATAGAAGTGACAAAAGCAGGCATTGTTACCTTGTTCCTGATGTTGGAGGAAGAGCTTTCAGATTTTCACTATTGTGATTTTTGCTTATTTTTTGCTGTGGATTTTTTATATATGATTTTTTATCATGTTGAAGTAGTTTCCTTCTGTTACTAGGGTTTTTTTTTTTAGTTATTTTATCATGAAAAGGTGCTGAATTTTGTCAAATGTTTTTTCTGTATCAATTGAGATTATGTGCTTTCCCCCCCTTCAATTTGTTAATGTATTACCCTGATTAATTTTAGTATGATGAACTATTCTTGCATTCCAGGAATAAATTACAATTGGCTATGGTGTATATTCCTTTTAGTATGCTGCTGAATTTGGTTTGCTAATATTCTGTTGAGGATTTTTGTATCAATGTTCATAAGGGATAATCGTATGTAGTTTTCTTATAGTGTCTTTATCTGGCTTTGATATTGGTAATGTTGGCCTTGTAGGATAAGTTAGCAAGTGTTCCTTCTTCATTTTTTTTGAAAAGTATGAGAAGGATTGTTATTAGTTCTTCTTTAAATTTTGCATAGAGGGGTACCTGGGTGGCTCAACTGATTAAAATGTCTGACTTCAGCCCAGGTCATTATGTCATGGTTTGTGAATTTGAGCCCTGTGTCAGGCTCTCTGCTGTCAGAACAGAGCTCACTCAGGATCTTCTATCCCCTTATCTCTCTGCTCCTCCCCCCACCTCTCAAAGATAAATAAACTTTTTTTATATTAATGTTGGGTAGAATTCACCAGTGAAGCTATTAAATTCAAGGCTTTCATTTGTTGGGAGACTTTAGATTACTGATTCAGTCTCCTTCCTAGTTGTAGGTCTATTCAAAGTTTCTATTTCTTCGTGATTTAGTCTTGGTGGGTTTTGTGTTTCCAGAAGTTTGCCCATTTCATCCAGCTTACTATGTTCATAGTAATCTCTTACAATCTTTTTTATTTCTGAGGGATCATTAGTAATGTCCCCACTTCCAATTTTTTTTTTATTTTAGCAATTTAAATTAGATTTAGCAATCTCTTTTATTCTTGGTCAGTCTAACTAAAGGTTTGTCAACTTTACTAATCTTTTGTTTTTAAGTTTATTTGTTTATTTTGAGAGAGAAAGAGAGCAAATGGGGGAGGGGCAGAGAGAGAGGGGGAAAGAGAGACAGTCCCAAGCAGGGTCACACTGTCATTGCATAGCCTGATGCAGGACTCAAACCCATGAATTGTGAGATCATGACCTGAGCCAAAGTAGGGCACTTAACCAAGTGAGCCACCCAGGCACCTTTATTGATCTTTTCAAAGAACCAACTTTTGGTTTCATGGATTTTCTTTATTTTTCTGTTCTCAATTTAATTTATCTTATAGGTCTTCACCTTGCTATGAAGCTTCTCCCCAGAAAACTGTCCTTACATCTCAAAGTCTACATACATATTGAGAGTCTTCACTGATCCTTGAAACCCAGGTATTTCTGCTGACAGATTGAACTGGATGAAGAGCAAGACAAGGGGAAATGAATGGAACTGATACTGATGACTCATCAGGTGCTAAATCAGTGAGAGCCTCTTAAACTTCATTGTGGTAGTTTGGGTTGGGTCCTTAGCATCTGTGTTTCTAACAAGCTCTCAAGTGAGGCCAGAGCTGTTGGTCCTGGTCCCTGCTTTGTGCAATGAGGCTCTAAGCAGGCATACCCTCTCTAGCTCTGCTTCTCTGCCTCTCAGGCAAGCTCCCCTCTCCACAAAAGTCATCGTCAGGCAGGCCAGTGTCACACTGACTCCTCCCTTCCCTTAACCCCACTTTCAGTTATGAAGATCAAACCATGCCATTTTCTAAACAGTGCTGACTCCATTTGTCAATTTGCGCTCTCCCTCACCCTCAGTTTAGGCCAGCAACATCTGCTGAGATCATCACAGAGTTCTCACTACCCCTGGTATGATCCCCTAACCTTCACTGTTGGTGCAATTTATTTTTTTACGTATGTTTATTTATTTATTTTGAAAGAGAATACAAATGGGGGAGAGGCAGATAGAGGAAGAGAGAGAATCCCAAGCATGCTCCATGCTGACAGTGCAGAGCCAGATGCAGGGATTGAACTCACAGACTGTGAGATCATGACCAAGAGTCAAACGCTTAACTGACTGACATACCCATGAGCCCCGCAATTTATTTTTTTAAGTTTATTTATTTATTTTTGAGAGAGGTGGAGGGGCACAGAGGGAGGAGGACAGAGGATCTGAAGTGGGCTCTGTGCTGACAGCCCTGATGCAGGGCTCAAACCCACGAACCGCGAGATCCTACCCTGAGTCAAAGTCGGAAGCTTAATTGACTGAGCCACCCAGGTGCCCCTCTTAGTGCAATTTAAATTGTAAGTTGTTTTAGACCTTTAATGTGCCTTACAAGGGCATGTGTGACCCTAGTCCTGGTCACAACTCTAGTCTTGTTTCTTTCCATCTTACTCACACAGTTTCTACCTCTTGGTCTTTGCATACTCTGTTCCCCCTATTCAGAATCCTCTTCCCTGACTTTTGTCCAACTTTCACTTCTTCTTCTGACCTGGTCTGCCTGTCCCCTCCCCTCCTTTTAACTCAGCTAGTTTGGGAGCCTGCCTGGCCACTCCTGTTTCAGTTGGGGGCCATTGTGATGATGTCTAAAATTCCTGAAACTTCCTTAAGCAAAATAAGGTACTGAAGAGAAGGGGGTACTTTCTGGACTCCTCTGGCAGGAGCCCTCATCCTTCCTTCCCTCCCTCTTCTGATATTCCCAGCCCAATGCCCTCTGAATGGTTGTGTCACAGCTCTCTGTATCTTTGAAACTTGAAATTCTTGGGATATAGAATTCAATTGCCTCATCTGTAATTAGGTATTCTCCCTGGGCCAATAAGCTACTGCTGGAGAACTGAGACATATAGCATAAGCATAGCCTCCAGGCCTCATTCCTGAGTGTGTGGGAAGTTTTGGAAAGGGAAGTGTGGGCTGAGTAGTCTCCAAGATGTCTCCTGCAATTCTTAGGGTATTTAACCTGTGCTCCCGTCTTGTAGTAGCGTAAGTGCCTGCTCCTGGTCTGCCTTCCCCAGGGGACATAAGCTCTTAGGACAGAGGCCAAGTTGTATAACTCTGTCTTCAGGGCTGAAACAGAATGTGCCCAATAAATATTTGTGGAATGAAGTGCCAAGAAAGCCCAGAGAAAGGACTGGCCTTCATGTTCATGGAGACAACCCAGAAGAGATGACATTTGGGCCAGGCATTAAAGGAGAGTGAGTTTATGGAGCACCTGCGTGGCGTAGTCAGTTAAGTGTCGACTGTTGATGTCAGCTCGGGTCATGATCTCACGGCTTGTGAGTTTGAGCCCCACATCTGGCTCCACACTGATGGTGTGGAGACTGCTTAGGATTCTGTCTCTCCTTCTCTGGGCCTCTCCCCTGCTTGTGCTCTCTCTCTCTCTCTCTCTCTCAAAATAAAAAATTAATTAAAAAAAAAAAGCAGAGTGAGTTTACTAACTGGGAGTAGAGGTTTAGGTTTATCAAGACGGAATGGTGGCCCTGTCACCTGAATTCGTCCAACCACACATTACTGAGCACCCAAGAATTAACAACACATCGGGTGATTGCTGTGGGACCAGGGTAAGGTCTGGACCGGGGTGAGAAGTAATTACAGGGGAGATTAGATTCCTAGAGTATCTAAACCAAATACTCCCTCCCCTGCAGCCCACTGATAGCTTGTTCTCATGGGGGTTAGGGCTGTATAACAATTATATTTGTGTGCCTGTATCCCCTAGGAGTCTCAGGGGCTGTGGCTTTTCATCTTTATATAACAAATCCCCAGGGTCTTTTCATGAAACTGAATCCCCTGATGGCAACATGAGGACTGTGGACACCTCTAATATCCTGTTCAATATTCTGTTCAATAGATGCTCATGGAACCCAATTCTGTACTAAATTTGGGGCTACTGAGATGGGTCAACCTGGTCCCATGTGGAGGAGTCAAATACAATTAACAATAAGAATGAAATAAGTGCCCAAGATAATTGCAGAAGTATAGCTGAGTTTTGGAAATCCCACCCAATCTCTTGTATAGGTGAGTATGATCCTGTGATCATCTCTAGAAGAAGATAGTGGGAGTGACTTAGATGTTAGCCTAATTTTTTCTGAACTAAATAAACCTGCACATCCACTATGGCTATGTACTTTCAAAGGAAGTGTATAGCCATTTTCTCATTTCTTTCTCACCACTGCAAACATGTTATTTGCATTTTACAGATGAACTCATCTCAGGGAGGTTAAGTGATTTGTCCGCGGTCATACAATATGTGGGAGGAGCTAGTCGCTCCCCAACCCCCATCTTTGAGGAAGAACCCTTCACTGCTTGGAGGGAGTTACAGCTCCTTCCAGATAATCTCAAATTCTCTCTGACAATGGAGTATGTAAATGGTGATCATTTCGGAAAAAGAGCTATTAAACACCTACTATGTTGAAGGCCTCATTTCTTCTCCCTTATGAATAATAAATATGGTCTCAGAAAAAAGAGGAAAAGTCATTTTTAAGTCTGGTTACTCGTATTCTGTTGTTGCTGAATCCTAGGAGTTCTTTACATATACTGGATATCAATCCCTTATCAGATATATGATTTGAAATATTTCTTTCATTCCATGGCCTATATTTTTCACTCTGTTGATGGTGTCTTTTGATGTGTACCAGTGTTTAATTTTCATGAAGCTGAATTTATCTATTTTTTCTTTTTTTTAAATTTTTAATGTTTTTATTTTGGGAGAGAGAGAGAGAGAATGAACTGGGGAGGGGTAGAGAGAGACGAGATACAGAAAGTGAAGCAGGCTCCGTGGGGCTTGAACTCACGAAATGTGAGATCATGATCTGAGCTGAAGTTGGACGCTTAACCAACTGAGCCACACAGGCACCCCTAATTTTTTTCTTTTGTTGCCTGTGCCTTTGTTGTCATATCCAAGAAATCATTGCCAAATTCAATGTCGTAAATCTATTGACCTATGTTTTCTTTCTTTTTTTAATATTTTTACTTATTTTTGAGAGATGCAGCACAAGAGGGGGAGGGATAGAGAAAAGGGGACAGAGGATCTGAAGTGGGCTCTGCGCTGACAGCAGCGAGCCCAATGTGGGGCTCGAATTTATAAACAAGACCATGACCTGAGCCGAAATTGGACACTCAATCAACTGAGCCATCCAGGTGTCCCTGTCTGTTTTATTTTATTTTATATTTTATTTTATTTATTTATTTTTTTAATTTTTTTTAATGTTTTATTTATTTCTAGGAGAGAGAGAGACAGCGTGAGCAGGGGAGGGTCAGAGAGAGAGGGAGTCACAGACTGAAACAGGCTACAGGCTCTGAGCTGGCAGTCAGCACAGAGCAAGAAACGGGGCACGAACCCACGAACAGCGAGATCATGACCTAAGCGAAAGTCGGACGCTTAACCGACTAAGCAACCCAGGCGCCCCATATTTTATTTTATTTTAGAGAGAGCACAAATGGAGGAAAGGGACAAAGGGAGAGAGAGAGAGACAGACAGACAGACAGAGAGAGAGACAGAGAGACAGACAGAAAGAGAGAGAGACAGAGAGAGAGAGAGACAGAGAGAGAGAGAGAGACTCTTAAGCAGGCTCCACACTTAGCACTGAGCTTGATGCAGGGTTTGATCCATGGGCCTGGGATTATGACCTAAACTGATATCAACAGTTGGGCACTCAGCTGACTGAACCACCCAGACATCCCTGCTTATGTTTTCTTTTAAGAATTTTACAGCTTTATGTTTTACATTTAGGTATTTGATCCATTTTGAGTTAATTTTTGCATGTGGTGCAAGGTAAAGCTCCAATTTCCTTCTTTTGCATGTAGATATCCAGTTTTCTCAGCACCATTTGTTGAAAAGACTATCCTTTTCCCCACTTAATAATCTTGGCATCCTTGTAGAAAATCATGTGACCATACACATGAGGGTTTATTTCTGGTTTCTATGCTGTTCCATTGGTCTATATGCCTTTCTTTATGCCAGTACCAAACTGTTTCGATTACTGTAGCTTTATAGTAAGTTTTCAAATCAGGATCATTTCCAGCTTTGCTCTTTTGTTTTAAAATTGATTTTGGGCATTTGGAGTCCCTTGCAACTCCATATGATTTAGGACAGATTGTTCTATTCTGCAAAAAACAAAAACATGTTGCAGTTTGATGGGGATTGCATCAAATGTGTAGACTGCTTTGGGTAGCATTGAATCCAACAATAGTTAAGTCTTCCAGTCCATAAACACAGAATGTCTTTCCATTTCTTTGTAATTTCTTTTACCAATGTTTTATAGTTTTCAGAGTACAAGCCTTTGTCGCCAGTTAAGTTTACTCCTAAGTATTTTATTCTTTTTGATGCTAATGTAAATGAGATGGTTTTCTTAATTTCCTTTTCAGATTGTTCAGTGTTTGTGTATAGAAATGTAACTGATTTTTGTATGTTGGTTTTGTATACTGCAATTTTGCTGAATGTTTATTAGTCCTTTTTTGGGTGTTGTGGAATGTTTAGAATTTTCTACCTATAAGATCATGTCATCTGTGAACAGATAATTTTACTTCCTTTTTTCCAATTTGGAGTGCCTCTGATATTTTTTTTCTTGCCTAGTTGCTCTGTTTAGGACCACCAGTACTATGTTGGATAGAAGTGGTGAGAGTGAGCATGCTTGTCTTATTCCTGATTTTAGAAGCAAAAGTTTCCGTTTTTCACCATTGACTATGATGTTAGCTATGGGCTTTTCATGTAAGACCTTTATTATGTTGAGGTGAGTTCCTTCTATTCCTAGTTTATTGAGTTTTTTTTTTTATCACAAAAGGGCCAATTTGGATGCTTTTCATCTTTTTCTTGCCTAATTGCTCTGACTAGAACTTCCAGTACAATGTTAAATAGCAGTGGTAAAAAAAAAAAAAAAAAAAAAATAGACATCCTGGTCTTGTTCCTGGTCTGGAGGAGAAAATCTTTCAAAGCTTTCAGTACTTCCCCATTGAGCACGATATTAGCTATGGATTTTTTATAAATGCCCTTTATCATATTAAGGAAGTTCCCTTCCTTCCTAGTTTTCTGAGTGTTTGTATCACAAAAGCAAGCCCTGCCTCTGGGAGTATCTACGTGTAGTAAGGGCAGGTAAATCTTCGTGGCTCTGGAGCCCAGGGCCCCTCACATTACCCACCCAGCCTTAACACAGCACAGGTTAAATAGAACTTCAGCCACCAAATCTAGAGCAGAAATCTAGAATCCCAATTTATCAAGCCAAAGCCTGAAGTCCAGCTAGGATGACTTCTTTTTTCTTTTAAGTTTTTAAAAATGTTTATTTATTTATTTTGAAAGATATGGGAGCATGAGTGGGAGAGGGGCAGTGAGAGGGGAGGAGAGAGAATCCCAAGCAGGCTCTGCACTGTCAGTGCACAACCCAACATGGGGCTCTATCCCATGAAAGAATACTAAGAAAATAACATGACAACATATGAAAGTATAAAACTCATTGATAAAGTTAAATATACAGTCAAATTCAGAGCACTATAATATTGTAATGGTATTATTTTTGAGAGAGAGAGCACGTGGGTGCATGCATGAGTTGGGGGAGGGGCAGAGAGAGAGGAAGAGAGAGAGGAAGACACAGAATCCAAGCAGGCTCCAGGCTCTGAGCTGTCAGCACAGAGCCTGATGTTGGGCTTGAATGCATGAACTGCGAGATCATGACCTGAGCCAAAGTCGGGTGCTTAACCAACTGAGCTACCCAGGTGTGCTTAAATTTTTATTTTATTCCTGGTCCTCATCACAAGCACATTCCTTAATTCTGATCACCTATTTCATCCATTTCCCCCTATCATTTGGTACCCATCAGTTTGTTCTCTAAAATTAAGAGGTAGGCTGCTTTGGTGCACCTGGGTGGCTCATTTGGTTAACCATCCAACTTCAGCTCAGGTCATGATCTGGCCTCACGATTTGTGTGTTTGAGCCCCATATCAGGCTCCACACTGGCAGTGCAGAGCCTGTTTAGGATTCTCTCTCTCCCTCCCTCTCTCTCTGCTCCTCCTCCACCCATGCTTTCTCTTTCTCTCAAATAAATAAAATTTAAAAAAAGAAGTAGGATAACTTCTTTCTTGTCCTTTTATATCCCTGATTTCCCCCATGATGTTCTGCTATCCAAAGCCTTATCCTTAAAGACCCTTCTTCAGCAAGTCTTCTTCCATTACACCTTACCTGGTGCAAGGGAGTTCTTTCCTCCCCCTTTATTTTCCCATGACCCATGATTTGGAGAAATGACCTTGTTCTGTAGGGTATCACAATTCAGGTAAGCCCTACCAGGTATGCCAGAAGGTTGAAGGGACCCTCCACCCCTTGCCTTTCATCTCCAGTGCCTCACAATCCTGCTTCAAGGATAGGCCCCATGCATATTCATATTTGGTAAACATTTATTGAGCTTCTTTGTACCTCTTTTAGGGATTGGAGATCTTGGTAAGATTGACAAGATTCCTTGTTCCATGGACCTCACAATCCAATTAGGGAAGAGAGAGAGATGGTAAATCAATGAATAAAAATGTCAGGTAGTATTAAATTTTCTGCAGATAGAGAAAATAGGGTGGCTTAATGGTCACTGAGAAGCTACTTAGATTGAGTAGGTAGTCATGGAAGTCTTCTCAGAATAAGCTGATGAAGTTGTTAGAACTAAATGGAATTATTCTCTGTAGGACTTTTTAAAAAGCAACCGTTTCCATGACAACTGTCTATGGTCTTAACAAATATGCATGGTCATTTATCAAGTATAGTATATCAAGTATAGTAGTCTGTGCTGCTTTCCTAAGACAGTTGATCAACAGCATCTTTCACACCCTTTCCAGCCAGGATCATCCCTAAAAGTGATCCCTCAATACCATGCAATATAGGAGCAGAGCTACAGGCCACTTCTTTACTCTCTAGGACAGTCGTCTGAGGTTCTCACCACACCCCATGCTGCCCCTGAGCTCTGGTCCTTCTGCCTAGAATTCTCCTTCCCTGAGCTTTCACATGCTCTCTAGAATTCTTCACATGCTCACCTCTGTAGGGTCTTATTCAATGCCTCCCTGCTCCTGATGGCCTCCTCATGGTCTCTGTTTTATGTTCTTTCCAGCACTCATTAGAATTTGAAATCATTTTGTACTATTTGTCTCCCCTGTTTAGAAGATAAGATGCTTCAGGGCAGAGATGTGTTTTCTCTTGCTCAGCATTGTGTTCTCTGGGGGCCAGATGAGCACATGAAATACAGTTTGGGGACAATAAATGTTTGTTGAATGAACATCCACATAGAACAGGATTGTATTAGCTAACACGCTACAGAGAATCTTCCAAGCTCAACTGTAAACATACTTCTTCATTCACTTCAGTGTGTGGGCTCTGGACCTAGATCTCCTGAACTCAAACTCCTACCCTTTTCTTACTTCTCAAGTAAGATCCCCAAGCACTTTTTCCAACTTTGAAGGGATGCTAATTGTATATACCTCACAATGTCAATGTAAGAATTAAATTAGTTAATACCTATAAAATTCTTACAGTTATTCTTGGCATGTCTTGTTACTATTCCCTAGTATCCAGTGCAGTGCCTGGTACCCAGTAAGTAATTGCCAAACATAAATGGAATTTTATGGTACAGCAATTTTGCCAGGTTTTCATTAGGCATTGGGTGGATTTCTTTAAAAACTTCCCAGAGGTGCACCTGGCTGGCTCAGTTGACAGAACATGAGACTCTTGATCTCAGAGTCTTGAGTTCACACCCCACATTAGGTGTGGAGCCTACTTTTAAAAAAATTGTAAAATACCTCCTAGAGATTATAATCTAGTATGAGGGAAGTGGTGTGTAAGCAAAAAGCTTAAAAAATTTCCCAAGAATAGGATGACACTCAAAGAGGGAGACAAAGTTATCTGCCACTTTGGAACCTAATTCAGAGAGATCATGGCATCTAGGATCTTTTGCATCCAGAAGTGGGGATGGGTTCAAGTTTGGCTGATGGGGGAAGCATTGAGCTGGCTTTTATGGAATGAGAAGGTGGTGAAAGAGGGTAAAATTAGAAGGTGTTTTTTCCAGGTGTGATTTCATAGTGATGGAGAAGGCCTAGTTCTAGTTTCTAATTTACTAGCAAGTCCTTGATGGGTTTTGTCTAATCACAGCAGGAAGATCTCAGATTTTTAAACCTCATTTGAAAGTAGGGCCATCAATAGGTAGGTATGCATGTAACTCACTCTGGAAATTCCCCCCAATAGAACCCATTTTCCTACAGGTCGTTTGGGCATAACATGATCCCCAAAGGTGGTTGTGAGGGCATAACATCATCAAAGTAGTCAGGGAAGCTTTGGAAGGCAAGGAAACAGTGATGTCACAGAAGGGCAATAGCATCTTGGGAGGAGGGAATTGAAGGGGCTTCTATTACCAGGGGAGCCAGACCTGGCCCTTGTTGCTCCAACCTCAGTGACAAAGGAGAAAGGTAAGTGTGAGTGTCTTTGATGGTTGTGTATTTGGTCTTTTAGTGGGGAGATAAACAGTAAGATTCCTTTTTTAAGCCTCTGCCCAGCCCCACTGGTCTCTTTCTTCTCCCTGTGGTTATCTTTAAGATTCTTGTATAAACCTGCCTCAGCCCTTGAGACCAAATCTGTTTTATGTGCCATATACCAAGAGTCCAAGCTAAGAGGCCAACTGGGGAAAATGCCAGGCATGGAGCAGAGAGGCATCAGAGTGCCGATCTGACCCCAGGATGCTGAGAGAAGTCAATCAGCTTTTGAGGGATCCTTTGTCCTTTAAGAGCCTAGGATGAAGCCCTCTTACTTGAGGAAGTGCAGAGCCTTCAAAGGTTTTGAGTGCTTTCTAATCCATGAGTCTGTTGTTTTCAGATGGCTATCAAAATGCTTTCAGACAGGCAGAGCCCTTTCCTTACTTCCAGGAGATAATCTAGAAGCAAATATGTGTGTGTATATGTGTGACAGAGACAAAATTTCATTCAGGTGCAAGTGACTGTTATCAGAGCCTTTTTGGAAAGTCTCTTCAGACAAGGGAGAAGGGTATCAGGGTAAATTTTCCTGAGAGTAGCCACAGGACTGAGAATGGGAAATTTGAGAACACGTGAAAGCTATAATACTTTTTGGAGCACCTGTGAAAATCTAAATTCCCATCTATAGTTTGGAACACACACTTGTATTTTTATAACCTAATTTGTTCCAAAAATAATTATGTCTGATATCCAGAAGTGTGAAGGCCCAGAAGAAAAGGCAAGTGGGGAAGAGAAAGGATTTTTTGATCCTTTTGATTTTATGAGGAAAACAAAACAAACCTTCCACAAAAAAGAGATCTACTTTTAGAATTTTTTCAGCATCTTGCCTGTGTTCATTTACTAGGAGGAGGAGGAGGAGGAGGAGGAGGAGGAGGAGGAGGAGGAGGAGGATCTGGGGCTGTAGTGGAGAGAGCTGACACAATACACTCTTCTCATTAACTGGCGCCCACATGGCAGCAATTCCCAATTCGAGGGAGGACAATCTACATCCTTACCCTTCCAACCGCCCCCCGCAGCCCCCCCCCCCCCCTCGCCTCCCCCGTGTCAGGGATTTAAAAAGCCCTTTCTTGTCCCTGCTGCTCTTTCAGGGAATTCTGATGATAGCTTCAGTCAACAGGAAACGGGACGGGGGGGGGACCGAGTTACATGGTACACATCAATTTCAAGGGTCATTGAGGGCTGTGCACAACCTTTGTATGAGACGATAGTAATAGCAGCGATCATCATTGGCAGCATTGCCAATGACCCTGCCTCAATGTTGAGCCCCATATTTCCGTGCCAGGCACTTGCATCATCTCATTCAATCTTGACAAGCCTCCCCCAAGTGAGGAATGAGGAGGAACCGAGGCTGGTGGGGTGCAAACCCATTCCGTCCCCGGTTTCCACCCACCCCGGAACAGTTCCCAGGTGGATTCAGGCCTGGGATTTTTGTGCCGCATCCACTCCTGAAACGGTCATCTGTAGCACAGATGGCTCTATCTAGGGACGAATCATGGTCCACCAGGCACTGGGGAAGAACGGCCTCCGGGAGGCTCTCAGCGGAACTTTCCTGTCGGCGGCGCGTGTTCCCGTCCGGGCGGCCGGGTGCGCGGTCCAGGAGGGGGACGCTTTCTGGCGCGGACCGCGAGCGGAGCCTGCGAGCGCCGCCGCCGGAGAAGACCGACTCTCGGCCCGAGCCAGCCCGCGGCGCCGGGGCCTGGCCGGCCGCTTCCCGCCTCAGCGACCACCTCCGGCCCCGCCACCGCAGACGCCGCCGAGGCAGGAGCAGCGGGAAGCGCAGCCACTTGGCCTTGCCCGGCCCGGCGCGGCCCGGAGCCGCGGCGCGGGAGGTGAGTGCCGGTGCCAGCCCCCGGCTCCCGGCTGGGGCCGCCGGGACGGCAACAATGGGGGCCGAGTGGGGACGCGGCCCGGGCCCATGGCGTTCAGCGGCCTGGGGCAGCATGCCCGTCCCAGCGGCCCGGGCCTTGGGGCGCTGGATCCCCACTGGGGAACTCCAGTGGCAGGAGCCTTGGCTGGGGTTTTGGCCTCGACCGGGGCCTCTGTGGCTTGATATTTAGTATCTTGGTAGCTAGGAAAGGGAGTCAAAGGGGCTCGGAGACTTAACTCCAGTGGCGTGCGCTCCTGACGCTGGGTGCGGACGCCCTGGAGGCTAACCATAGTGGGGAGGATGGGGAGGGCTTGCGTTTGGAATTGTAGGGGCCTCCGTGTGCCTGGTCCCTGAGGCGCATCGGGATGTGTCTCCCCCCGCCCCCGTTCTGCCCCACGTCTGTGAACTTGGCCGTCTGGGGTCTGAGAAGAGGCACTGAGAGTTTAGCTTCTCTGGGATAACCAGTGATTAGTTCTTGGAAAGACTGGAGCTCTGCTGGATATAGGGGAGTTGAGCAAAGAGCAGGATTCTCTGCCCAGATGCATCCTAGCGTTGAGGGGTTCTCAGGCAGGGAACTGAATGTCAGCAGAGTGCCACGGCGAGTAGTGTTGGCTACCTTGGCTTTAGGGTGAGGCCGGAGTTGTGAATTGGAGAGTGTAGAGAAGTGTTGGTAGGCTGCCGAGTTTGGTACGCTGCTTTATGTGGGCCATGGTGATGGCAGCCTGGGAGATGAACAAGGGAACTTTGCAGAGTGGGCTTTCTGATAGAGAATGACCTCTTATTGCGGGGGAGTGGGTGACTCAGATCTGTTAGAATTCCGTGCTTGTTGGTGGATGTGGCTGACTGTATTAGTGGCTGGGCACCAAGGTGGATGGGACTGGAAAGGGCTTTGGGGGGGATGAATGAATTTGTTTCTGGGTAGAAGACAGTGTGGAATCGTTCCTTCTCACTCCAAGTCAGAAAGATATCTGTCCTTGACAGTATTTTAAGTAAAGAATTTCTTTGTGGTATTTGGATCCAGAGCTTTCTTCTGTTCATTTTTTTCCTCCTGTTTTTGAATTGTGACTCATACTTTCAGTTCAGCACTGTGACTATTGTTTGTAATGCCAGACAAACTTAGACACTGTAATATATGTAAATTCTAGGGGTTTTCAGTCCAATTCTTAGAAATCTAAATTAATTTCAGAACCTGTTTTCACTAATTTGTGTGTCATTGTTTAATGTGTGCAAGTCTAGAGAGGGATGTGAAAACCCTAACAGTTTATGTTGTTAAACATTCTTTGTATCCCTAATCCATGAAACTTCATTTTCTCCTGCTGCCATGAAGTCATTATGTTGAATCTGTTAAATCTTAGTGACTGCCCTTTGAGCTTTCACTAAAAGTGTTCTCTGTCTTCAGTGAGTTTGGTCTGCACACTGTGTCTCGTCTGTATTATTGAAGGCAGTGTGCAAATTGCAGCTCTGAGGCCTGCAGCTGTGCACCAGAGCTCTGTATAGCATCCAGTCAAAGTTGGTGTGTCTGTAGATGAGATCTCAAACCCTATATGACAAAAACAGTATCAGAGTCATTGCACTGCCCGAGTTTATTTAGAGTGTTAAGAGGTACTGTTGGATTGGAGTCTATAAATTTTCAGTGAAATGTGAGGTAATTCTGACTATCTGTAGTTGTACTAATAGTTCTGGGTTCCCCCCCTTAATCTTTAAAATTTTTATTTTTTACATTTATTTATTTTTGAGAGACAGAGATAGAGCACAAGTTGGGGAGGGGCAGAGAGCGAATGAGACACAGAATCTGAAGCAGGCTCCAGGCTCTTAGCTGTCAGCACAGAGCCTGATGCAGGGTTCCAACTCACAAACCATGAGATCATGACCTGAGCTGAAGTCAGACGCTTAACTGACTAAGCCACCCAGGCACCCCATCCCCTTAATCTTTAAAAAATCATGTATGTCCCTTGAATTCTGTCTCTTTTAAAATTTTCTATTTTAAATAATTAACTCTTTCATAAACCAGTATTTGTTGAATTATGCCAGGTACTGTGTTGGGCATCTTTACAATGGTGATACTTTTGACATTTGAATAGTAGTTCTTAGTTCAGAATTGGCTATAGGTCTGTGAAGGAAGAAGCAGTTCATGTATATTAGGCTTTTAAGCGGTAAAGCTGTTAAATAAAGTTTTTATACAGTATTAATTTTGACTAGTGAAAATTGATGGTTTTCATATATTTGCATTAAAAAGGTGAGCTATAATGTGTTGACACATTAGTATGGGATTGTTTTTGCATTATTTAATTTAAATACACCTGTTAAGTATTTCTGTAGACAAACCACAGGTAACATTTTGTTTCTGTGTGTGTTTGGATGAACAGTGATTTATAAATACTGTATGTGCTTGGGTTCCCTAGGAAGCCGTCACACTTTCCTTTCCACTGTGGTTTGGGAGCATGAAGGCGTTGCTTACCCCCTTTGTCTGGTTCACTGTATGTAGGCTGGGAGTGTCTGCTGATCACTTGGAGTGCTGTCCCCTAGAACAGGAGGAATAAGATTGAGGTAAGGCTCAGTCTATTTGAAATTGCTTGCCTCTTGATTTTCACTGCATAAAATGTAATGTAAATTATATTTGAAAAAAATTTTTTTGCCTTGTTAATCTCCATTCTTTTTTTTTTTTTAATATTTTTATTTATTTCTAGGAGAGAGAGAGAGACAGCGTGAGCAGGGGAGGGTCAGAGAGAGAGAGGGAGATACAGACTCTGAAATAGGCTCCAGGCTCTGAGCTGGCAGTCAGCACAGAGCCCAACGTGGGGCTCGAACCCATGAACCGCGAGATCATGACCCAAGCGAAAGTCGGTCGCTTAACCGACTAAGCCACCCAGGCGCCCCTGTTAATCTCCATTCTTATCTAGTGGAATGAAATTCTGTCCTTTGCTCTCTTCTCTCTTTGTGTTTATATTTTGGCCAAAAATCAAGACACTCACATGATAACTTCTTTAAAATATCTTTCATTTTTTTGTCTAGAATATTCACTTGATTAAAGAAAATAAAAAGTAGTTTACATATGTTGTTTTGAAGGCAAAGTGATTGCTGAAAGAAGTATTTTTGAATACCTCTCAGTCAAATGATCGACTTCAGAAACTCTTGAAAAGAAGGCTTAGAGTTTTTGCTTTAAAAATTTTTTTTAAAATATTTATTTTTTGAGAGACAGAGACAGAGCATTAGCAGGAGAGGGGCAGAGAGAGAGGGAGTCACAAAATGCAAAGCAGGCTCCAGGCTCAGAGCTGTCAGCACAGAGCCCAAAGTGGGGCTCAAACCCACAAACTGTGAAATCATGACCTAAGCTGAAGTCAGATACTTAACCGACTGAGCCACCCAGGTGCCCTGTGTTTTTGCTTTCTTTAGGAAAATTCTAAGGTGCCTAGTACAATAGGAAGGGCATGGTCTGTGGAGTCGTCCCACCTCTACATCTTTCTTGCTTTTGAACCTGGGTAAGCTGTTAACCTTTCTAAGCTTTTTTTTTTTTTTTTTTTTTTTTACCTTTTTTCTTCTATAAAATGAGGCTAGTATAACCTTTTCTGCAGATTGTATTGGGTACTGAAGATGAAGGCCTAGTACTTTGTGGGTGGTCAGTGCTTGCTGTTAGTAGTGTGTTGCTCTTAGTAGCTGTTAGTATAGTTAGAAGTAGTAATGGGGGCGCTGTTTTCAGTAGTAGGAGCATAGCCAGATACTGTGCATGGATGAAGGGCTCAATTTCTTTGTCTTGTGAGGAAGGCAGCCGGGTGTCTGTACCTGTTTGAACTCTGGACAGGTAAGAGAATTGCCGAGGTAGTCTTTATCTAGTACTGGTGGGCAGGAGTCCACACTTTAAAGTCCAAGGTCATTCCTGGCACTGGTAGGTTTTTTTCCTGGCAGTTTCTATGGAGAAGCCAGGAGGTAACTGTTTGGCATGTCCTTGTTTTGAGAACTGTAAGCATTCCCATTTACAGTGCTAGAGCATGACTGGCAGCATCATGTTCTGTGTAGCCCATGGTCAGGATGTTTCTCTAGCTTCCATCTTATCAGAGACCTAGGTTTGGTCTTTTTGCTTGGAAGGCTCCAGATGCTAGAGAGATTTGTCATCTTTCTCTAATTTGGGCTATTTTGATAGAATATAGCACTCTGTTCAGAAATGTTTTTGATGAACAGAAGGTTCACAGCCTTTGTTACAGAATTGTTCAGTTTTATTTTTTTCCCTATGAGAGGAAAAAAAAAAAGTCAAGAGAAAAGTAAGAATAAGTATGAACCAGATAGAAGTAATTAGAAATAACTGGCTCTACCCCTCTTCCAGTTTTTCTTAGTCAAATACCCCCTCCATTTTGGCTGATCTTTAGCTAAAAGTAAATAATATTCCTTTAGTCTTAAAATACTGTGAACATCTAGATCCTAGTATGTCTCTATTTCAACATCTTAACAAGGACCTTTGTGATCCAGCCTCTCTTATGTCTGCCTTTCTAGTCCCTCTTCCACAATTTCTCTGGCACTTGAGGCTGTAGTTACAGTGAACTCCTTGAGGGTCCTAGCATGCTGAAGCTATTTCTTCATTCTAGTGAATTTCTGACTCTTAGTCTTGCATTTATCAGGAATTAAGGCATTACCATCTCTTAAAAGGTTCTTTGATTCCTTCTGGATTAAGCTGAATGCGTGTCCTTTGTATGGCCATTGCAGTTCTGCCCAAGCTTCTTTCATAATTATACCATACTCTTAACTTCTGGTATATTTGTGTGTTTTCCATGCTTGGTTGTAATCTGCTTGAGAGCAGGACTTTGTCTTATTTATCCTTATATCCTAGTATCTAGCCATCTCTGGCACAGAGTAACTACTCAGTAAATGTTTGTGGAACGAACAAATGAATGACCTCTGCATATGAAATGACAGGAAATCGTTCCTTACAGAGCCTGTGGTGTGATGAGGGTTCTGATTTTAAGGCTGTGTCTGATCCTGGCTGAAACAGTGCTTCTGCCTTTGTACTTCCAGGTTGTTAAAAGCAAGACTTTATTTTGCTTGAAAATGTGTTCCTTAATCCATATGTTCATAGTTTTCAGGCTGGGGGCCTATTACTTGCTTTCTGTGGGTCTTGCAAAAGTTTCCTTTGGAAAAAATGGAAGTTTTTCATCGGTATTATCTAGATCTTCCTTTGGCCATTTACTGCTCTGAGCACTTTGTCCTCATGCATGAAGAAGAGTGACTAGTGAGTTTGGGTCACAGGGTCTCCAGACAGCTAGTGGTCAGCCTGGGAGTGGATAATGGATTTAACACCAGGATGATGTGACTTTTACTGGCTGATGGACCTTTTGGAATTGAGCTCAATGTCACCATTTTCAGGATACAAGATTATTTGCTCAAACTTTATTCAGGAATTTGAACTCAGTGACTGAAATTGTCTGTACTGGTTCTTTGCTTAGCCTAATACTGTACTAACACTGGAACTGATAAATTAATTCTTTGTTAGGAGGCTATGTGTTCTGAGTTACTAACCTAGCAATTATGGAATTATGTCAGTTTCATAAGTCATCCTCTTATTTCTTCTTTGTGGTAAGATAACTTGAGGGTGTACTCTCTAAATTAATTACATTCTCATAGTTGATCAGACCACATAAGAATCCCGCTGAAGGCCAAGTGTGAGGAACCTTATTAAAGCCTACGTAATGTAGTCTTCTTTCATGCAGGTGACAAACATAACAGACTGCAGAAAAGGAAACATGAAAAGTAGTTAGACTAAAGGTAAAAATTGATAAGAGATAAGAAAAACTGAAACAAAGTGTAAGGCACGTTAAATATGGCAAGCAACTGTTGAAGATATTCTGTGAGCAGTGCTGATATTTTGAGAAGGAAATTGTTATAATGTAGGTTAGAAGCAATAAAAACAAGAACATTTCAGCCTGCATAGGCACATCGGCTTTACTAGCGCCCACTTATGATCTTATAACAGCATCAGTGAAAGTTATACATAGGCAGAAATGAAAATGTTTGCTTTATGATAAGTATACCTTGCACATGTATGGTATTACAGCTCATAACGTTCATATACATTTCCTTTACTTTACCCTCCCAACAACCCTGTGGAGCAGGTAGCCCCATTTTACAGACGAGGAAGCAAATACAAAGAGGTGAAGTAGCTTGCTTTCAAGTGCACAAAGCCAATAAGAAGAAAAGCTGGGACTTGATGCCAGGTTTTCTTATCCCAGGTTTTGGACCCCTTTACGTCCTCATAGGATATTATTAGGGCTTCAGTTGGGGGGGACAGTTACCCCTTATTCCAGGCTTACGCCAGAAAAGGGTACACACAAAGAAGGTAGTGCCACACAGGGAGTAGAGCATCTGCTCTGTTAACAGCTGCCTGGAAGAGGCTGGATGGGGGAGGAACCTAGAGGGAATGGAGCTCCACCTCCCTCACAGATCACTTATTGGTCAAGAGAAAAACCCAGAACGAGCTGGAAATGTGTTTTGCAATATTTGACACCAGTAGTGGTCTTCCTCCTAATATAATGATGTATAGAAATTGGAAAAAAAAAAAAGTTTGGGAAAAAATTCTTTATGTGTGATTCTGACTTGAACTCAGGCTCTTTGCCCTCATTGTGCCTTCTAGTTCCACTGTGTTCCCACACCATCTCTCTACCTTTCTCTTCCCCACTGTTTACCCACCTTCCACCTTAGCTTGGAAGCTGGTTTACCATGGCCTACGGTTTCACTGCTGCCTTCCCTCGGTCTGAGAACCCTTTGCCTGCCTGACTTTGTATTCTGTCTGTTCTGCCAGTGGTCATCCCTAAACCTTCTCCTCTGGCTTTTTTGGTTGCTCAGTGTTTCTAGGGAGTCAGGAAAATGGGATTTCTTGGCTGACCGCAGTTCCCACTGCCTCACTTGAGTTGAGCTCTGTCTGACCTTCATGGTGGTGCTGTGCTGCCTTCTTAGGGTCCCATTATCCACAGCAACAGCTTGCATATTTCCCAAAGCTCATTTTTTCTTTTTTTCTTTTAAATTTTTTGTTTGTTTTTGATTTTTATTCTTAATGTTTATGATTTTTGAGAGAAAGAGGGAGCTCACACATAAGTGGGCAAAGGGCAGAGAGAGAGGGAGACAGAGGATCTGAAATGGGTTCTGTGCTGACAGCAGAGAGCTTGATGTGGGGCTCTAACTCATGAACATAGATCATGACCTGAACTGAAGTCAAAGGCTCAACTGACTGAGACACCCAGGTGCCCCTCTTTTTTTAAATTTATAATTAAAAAAAATTTTTTTAAGTAATCTCTACCCAATTTGGGGCTTGAACCTACAACCCCAGGATCAAGAGTTGTAGCTCCACTGACTGAGCCAAACAGGCACCGCCCCAAGGCTCATTTTCCCCTAGAAATGAAGTTTGGGAAAACTTCAGGCCCTAGACCTGCCCCCATCTCCCTCATTCTTTTGTTTTTTAAGTTTCTTTACTTGTTTTGAGAGAGAGAAAGAGAGAGAACATGGTGGTGGGGACAGAGAGCAAGGGAGAGAGAGAATTCCAAACTGGGGAGGGGGGGAATCCCAGGAATTGTGAGATCATGAGCTGAGCTGAAACCAAGAGTCAGATGCTTAACCAGTTGAGACAACCAGGATCCCCTCTCCCTCATTCTTTTTTTTTTTTTTTTTAATTTCTGAGAGAGAGAGTGTGAGCGAGCATGAACAGGGGAGGGTCAGAGAGAAAGGGAGACACAGAATCTCAAACAGGCTCCAGCCTCTGGCTGTCAGCACAGAGCCCGACTCGAGGCTCAAACCCACGAACCATGAGATCATGACCTAAGCGAAAGTCGGACGCTTAACCGACTAAGCCACGCAGGCACCCCAAATGCAGGCATTTTTTAAGTAAGGGAAGGAAACCATAATCCCATTTCTCAGTGTTAATCACCATTAAGAATTCAGTCTATATTTATTCACATTTTTTTCTACTGTGTATGCTAATGTGTGTGTGTGTGAGAGAGAGAGGGAGAGGTAAAGTAATTCTTTTTACAGAAATGGGATCACAATATATCTACTCTTCAACTATTTTTCAATATGTATATATAACTAATATATAACATCTATAGCTATAATAGTTTATAATATAGTTTACATATAGGTTATAGTATATGATTATAGTTATATATTTTCCACATATAGCTATATATATAAGAAGTATAGTTAACTATATATATAGTTATGTATTTATAAAATATTTCCTTACCATCTGTTTTAGCTGTGTCTCTTAATGCTTTGTGGTATGGCTTAATGGTTTTATCTTGAGCATTTTCTCATGTTCATTACATGTTTCTATTATATGTTAAAAAAATTTTTTAATGTTTCATTTATTTTTGAGAGAGACAGAGTATGAGCTGGGGAGGGACAGAGAGAGAGGGAGACACAGAATCCGAAGCTGGCTCCAGGGTCTGAGCTGTCAGCACAGAGCCTGACATGGGGCTCAAACTCATGAAGCACGAGATCATGACCTCAGCCAAAGTTGGATGCTCAATTGACTGAGCCACTCCAGGTGCCCCATTATATATTTTAATGGTTACATAGTATTGTATTGCATATTTGTATTAACTTTTCTAGTCCCCTGGTGATAGACAATTTGTTTCTGTCTTTACAGCTATAAGCATTTTTGTATATATATCTTTGCAGTACCTCTTTGTATACCTTGTATACATCTTTCTATACATTGTATACATCCTAGGACAAACTCCTACAAGTGGAATTTCTTTGTCAAAGGATATGTATGTTTAAAATTTTTCTAGCAATAGGGTCACCTGGGTGGCTCAGTCGGTTAAGCAACTGACTTTGCCTCTGGTCATGATCTCATGGGTTGTGAGGTTGAGCCCCATGTTGGGCTCTGCACTGACAGCTCAGAGCCTGGAGCCTGCTAAGGATTCTGTGACTCCCTCTCTCTCTCTGCAGTCCCCCTGCCCCCTGCAAGTCACGCTCTGTCTCTCTCTCTCTGAAAAATAAATAAATATAAAAATAAATAAATAGTTATTCTAGACATTACCACATAAATTTAAAAAGATTGTATTTATATTTATATTTATTTTCTAGCACTGAACATTATCAGTATTTTTAATCTTTGCCAATTCGAAGCCTATGTAACTAATTTTTTTGGAGCCTAGATAACATTTTCTTGTTGAGGAGAATGAGCATCTTTTCATGTGTTTCTTTCATATATTAATTGATTAATTAATCAATTAATTAGTTGATTGATCAGTGTCTCCTTTCTAGCACCTTCCTGTCCTTCTCTCCCTTTTTAGTTTTTACCTACATGCAAGGTAGAACCATAGTAACTTTACTTAGCTCTGGCCCTCTCATGCCACCATAGCCTTCTCCTTCCTATCCTTGTTTCTTATCTAAAATGCAGTTTTACTGCCATTTCCTTACCACCTGTTTTATCTATGTCTCTTAATGCTTTGTGGTCTGGCTTCTGGTCTTACATTTCTCAGAGATAGACAGAACACTATCTCTGAGGTGAATTCCTTGTTGCCGGGACAACAATTTTTTCTTGATGTTTGTTCTCCCTTGTTTTGACCAGCTCCCCACTCCATACCATCTTTGCAGGGAGCGATGCCATGCATGAATGGACTTTTTATTATGGAAAATTTCAAACATCTACGGCAACAGGGAGTATAGTATATGAACCCCATGTACCCATCACCCACTTTCAACAATTATCAACATTCCCCAGTTTTTTCTTTCAGTTGTCCTCCTCCTTTCTTGCAATTGTCGTCGTCCTTTCAATTATCCTATTGTTGGTAGGTTTAACATTTTTTTAAATGTTTATCTATTTTATTTAAAAATCATTTTAATATTTGTTTTATTTTGAGAGAGACAGAGTGCAAGTGGGGAAGGGGCAGAGAGAGAGGGAGATACAGAATCTGAAACAGGCTCCAGGCTCTGAGCTAGCTGTCAGCACAGAGCCCGACGCGGGGCTCGAACCCATAGTGAGATCATGACCTGAGCTGAAGTCTGGCGCTTAACTGACTGAGCCATCCAGACACCCCTTATTTTATTTTTTAATGTTTATTTATTTTTGAAAGGGAGACTGAGTGTGAGTGGGGGAGGGCAGAGAGAGAGGGAGACTCAGAATCTGAAGCAGGCTCCAAGCTCTGAGCTGTCAGCAGAGCCCGATGTGGGGCTCAAACTCATGAACAGCGAGATCATGACTTGAACCAAAGTCGGATGCCCAAACAACTGAGCTACCCAGGTGCCCCTGCTGTTGGTATGTTTTAAAGCTAAATCTCAGACATTATCATTGAGTGGATTGCTCTTACTAATAAGAACATTCTATTTTTTTAAACATCATTACCTTGTCATTTTCTTTTTTTTCCTTTTTTTAAATGTTTTATTTATTTCTGAGAGAGAGACAGCATAAGCAGGGAAGGGTCAGAGAGAGAGGGAGATACAGAATCTGAAGCAGGCTCCAGGCTCTGAGCTAGCTGTCAGCACAGAGCCTGATGTGGGGCTCGAACCCATGGACTGACTGTGAGATCATGACCTGAGCTGAAGTCGGACGCTTAACCGACTGAGCCACCCAGGTGCCCCTACCCTGTCATTTTCTACCCTACTAAAAATTAACACTATTTCCCAAATAGTGAGAACTTGATTTTTTTTTTTTTTTTGAGAACTTGATTTTTAATCCTGGCTCTGATGCCTGCTGTTTAACTTGGGCAATTTATAAGCTTATTTTCTCCTCTTGAATGATAGTGAGGATAATCATAATAATTCTGTCTCATAGGATTGTTGTGAGATTACCTCATATACTCCCACATAAAGTGCTTAGCACAGTGCTTTACCTACATGGGGTGCAAACATTTTTGTCTCACTCTGTCTTTTTTCATCCATCCATTCATTCAGCAGATATTTTTTGAACATGTGTGTTTTAGCTGAAGAGGAAACATTGACCTTGGCTTCTAGGATTCTGCACTGTCTTAATTTTCTGCCTACCTCTCAGGTATGCCTTTGTAAAAGTCCTTCCTTTTGTCCCTGGATATGGATGTAACCCAGGTTTGTTGTTTTTTTCTTCTATTCCCTCTGTATCCTGGCCTTCAGAGACATAGCTCTTCCATTCCCACCACGTCAGGCTCTCCAAGTGACTCAATTCTATAACCCTTGTTTCTTTATGAAGCAATAAACCCACATTTCATTCTGGCTTTTGGACATTTCTCTCTGGCCAGGGGAATTACTGTAAAGTGCGCTAAATTGAGTGTGCAGACCAGAACTGCAGCTACATCTTGGCCACTAACTTTATGGCTTGGGTGATTTAGTCACCTCTCTTGGTCTTGGTGTCCTTGGTCAGAAGGACAGAAGGACTGAATTAGAGTCTGAAGTCCTATCCAGCTTTATTTTATTTTATTTTTTTTTAAATGTTTTATTTATTTCTAGGAGAGAGAGAGAGACNTACATTCCGTAGAGCCTCAGCAGGGAGCGGGGCCTTGCTGACCTCGATCTGTGGCCCGGGGATGCTGATTTCGGCTGTCAGGTCTCCAGAACTGAGAGAGAGTCCATCTCTGCCGTTTTATTTTATTTTATTTTTTTAATATTTTTATTTATTTCTAGGAGAGAGAGAGAGAGAGACAGCGTGAGCAGGGGACGGTCAGAGAGAGAGGGAGTCACAGGCTCCAGGCTCTGAGCTGGCAGTCAGCACAGAGCCCAACGCGGGGCTCGAACCCACGAACCGCGAGATCATGACCTAAGCGAAAGTCGGACGCTTAACTGACTAAGCCACCCAGGCGCCCCAGTCCTATCCAGCTTTAAAAGCCTATCAGCTGTGAGGAGCTGGTTTTAGAAATGTCCTACTCAGCATACATAGAGCCATGGCCACCATTCTCCTCCCCAGACAAGTTTCTGGCTTCCCCACCTGACCTTTCCTGGGAAATCCAGGCTTTACCCTGTGGATCTTCCCTCTCATTGTCCTCAGCATAGGGCTAGTTACCTCATGGCCAGATCTTCAATTGATCTTGATTCCTCGCTTTTCCTGGAATATACCTTTGCATCTGTATTCACATTGTTTTCTTTGGTTATGTTCATGTTGTTTCCCCTGAGTTCTGGCCATTGAAATTATGACCATCTTGGTAGGCTTAGTTCAGGTGACAGCTTTATCCATGTTGGAAGTGAGTCTTAACCTCCTCTGACTCTCATGACTAGCAGTATATCGGTGACATTTCACAATTTGCCTGGTACTTCAGATATTTACATAAGTTATTTTTTTTTTTAGCCTTCTGGTTTGTAATCCCCTTTAGTATAGTTACCACATTTACATTGTGTATAATTTTTCATCATACGGTATTTAGCAGAATTCATTGTGCTAATAGTTTTGCAATAAATGCTGATTGAATAAGTGACTGAACTAAAGTGGACTTTGTTTCAAGGTAAGAACATTTATAGAAGTTTCTAAAATTTTTTAATTGTTTTAAACTGTTTATTTTTTGAGAGAGAGACAGAGAGAGACAGACAGAGAGACAGAGTGTGAGTAGGGGAGAGGCAGAGAGAGAGGGAGACAATATAAAACAGGCTCCAGGCTCTGAGCTGTTAGCATAGAGCCTGATGTGGAGCTTGAACTCACGAGCTGTGATATCATGACCTGAGCCGAAGTCAGACACTTAACTGACTGAGCCACCCAGGCACCCTTACAGAAATATTTTTATTTAAAAATTTTTTTAAATGTTTTATTTATTTCTAGGAGAGAGAGAGAGACAGCGCGAGCAGGGGAGGGTCAGAGAGAGAGGGAGTCACAGACTCTGAAACAGGCTCCAGGCTCTGGGTTGGCAGTCAGCACAGAGCCCGACGCGGGGCTCGAACCCACGAACCACGAGATCATGACCTAAACAAAAGTCGGACGCTTAACCGACTAAGCCACCCAGGTGCCCCACCTACAGCAATATTTTTAAACTCCGGTGTTCAAAAGATGTGATAATTATTACATAGTTAAGAATGAAGAAGACCTAGCTTATAAAATGGAATTAATGGTACTAATTTAGATACTATTTCCTTGATTTCCAAATTCAAAGAATCCTCTGCTTTCCTGTCTTGTCTCAGAGTTGGGGAAATTTTTTGACTCTTGGATAATATGACTTAGTTTTTCCTAAGCATTGCTGTTAACACTTTGTCATCATGGAGTAACTAAAGGTGATCAATGTTTATTGAAAGCTAACTTACTATGTGCTAGGCAATGTGCTATTTTTTCACTTAATTTAAAAAATAATCATGGGGTGCCTTGGTGACTCAGTTGGTTAAGCATCTTACTTTGGCTCAGGTCCTGATCTCACAGTCCATGGGTTCAAGCCCTGCATTGGATTCTATGATGACAGCTCAGAGCCTGGAGCCTGTTTCAGATTCTATGTCTCCCTCTCTCTCTGCCCCTTGCCTGCTCATGCTCTGTCTCTCTCTGTGTCAAAAAAATAAATAGACTATAAAAAATTTTTTAAAAATCTTATATGGGGGGGGACTAAAAAAAAAATCTTATATGAGATAGGCATTATTATTATTCTCATTTTATAAATGAAGAAACCTATGTTTAGAGAAATTAGGTAACTTCTTTAATGTCATTTGTTTATTTTTAAATGTTTGTGTGTGTGTGTGTGTGTGTGTGTGTGTGAGAGAGAGAGAGAGAGAGAGAGAGAGAGAGAGAAAGCACTTGCAGGGGAGGAGCAGAGAGAGAGGGAGAGAGAATCCCAAGCAGGCTCCGTGCTCTTAGCACAAAGCCCGAGGTGGTGCTCAATCCCAGGAACTGTGAGATAGTGACCTGAGCTGAAATCAAGAGTCAGAAGCTCAACCGACTGAGTCACCCAGGTGCCCCTTTTAATGTCCTTTAGATAGAAAACAGCAGTGCTGGGACTCTGATCCAAGCCATATCATCTTAGGGCCCATATTCTTTTTTTTTTTTTTTTTTTTTTTATTCTGAGACAGAGAGTGTGTGCATACTTATGGGGGAGGGGCAGAGAGTGAGGGGAGAGACAGAACCTCAGTAAGCTTTGCACTGTCAGCAAGGAGCCCGATGTGGGGCTTGAACTCACAAACTGTGAGAACATGACCTGAGCTGAAACAAAGAGTCAGAGAGTTAACTGACTGAGCCACCCAGACCCCCTGCCCATATTCTTTTTTATTTATTTATTTTTCAGAGCCCATATTCTTCTTTTTTTTTTAAAGTAGGCTGCACACCTAGCTTGGAGCCCAATGTGAGGCTTGAACTCACGACCCTGAGATCAATACCTAAGCTGAGATATCAAGAGTTACACCCTTTACTGACTGAGCCATTTATGTGCCCCTAGGACCATATTCTCAATTGGTTTACTGCTTTCCTGTCCGAAACACATTTACTGACAGTTGGTTCTTCGATGTTTATTTTCATTCATCCCTTATCCAATAACTTGCATGAATTTCTTCATTTTTCCCTTCCCAAACCAGCTATCCTATTCTTCCTAATCTTGGTGAAGGTATGGCTTTGTTTTTGGAGTCATCCAGACTTCAAGCTTCAAAGTCCTATTTAACTCCTCCCTTTCCTTCCCTTGCAGAAAATTGTTGTTTTCCTTGATAGTGTCTTACCCCTGCTCCATTCTTTCTGGTTTCTTTGCCTTCCTCTTAACCTAAGCCCTCCAGGTCTAGTCCTGGATTGTGACAGTTGATTTTCCTTCCTCCATTCTTTCATCTTTGCAGTTCTGAAAGGATTGCCTTTCACCCTTCTCTCTCCAGTTAAAAATCCTTGTGTGGTCCCTCTAGCTGAGGTTTCTAAAAGCCAGTTTTCAAATATTGTCATAATCCTGTGTGGGACTTCTCTAAAGCATGTTAAGTCAAGTCTTCAGAATAAAACTATGAGACTGATGCTATTATTTGCAGTTTAGAGATGAGAAAAATGGAGGCTTAATGGGACTGAGTCACTTACACAAGATCACTATTGGTGGGAACTGGGGAACTATGTATTTTCAATAAGCTCTTCAGATTCTGATGGCCTACAAACAACAAGTTTGGGAAACACCAGGCAGCCTTTAACTCCTTTGAGAATCCCTTCCCTAAATGTCTTTGTGGTTCCAGTGACCCCTCCATGTCTGAAATTTTTGTAGCATTTGACTCTTGATTGTGCCCATCTTGCTGATGTCTTTCCTGATAGCATACTTCCCTGGCTGGTTCTTTCTTTGCCTCTCTGACTTTCTGTGCAGGCTGCTATTCTCTACTCCCTGATGGTTTGGCCCATCCTTGGCTACCCTTTCCCCTCTACGTATAACTCCCTAATCTCTTTCATAGGGGCTTTCAGCTACCTGAGTATGGTAGGAACACCCAAATCTGTTTTTCTGACCCCAATTCACTTTCCAGCTGTTTCTGGGATTTCACCATTAACAATACTTTATTTGTATGCAGAGAGAGAGAGAGAGAGGGAGGGAGGGTGGGAGGGGGGGGGAATCCTAAGCAGGCTCTGTGATGTCAGCGTGGAGTCTGACTTGGGGCTCAGTTTTAGGAACTGTGAGATCATGACCTGAGCCAAAGAAATCAAGAGTCAGATCTTTATCCAACTGAGCCACCCAGGCACCCCTATTAAAAACACTATTATGTGCATCATTGTTCAAGCTGGAAACTTGGGCTATAGATAAAAGTTTGGAGTCTGGAGGCACCCGGGTGGTTCAGTTGGTTGAGCATCCATCTTCAACTCAGGTCATGATCTCATGGTTTGTGGGTTCAAGCTCCACGTTGGGCTCTGCGCTGGTGGTGCAGAGCCTGCTTGGGATTCTCTCTCTCTCTCTCTCTGCCCCTCCTCAACTTGTGTTCCTTCTCAAAATAAATAAGTAAGCTTAAAAAAAAACTTGGAGTCTGGAATTGAAATTGAATTCTCCTACTCTCTAGCTGGGTAAAATTGGGACAGGCCACTTAACCTCTCTAAACCTTAGATTTCTTCTTTGTGGAATGGCGTTAACCTTACTTTCCTCATGGTATTGTAGTAAAGATGTAATGAGAGAATGTCGATAAAACATTTAACAATTTGGATGATATTTATGGTGTCCTTCCTATGTACCAAAGACTGTGTGGGGTACTGGAGGAGATAGTGGTGAGTAAGGCTGCCTTCATGGAGCTCCAGTTGGCTACAGAAGCCTTACTGGTTTTTTTCTCCTTAGTCTCTAATGTTTCCTCCTCTTTCTCATTGCCACTACTGTGGTTCAGGGTGTCCCCACCTTTTGCCAAGTGTTACAGCAGCTTCCTGCCTAATCTCCTTGCCCCCACACAGCCACCAGTGTTCTCTTTAAATTGGGAATTCAGATGATGGCACTTAATCTTTCAGTGGCTCTCATTAGGGGCATATAGACTAGGGGAGCATTGCATGGAGATGGATGTTGAGTCCATAGTATACTAGTTATGTCTGCCAGAGATAGAGAAAGGAAAGTGTTGCCAAGTGCCACATATTTGCCAATCCTTGTATAGGACAAAGTTCAGGCTTCTTAGTAAGGTTTTCAGGATACTGCTAGATCAGGATCTGGCCTGTCTGCTTCTCATCTCTTACAGTTTCCCCATTTATTCCCCCAACTATAGTCCCATGGAACTGGACTTCTGCATATGTCATTCCCTCTCCCTGAATGACTTCATCCTCCTCTTAAAGCTCTGACCTTTAATATTCAGATCCTTTGTCTGCTCTGGAAAGCCTTCACAAGCTTTTCCAGGCAAAATTATCTCCTCTGTCCTATAGAACCTTAGTTGCTCCTTCCCTCCCTTTCTTCCTTCTTCTGAAACATAATTCATATATCATAAATTTTACCATTTTTAAGTGTTCAATTTAGTGTCTTTTAGTACATTCACAAGGTTATACAACCATTACCACTATCTAATTCCAGAGCATTTCATTACTACAAAAAGAAACCCATGTTTATTAAGCCATCACTCCCTATTCTCCCTTCCCCCTATTGCCTGGTAACCATCGCTAATCCACTTTCTGTTTCTATGGATTTGCCTATTCTGGGCATTTCAGATAAATGAAATCAGGCAGTATGTGGCCTTCTGTGACTGGCTTCTCTCACTTAGCATGTTTTCAAGATTCACCCATGTTCTAGCATGTGTCAATACTTCATTCCCTTTTTAGTTTATTTTGAGAGAGAGAGAGAGTGAAAGAGAGCAAGCGAACGAGCTGGGAGGGGCAGAGAGAAAGGGAGAGAGAGAATCCCAAGGAGGTTCTGTGCTATCACTGTGGAGCCCAATATGAGTCTTGAACCCATGAACCATGAGATCATGACCTGAGCCAAAACCAAGAGTTGGATCCTTAACCAGTTGAGCCAGCCGGGTAGCCCTGGATGTACTACATTTTGTTAATCCGTTTATCAGTTGAACCTTAGTCATGTGTTGTACTTGCCAGATTGCTCACAATGTGTGCTTACACATCTGTGTCAGTTGATGGGATGATCCTGAAACATTCTGGTCATCACTTTATGACCAAGATTCTCTCTGTATTTCAGTGTCTACCAGTACTGGTCAACAGGAGATGTTTAATTGGTATGCAGTGATGAATGGTTTTATCAGAAAACCTGATACTTTCTGCCTTTTCAGCTCTCCTCACATCGAAGCCATGATTCCTATGTGGAATGTCCTCTCCTTCCCTCCTCACTTGTCCAATTCTTTTTTTTTTAAAGATTTTATTTTTATGTAATCTCTGTAACCAACATGGGGCTTGAACCTGTGACCCCAGGATCAAGAATTGCATGCTCCACTGATTGAGCCAGCCAGGTTTCCCCTCACTTGTCTAATTCTGCTTTGCTTCAGGGTTGTTTCAAGATCTGCCTCTTCCAGAAAGCCTTCCAACATAATGTTTAAACCTCAGATGCCATTGCTTTCTTCTGTGAACTCTGGTGCATTTGGGGTCTCTACCATTTATTAGGTACTTAATAAATATAATCCTAATTCTGTCCTTAACTAGATTGACAGTAGGCCCACCAACACTGATTCCTTTTTTTGCATTCTCAGTAAAAAGGTACTGTAATTACATCTAACATCTTACCTTACTCAAATTGAACTATTCTTTGCAAAAGTAGAAAAAAGAGAAAGAAATAATGACTAAATAGTGAAGTAATTTCTACTCAGTGAGTGAGTACCCACAGGCAGTGTATGCAGGCAATGTTGTTAATATGGTTGACAAAAATCAATAATTTTAAAGAATTCTTGACCATTTGCAGAAGGTGTTTAAGTGATGTAGTGATGAGTTGGCAAGTATTCTACCAGAAAAAGAAGAAGAAGATGATGATGATGATGATGATGATTTGGGGGCCATAGAGAATTGTTGACTTAAAAAGATTTGTTGGAAATGATAAGGAGGATAAATAAGGAAAGCCTGCAAGCTGGAATCTTCATACAGTTGCTGGACTGGTCCAAGCAGCAGAACACATGAGGGTTTAATTTCTGAACATTGTAACCCTTTGGAATTATTTTCAGTGTATATATCTATAGGAATACATATATGAAACTGTTTATACTGTATTTATGTGGGCAATTGAAAAGGTTTTTCAAGGATGACTTTATTGATGGTCTTTTTCAGATGCTGCTTTAGGTCTTCATGTGAGCCCTAGTGAAAGTGGGGCCCCTGTAGTAGGTACCCAGTTACCTGGGCTGTTGGCAGTTTGAGCACATGGTTTCTGGATGTGGATATGAATAGAGGCAGTCACAGCCTAGAAAATACGGTGCTACTAAGAATGGGGATGAGGCCAAGGAGGATTTGTTCACTATAGTTTGACTTTAATGAGAGGGAATACATATATAAAAATAAATGCTGTTTTTTATAATCATAAAGTAAAACAAAAGAAAGAAAAATTATATTTTTTTAAAAAGTTTATTTCTTTATTTTGAGTGTGCACGTGCACGTGCATACATGAACCGAGAAGGGGCAGAGAGTGAGCAAGAGCAGAGCCCCAACTCCGAGCTCAATCCCATGAACCCCAAGACTACCTCTGGAGCCAAAATTAAGAGTCAGACGCTTAACCAATTGAGCCACCCAGGTGCCCCTAACTTTTTGGTAAAACTACCACCCAGAGATAAAAACAGTTAACCTTTTGGTGCATTTCCTTTTTTTTTTTGAATGGTTATTTTTGAGAGAGAGAGAATGCATGTGAGTGAGGGAGGAGTGGAGAGAGCGGGGACAGAGTATCTGAAGTGGGCACTGTGCTGACAGCAGAGAGCCCGATGTAGGGCTCAAATTCACAAACCACGAGATCATGACCTGAGCCAAAGGTGGGTGCTTGACTGACTGTGCCACCCAGTCCTGGTGCATTTCCTTCATTTCTTCTTGTCTTCTTTTTTTCCTTTTCTGTGCATATGTAAATACTTGGATGAGTGTTATTTTATTTTGTAAAGTGGGATTTAGATATTAATAAGCTTTTATGTGCTTTTTATTATAACATATTGTAAAAATGGTCTTAAAACTCTTCCCCTGAAATTTGCTCTACTATGTATAATCTCAGAGAGACTCTTCATCTAACAGATTAGAAGTCTTTTTGGCAGAGCCTCTGTTTCATAAATTGGTAGATTTGTGTGTTCAGAACCTCACCATGATAGTCTTGCAAGCTCTGCTTAAGGCAAATTGGAATTCACCAATTGACTCAACCAGTGCTCTCAGCCCAAATTCTCCATCAGAAAGACCTGTTATCTGGTAACATCTGTCCGATGGCCCATGCTAGACTTGCTTTTCATCTATTGTTTCTATAGTGGATATTTCAGGTTAAATGTTTTTAAGAACATTTTAGATGGTTAGAGAAAGGCTTGATTTTTTTTCCTTTTTTTAAAATTAAAATTAAAATTAAAACCATGTGCTATAGCAGCATCTTAAAGAACAACTCAATGTCAAGGGCATTTTGGCCAGTTTTTCTCTCTTGAAGATTCGCTTCTCATACTATTATTCCATAAGTGAAAGTAGCAAAGGATGATGTGTTGTGAAGTATAAAATCAGTGTATTCTGAGAAATCAGATCTGTGAAGCAGAAACAGCATCAGTAAAATAACCTATTGAAGTAGAAACACTCTTTCATATTTACTGTGTTTATATTTTGTTTCCTCTGATATTCTTCCTTCCCCAGGTTATGTCTCTTAATCTATCCAGCCTGCCATAAGGAGTCTTGAATCTTTTTGGTTTTTCTTAAAATTCTTTAATGTCTATTTATTTTCGAGAGTGAGACGGATAGAGTGCAAGCAGGGGAGGGGCAGAGAGAGAGGGAGACACAGAATCCGAAGCAGGCTCCAGGCTCTGAGCTGTCAGCGCAGAGCCTGATTCAAGGCTTGAACCCATGAACCGAGATCATGACCTGATCCAAAGTCGGATGCTTAACTGACTGAGCCACCCAGGTACCCCAGGAGTATTGAATCTTAATGTGGGTAGAACATTTGGTTTTTACCATTTATATAAATCTCATTTATGGCTTAAAGGGAGACTATCTGTGTCCTGGATATTTTTCATTTAGTAACTGTGGTGTCTTAACACTTGGTAACTTTTACCCCACCTGACTGCTGGAGATCTGAACTGATATATTCCAGAGCCATATTTGATTCTTCTGGGAGTGGGCCCTTTGGTGTAGGTTGTTCTGATTGTATGTTCTCTCTCCTATTGTTTTATTCACTCATTGTTTGTAGATTTGGTTTATCCAGTTTTGTCTGGTTGGAATGCCTATTTTCTGGGCTTGGGGCCAATTTTTTACTTTTTTGGGTAAAACTATACAGTATCCCAGCTGCTATCTGCAGAGATGAGCTCTCCAAAAGCAGTTTTATTTGTTTAGAAACCAGATAGCACATATTATGGTGGAAGATGTTACATGCATATTGGAAAGAAAAACAGGCTCTCCCAAAGTGGAACATTGGTCGTCTACATGAGAACCAGCATGCTGCTGTGCACTGGGATGTCTCACATACTGGGGTTTTCAAATGGGCTTGAGCTGCAATAAGACTGTAATGTTTTCATGAAAGACATTGTAAAATAAGTTTCACATCTGCATAGGATTTGTTTGTGTTGTGCCAGGTTGTTAAGTGTTTATTGTGTTGGTGGGTCATTATGCTGTGTGAACCCTTACTGTACCTGAAGTGTAGGTGTCATTACCGCAGATAAAGAGAAGGTAAATAATTTGTTCCAGTTAAGTAGTGCCATTAACCTAGGTCTCTCTGACACCAAAGAGCTTCCACTCTGTGATATACCTATTGTCTCTTCAGCATTGCTGATAGGTAAAAGCTGAGATTTGCATTGCATCTGGTCTCCAGCCTGGGCTGATGTCTGAGGAAGAGGTGACAGCAGCACCCTAGCCACTGGTTAGGGAAACCCAGAAAAGAAGCCTCATGTGTCTTTTACTCTTGCTGAGGCTTGAAGAACAGTTCTACTTTAGCTGTTTATTTTACCTCCTAAATAGTTCTCAAGTCTAGCCTTTCCTCTGGCTTTTTAACTGCCTCTATTTCCTGTCTTTTTTTTCCATCTTCACATTTCTTCCAGCAAATTTTTCTCTTGGACCATGCTTTGAACTTGCAACATGCTAAATACAGAGCTGTGTATCTTCATAATACGGTTTACATTTATATTAATTCACCATTTGAGCCTCTTAATAATCCTTGAAGGTAGGGGGTACCTCCATTTTACAGGTGAGGAAACCATGGCTCAGAGAGGTTAAGTGACTTGCCCAAGGTCACAGTAAAAGATGAGCTGGGATTTGTTTTCAGTTTGAAACTTCATATACCTATTCTTTTTTTTTTTTTTTTTTAATTTTTAATGTCTTTATTTTATTTTGAGAGACAGAGACAGAGAGTGAGCAGGGGAGGGGCAGAGAGGGAGGGAGACACAGAATCCAAAGCAGGCTCCAGGCTCTGAGCTGTCAGCACAGAACCTGACGCGGGGCTTGAACCCACAGACTATGAAATAATGACCTGAGCCGAAGTTGGACGCTTAACTGACTGAGCCACCCAGGCACCCCGTTATATACCTATTCTTTTATACAACATTTTGTGGTGCAGAGTGATCTTTATGAAAGACAGATATGATCATGCCATTCTGACCTTCTTGCAGGCGAAGATCCAATCTCCTTAGCATGAATTCAGGGTGCTCCATGTCCTTGGCTTTGTTACTTCTCCAGGCACATTTCCTACTCTTCCCCAAACTTCCCACTTTATGTTCCAGTAGTACAAGTCTCTTGGATTCTCTTAAACATATTCTGCTCTTTCTTGTCTTTGAATTATTGCTTTTAGAGTTCCCTGTCTTTGAACTCTTCCCTCCTCTTCCCTGGTCATCTCTGTTCCCCATCTCTAGTCTTCCCCATCCCAATTCCTTACCTAACTCTGCCCAACTTTTCCTTCAAAACTCACTTTGGGCCTCACTAACATTTGATCTGACCTGTTTGTGCTTTATCTTTGTGTTCCCACTAGATAGTTGTTGTTAATAAGTTTTTGTTGAGTTGAACAGAATTTTTAGAGATGTGACTATCTAAAAAGAAACATTCCAGAGACATCAATCTTCCACAGTGATGAGTTATTTTGTCAGTTTTAATAACTGGAAGTAGGTAAAAGTCAATTTTGGACATGAAGGATGTAACGTGTTACTAAAAACAGAGCGTAAGTTTTTTCTGATTTTGGCACTTGGATGTGTTAGAACTCTTCTTTGTAGAATCATCTCTTTCTTCCTTTTAAAAATTGGACCTCTACTGCTATACAGGATTCTTTGTTCACTAGTATACTTGGAGGTTGTATCCTTAAGTTATGGCTTTAGTTTCATATAGTGATTGAGCTTTCCAAGTACCGGTTCTCTGTCATCACTTCTTTCTCTGAAACTTTACAGAACAGCCTGATCCAAGACCTCAGAGCCTCTTTATGTCATTGTACAGAGAATGTGCATTTTAGTAAAAGAAGCTCTTGGTTTGTAAAGTCATGGGCTCCATGCCTTCCTCTTCCCACCCAGCCCCAGTGTGTTTATCAAAAATCACAAGGGTCAGCAGTTAGAATGTAGTAATACCATAGCATTTGCTTTATCATTTTGCTGAGAAGGGTTTATTTCTTTATAACTGTTTTCTCTGTGTAAGCATTTGGTAGTACATTTAGTGAGTTTTAACTGATTAAGTCTGCAGATAATGAAAGTATTGACTTTCCCTGATACTGGAAAAGGCCCAGGTGTGGGAGAATTAGTTACTAGGTGGTAGAGTATCAGCTTGTCCTCCACAGATCATAACCCCTTTCCTTTCACTAATGTTCCTCAATTTCCTAAATAATCTCTGGCTATTTTCAAATATTCCTTAAATTGATTGAGTAGTTCCCCTTTACCAGTGGGGGATATGTTCCAAGGGCCCCAGTGGATGACTGAAGCCACAGATAGTACCAAACTCTCTATCTCTCTCTCTGTCTGTCTGTCTGTCTGTCTCTCTCTCTATATCTATATCTATATATATATACTGTGTTTTTTCTTATACATACATACCTATGATAAAGCTTAATTTTATAAGTTAGGCACAGTAAGATTAATAATAATAAAAATTATTTTAAAAAGGACAAGTACAACAATATACTGTAATAAAGTTACATGAACTTTTTCTCTCAGAATACCTTACTGTATTGCACTTACCCTTCTTGTGATAATGAGAGATGATAAAATGCCTGTGTGATGAGATGCGATGAGGTGAATGCTTTAAGCCTTGTGACGTAGCATTAGGCTACTACTGACCAGAAGGAAGACCTTCTGATAAGGAGAGGATTACTGTACTTCCTGTCAAGTTTAGAGGCAGCCTAGGTGGAGACACCTTTTGGAAAGCAAAATTAAATAACTGGTTGAGCTAGTGATGTGTGTTTCATGATTTTGAGTCAGCTGGCTGTAGCATCTTTATCCTGGTGTTAATGTGTTGTATAGATAATACCTCTTCTGAAGTGATTGAAGCTGCTGCCAGAGCCTAGTAAAGACTCAGAAAATCTATAGGCCAGGAGTATCTTTTCCAGAGCAAGGAAGGAATTTGTCTGTGCCTTACACAGGAAATCAAATGCCTCCTGTGGGCCACAATTAGAATACAGTAGACTTGGCATCCCCCATTACATGTAACTGGAGATGTGAGATTTTTCATACAAGATGCCTAACCAAATGTCAACAGAGCAAGAAATTAAAAACAGATGAGATAAGTATAAGCAGTGCTCTTGGAATCTTCCTTTCCTTTTACCCTCTAAAGAAGAAGATAATTAATATTCTTAGGGTTCAGTACAGCATGGATATTGGCTTCTTATCTAAACCAGAGATAGTCTCTTGAAGAAACTAGCCCAGATGTGATATTGTAATAGGGAAAAAAGAGTTAAAATGGGACAGAGCTTTGTCGGAGTGTGTAGTGCATGTTATGTACATGTTTATAGTAGGATGCTGTTAAGAAACCACTTTTCATTTGAAGATCATGTTTGATTCCTTTCTACAAATCCAAATGAGAGAAACTTTATTTCTTCCCATTTTGTTGATGACAGTGGAGGCTATGGGACTCCTGAAGGTAGTGTCTAGAGGTGAGAACAGAGAGGCTTTTTCACTTCTGTACACTACTCAGTCTGATTGCCAGTCTCAGGTGCTGTGGGAGGCCAACGTAAATTGCCTGGATTGAGCTTCAAGAACATGTATAAATATTTAACCATCTCAGTCTTTCAGATTCTTTTCTAATTGAAATTAGGACCTTTTGTCTGTAGAGTTGCTTAACACCAGTGCTCCTGGCCCCCACTTGTTTTGTTTTTAAGGAAGGGAGGCTTTGAGGGAGTAGGACTGCAGTTTCCTTGGCAGGTGATTGTCTTTCCCCAAGAGTAGTCCCCTCTCCCCCAGCCCCAACCTTAGGCTGTGTAGCACAGGCAGAACAGAGCCTGCTGTCCTGTTGTACCAGCAAGTATGTTCTTACTTCACAGTGTGTTTATGTCCGCCAAACGTTAATTCTAATTACTTTATTTTTATCTTTAGAAGCTTATTTAAGGGGCGCCTGGGTGGCTCAGTCGGTTAAGTGTCTGACTTGAGCTTAGTTCATGATCTCACGGTTTGTGGGTTCGAGCCCTATGTTGGGCTCTGTGCTGACAGCTAGCTCAGAGCCTGGAGCCTGTTTCAGATTCTCTATCTCCCTCTCTCTCTCTGATCCTCCCCTGCTCATGCTGTCTCTCTCTCTCTCTCTCTCAGAAATAAATAAGACATTAAAAAAAATTTATTTAAGTAATCTCTACACCTAATGTGGGATTTGAACTCCCATCCCCAAGATCAAAAGCTGCACACTCTTCTGACTGAGCCAGCAAGGCAGCCCGATTCTTATTACTTAAAAAAAAAAAATCCTTATATGTTAATCCAGTTAGAATTAACGTGAGAATTTTAGAGATACAGTTTGTGAAACATGGCATGCCTGTGGAAGCTCAGTAGATCAGAATGCTACAAGCGTGTGTCCTGAGTCCTTGACAGAGGTGACTTAGGGTTGGGTCACCAGCTGGGATGATGTGATGAACCTCCACTTATCCAAGTTTCCATTATAAGAGCTGGAACTGATTTTTTAACTAATTATTTTAATGTTTATTTATTTTTGAGAGAGAGAGAGAGAGAGCCAGAGCACAAGCACGGAAGGGGCAGAGAAAAAGGGAGACAGATTCTGAAGCAGATTCTTGAACTCAAGAACCTTGAGACCATGACCTGAGGCTAAGTCAGACGCCTAACCTACTGAACCACCCAGGCACCCCTTAAACTAATTTTTAATGCCAAAAAGTGACTTTTAGGGGTAGCAACCTGTTGGAGCTTTTATTTACTATTTGGGATGGTGATTGGTTATTGTTTATTTTGTTTATTTCAAACATATAGAAGAGTATTCAGAATAATATAACAAAAGTTTATGGCCATGCAGCTTTGTCATATCTCAGTATTATCCTATAATCCTGCTTCAGGTATTTGTACTTAAAAAACAAACCAGAATGAAGATATTTCACTTCTCAGTCCCACTTATTTCCTTACCCCAGCAGTAACACTATTCTGAATTATATATTATTCTCATGCATGTTTTCCTTCTTTTATTGCATGTATGTTTTTTACAACATTGAATGTCTTGTATATTTTAAAACTTTATATAAATGGTTATTATCTTGTATTTATTTTCTGTAGATTTCTTTTTCATTTAATATTATATCATTGAAGTGTATCCATATTGATTTATATTATATTTTAGTTCATTTACTTCTAGTTGTATAATATTCTATTTGATGAGAGGACTATAATATATTTATACATTTTCTTATTAATGAATATTTAGTCTGGTTTTTATTTTTCACTGATCCTAACCATGTTACAATGAAGATTGAAAATTTCCTTGTATACCTGTTCTAGAATGTTCTCTAGGAGCAAAATTTATGATTCAGAGGGCTGAGCATCTTCAACCCTGCTAGATATTTCCAATTATTCAAAGTATCACAACTGCACCAGTTGTGTGTAAGAATCCTTGCTTAGTAGCCTCTCTAGCACTTTGTACTGTCGGACTGTGGTAAAAACTTTATCTAATGTGTGTAAAATGTTTCTTGGTCATTTGAGTTTTCTCAACTTCAAATTCTGTGTTTTCACAGAATTTGCTTCAGATTCTGTGTCTCCCTCTGTCTCTGTCCCTCCCCTGCTCATGCTCTGTCTCTTTCAAAAAAGAAAAAAATTAAAAAAATTAAAAAGAAAAAAGTTTATAGGGAAAATTGACATTTTATAATAGTCTCCGTCTTGGAACATGTCACATCTTTCTGATTATTTAGGTCCCTTTTAATGTGTTTATTTTTTTAATTTTTATTTTTTAAAGTTTATTTATTTTGAGAGACAGAGAATGGGAGGGGCAGGGAGATGGAGAGAGAGAGAATCCCAAGCAGAGATTGGGAGAGAATCAGTGCAGAGCCCCATGTGGGGCTCAGACTCCTGAACCATGAGATCATGATCTGAATGGAAATCAAGAGGTGGACACTTAACCAACTCAGCCAACCAGGTGCCCCTCTTCTAATGTCATTCTTCTAATGAAGTATTATACTTTTTGCCACAAAAATCTTTTTTTTTTTTTTTTTTTTTTTTTTACAAATAGTTTATTGTCAAATTAGTTTCTACATAACACCCAGTGCTCATCCCCAAAGTGCCCTCCTTCATGGCCATCCCCCCCTCCCCCCCACATCCATCAGTCCTCAGTTTTTGTCAGCATTCAAGAGTCTCTCATGGTTTGCCTCTCTCCCTTTCCCCCACCATTTNTCTCTCATGGTTTGCCTCTCTCCCTTTCCCCCACCATTTCCGCCCTTCTTCTCCCCCTTGGTCCTCCGTCAAGTTCCTCCTAATCCTCCTATACTTGCCACAAAAATCTTAACATATCTTTCCCTAGATTTATTGCCAGGTAATATATGGTTATTGTTGCTATTGTAAATAATATTTTTAAAATTATACTTTCTAAATGGGTGTTGACTGCATAGGCTTTCCTATATTAATCTTTCATCTAACTGCCCTCCTAAGCTCTCCTGTATTTTTTTTTTTTTTAGCTCTCCTTTATTTCTAATAGTAGTTTACTTGTACATTTTCTATGTTGAAATAATAGGTTCCTCAACTGTTGACAGTTTTCTTTCTTTGTTCCAATTCTTATGCTTTGTATGTGTGTCTTACTTATTGGTTAGAATCTCTAACAACCTGATGTTAGACAAATATTGAAATATTTCTAGAAATATTGATAACATGTAACCATGGCTTGTTCCTGAATTTACAGTGTATGTTCCCAGTATCTCATTCTAAATGTGGTGTGGTGGCTTTTGGTAGAATCCTTTTATCCAGTGGAAGAAATTTGCTAACAGTTTATTTGCTTTTGTAATCATAAATGGGCTTTAAATTTTATGAAAGTTTTTCTGCATCTTTTGAGATAGCATGTAGCTTATTATCTCCTTTAATCTGGTAGTTGTATTATCAGAAATTTTTAGGAAACTAGTTTTAGTCTTCCCTTTTGGCTCTTGCATTTTGTTTGATTAGTTGTTCATGTGTTTATATTTTTGGATTGTGAGCTCATCTTCAATAAGGCTTTATCTATGGGCTCTTCTATGGCCCAGATCGGGGTATGTCCCAGAGATGTTTTGCATTTACTCCTAGTTGACTAGTGTGTATCACTTGCTTGGGACCACTTTAGTTTTGATTAATTTTTTGGACTGTGTAGATTGGATACTTTTTTTCCCTCTTCCAAATTAGGTTGATGCAAGATTTATGTTGTCTTCTGTGTTATTGGTTATTTTCTACACCATTCTTTCCTGGGAGTATAGCTCTTCAAGTTCTGTCTTTATGTAGAGGTTGCAGTCTTTCCTTTTTAGCTTCTTTGAAACCCAAGGCATTGTTTCTTATCTTACCTCCATCCATTCCCAAGACTGGCACCCTCCTCTTCTCCTTGGACTGCCATAGTATCAGCTCTCAAGAGTATTTGTATTTTCAGTTTGCTTTTCATTCTTGGTCCTTGATCCATTCTATTACTTTTTTTGGTGAAAACAGCTGTGCATTTAAAGTGGATGCATATTGGGATGCCTGGGTGGCTCAGTTGGCTTAGCATCTGACTTTGGCTCAGGTCATGATCTGTGGTCCGTGGATTTGAGCCCTGAGGCTCTGTGCTGGCCGTTCAGGACCTGGAGCCTGCTTCGGATTCTATGTCTCCTTCTCTCTCTCTGCTTGCCCCTCCCTTGCTCATGCTCTCTCTCTCAAAAGTAAACATTAAAAAAAAATTAAAAGATGGACACATTTACATAGAATTTTACCCATGTGTTTAGGTGTTTTGCAGTGGGAGAATTTGCAAGATCTCCTGTCTGCCAAGGTGCCAAGCAGGTAGCCCTTGTCTGAATTATTAGATGGACCTTGTTCATTGTGGCACTATGTTGTTGGCTTCTACTAGATAGCTTCCAGAGCTGTTAACCTGGAATCTTCTGATGCTGTCCTACCTTCATGACTCTCGTATACCTAGTATTCAAGTACTCACTGTCAGTTAATAATTTCTTTTATGGATAATAATTTTAGACACTTTTGGGAGCAAAAGTGTAATCCATAGAGAAGCTATAAAATAGCACACTTAATCTTGGGTTTTACTAATTCTGAACTTTGAAATGGAATGCATTTCATAGTCCTTGATCAAGGTAACAGCAGCACTAAAGCATCATTTGTAAAATGGCACAAGTTCTTTCCATACTTTTATGTTAGTGGGATTTTTTAGAAGCCCATCCAAGCTCAAAATATGTAATTATTCTTATAATTTCAATAACTTATTTATTGTAAAGAGTAAACTACAGTTTGTATAGTACTGATATCAACTCAAAAATATACATAGAAGCCTGCCTAGTATGTCATATCCAAACTAGTGTAAAAATAACTTAATGTTATGAACTTCATTAAGAGCAGGCACATTTGGAATTGAAGAGGTTCATTTGTGAGAATTGTTTGTTATGGAAGCTACTGTTTTTTTTAATCTTTAGTTAAAAGGAGAGATGATTAGGAGATTCTGGAACTCCTTGTGATGTGGAGTGTTCAGTAGTTTCTTGATTCACTTGGCTGAGTGGCAGCTCAAGCCCTGCATTTGTAACTATGCCAGTGCCACCATTGACTTAGCTGGGCCTTTCGTTCAGCTTCCCTGTGATGTGACAGTGAGTAGCACTCCTTGTACGCTCTGGTGAGCACGAGGGAGGATGAGGAGGATTAGCTCCTCATCTTGTCCTTTTTCTATCACTCACTACCTTTTTATTTTTCGTGTATTTTTATTTTGCCCATGTTGCTGGGGCAATGTCTACTTGAGAACAAGCCACAAAAATGAGTAATAACTACTTGTTGAGTAAAAGACTAGAATACTGGAACTTACTTAACCTTGCCCAAATGCGGGCCTGGAGTGTGTCCTTGAGATTTGGCAGTTGTCTCTAGGTGTTCCATTTTTATTCTTCACTCTCAATCAACTATATTGGATAGTGGATGCCAACTGTTGTAGGTTGGCATAGTGAGTGCTGATGAGGCAGAGGCTTGGTTTAATTACAGGGCAGCCTCACCCTAGTTAGAGAGAAACCATATAGGCCTAGACTGTACCCTTAACTGCACTAGGGTAAATGAGTATCTTGGACACCAGGGATCAAGTAAGAGAGTGTGAATGTGTTTGGGGCAAATGTTTAGTGTGATTAGGGAAGAAAATTCATTGTAAATTTCCTAGTGGGACAGAGATGTCATTTTTCTTTTTCGTATGAGGGATGTAATTTTAAATTATGATTAGATTTAATTTGGTATTTGTTATTTACTCAAAAGATACAGACTACTTTGGTGTCCCGAAATAACATTGTCATTGATTCTTTCTGGTTTGGAGTCATATAGTCTTATGACTTTTTGCTCTGCATCATTCTTTGAGGCGTGTATATCGTATTGCTTCCACAGTGCCTGGCAGAATGTCTTTATTATGTCATATGAAGGCTTTGGGCTGAATTAATTGCTAGCCTTTCTGCCTTTTCCTTTGACCATTCTTTCTACAAAATAACTGTCAGCTACTTTTTTCTTTGAAGTATTTCCTCAAGCTTTTTGTTTATCTCAGTCTGTGACCTTTATCCCCTCTACCATTACAGTATCTTGTGGCCGTAAAATTCCTGTGTGGATTATTTTCATCTCTGTACCTCCCATATGATGTAATGATGCTGTGGCCATGCCTCCATGGAATAAGCATCCTTTTCTGAAGAGTGATAAGAGGTACATGGTTTGGTGTGTGCACCCACACAAGCCATGTTCCAGTCTTTGAGAGATGGCCTTTTTTCTCAAGGGTTAATATCCATTTTTACCTCATTTCTGTTTACAGAGATGAGGTTTCCCTCCAGGTCTTCTTCTTACTTGCAAAATCTATAGTCTGAGTTCTTTTCCTCAAAGAAATTATAGGAGTATGAGTTTGAAAGAAGAAGCTTTTTTTCTACTTCACTATTTTGGCCTTAGGTCAAGTACACACTCTTTCCCCATTTGTTTTAGCTAATGTTCAGATGTCACTGTTTTCATCAATATTCATGTCCAGTGTTAGACCAGAGAGAGACTTACAGGGCATGTTTACCTAAGTAATTGGTTCAGTGGTATGAATCTTAAGCTCCTTATTTCTTTAATGCTGAAGTGTGTGAAGTGTGTGGTGTGTGTGTGTGTGTGTGTGTGTGTGTGTGTGTGTGTGTAAGAGCCTAAGAAACTGGGCACAGGTTGAATAACCTTGGCCATAAAGTAACAGTGAAACATGTAATCTAGATAGATTACGTAAGTCTCCTTAGAAGCTGTTCAGAATTGGGCCACATCTACAGAAAGAGGGAGGGTGAGCTGGTAAGTCCAATTTCTACCTGCTGGTGGGGTGCTATTTGTTTATGACATTGACCAGACCTAGAGCCTTCCAGAGGGAATCCAGGTGAGATTTGCCTCAGAGATGATTCCAGTTCCTGCTGGGCTCAAGGGAAGAGGGTAGAGGCCTACCCCCTACAAAGAGGACATCCTGTCTGCATGGGGATGCTAGGAGGCTTAATTATTAAGTCTTTTTAACCCTATGTTTTTTGTGTCTTAAAGGAAAGGAAGTTTCATACTAATTTGTTACTAATTAACTATAGAGAATAGTCAGCTAGGTAATCCTTTAAATCTGTACTTTGAAATAAGGTATTTTTGTACTTGGTAAGTATTTAAATCTTTGGAGAACTAGGAAAAGATAATTTTATTCTCTTGTCAACTGTCTTTTAGAAGGTTATTTATTTATTTTTACCACCAAAGACTTCCTTGTATATTTCCTAAAGATATAGTCTTACGTAATCAGAAAACAGTTCTCAAAATCAGGAAATATGATGTTGATACAATACATTTGTCTAAACCATAGTCCATATTCAATTGCTTCAACTATTCTCCTCAGTTCTGGCTTTATAGCTATTTTCTTCCCCAGTTCCAGGATCTCATCCAGGATCCCATGCTGCATTTAGTCTCCTCTAAACTGAAACTATTCTTTAGGAATTATTTTACGTATATGGTGGGGTATACATGGTTAGAACCTGAATTCTTCTAGTACATATTCCGATCCTGGCTTTCTCACGGCATCCTAGAGAAAGGTGCTGCCACCTTGAGAAAAAAGGGATTGTATTTGCATGGAACTCATTTTGATTCTTTTATGTTTTGGTAGCTACTAATAGATTTGGCAGTCTAAGACTGTGTTGGCCAAGGGAGGTATCTAATAGACAGGTAATGGTTAGACTCTATATGTAATTTGAACTGCTTGCATTACTAACGATCCTCATTGGTTCTGCTAGTTTTCTCCTAATTCTCATAATCAGTTTTTATTATGCATTGGAAATATAGAAAATAATGCATCTGAAACAGATTTGACTGATCTGTGGTTCTTCTCCTTTTTTGTGATTTGAGAAATAAACACAGTGTGGATTCCATTTACAAATAAATCCCTGTACCATTTAATAATTTAAGTATACTGGAAATATGACATTTAGTAGTTTAAAGGTGCAGGTTACCTCTTGCATTGAAGTAAATACCACAGTTTATTTCTGCATATGGGAAGTCAAGAAATAATAGATATTCAAACTTTCTTTTGCAGTTTGCAGATAAAAACTTTTTACTGTGATTTATCACTTAAATCCTTATGGCACTGGGATATTTCCCAGTACCAGTAACCAATTCTCTGATTCTCCAGATACCAAATGAGTGTCCAACAATTCATTTTTGACACTAAGTATTTGAGTTAGCAGAGACCTAAGGCTAAGGACTCAGTCCTACAAGACTGCCCCCTACTTGAGATACCAGTTGCAAGTCCTTGACTATCCATACTTCTGACTGACCATAAATCAGGGGCTCCCATGACCTCCTCCTCAGGCTCAATAATTTACAAGAATGACTCACAAAACTCAGGAATATATTTATGTTTACTCGTTTATTTGAAAAGACACAGCTCGAACAGCCAAATAGAAGAGCTGCATAGGGAAAGGTATGGGGGAGGGGTGGCATGGATTTCAGTGCCTTTTCCACTTGTGCCATTCTCCCAGCATCTCAATGTATTCACTGACCCAGAATCTCTCTGAATCTCAGTGTTCAAGAGTTTTTATAGAGCTTACTCTCCAGCTCCCCATCTCCCATCTTGGAAGGTTGGTGGGCAGGGCTGAAAGTGCTAATCTTTTTAGTCACTTGGTCTTTCTGGTGACCAGTGCCATTATGAGGCTGTCTAGGGGCTCCACCCTAAGTCACTTCATTGGCACAGATTCAGCTGTGATCAAAAGAGGGCTCAGTGCAAACAGCAGAAGATACTCCTGTCATGCAGAAAATTCTAAGGGTTTTGGGAGCTCTGCCAGGAACCAGGGAAAAAGACCAAATATATTTTTGTTTTGTACCAAAGGAGTCTCTACTGACTAGTCTTACCATTCACTTTAGAACTGTGAGAAGTAGAGCCAGAAGAGTTTACCTATGTTGGTGTGTCTGGCTGGCTCAATTGGTAGAGCATGTGACTTTTAAAAGAAATTTTTTTTAATGTTTATTTTTGAGAGACAGAGAGAGACAGAGTGTGAGTAGAGGAGGGGCAGAGAGAGCAGGAAACACAGAATCTGAAGCAGGCTTCAGGCTCTTAGCTCTCAGCACAGAGCCCGATGCGGGGCTTGAACATATACACTGTGAGATCATGACTTGAGCTGAAGTTGGATGTGGATGCTCAAACCGACTGAGCCACCCAGGTGCATGCCCCAAGCATGATCTCAGGGTTGTGAGTTCAAGCCCCACGTTGGGTGTGGAGCTATGTGTACACACACACACACACACACACACACACAGAGACACACACATCTATATGGATATGTGTGTGTCTCTGTGTGTGTGTGTGTGTGTGTGTGTGTGTGTATCTATATATATAGAGAAAGAGAGTTTATGTCTTTAAGGAGCTTAGCACACAGAGTGCCCAAGTTACTGGCAAAGCTAAAGTAAAAAACTTGAGTAACCATGTAAATACAGTGATATTAGTATATCATATTTTTCCTATAGAATGTGAGGAAAATATGAGTGTATATCACAAAATAATAGTTATCCATTAAAACTTTTAGTTAATTGGTAGTAGATACCAATTTAGGAAAAACATAGCATGCAACCTGTATACCTTGTAGTTATAGCTATTTAAAAATGAATGACAACTGAAAATCTAAAGTGATGAACATCAACTCAGCAAATTAGTGGTTATTTGTATTATAAAGGATTCATGTGGAATTCCTGCTATAGTCTTATTTTTAAAAGCTTTGATTTACTGAAATGCTACTGGCACAGAGCTTTTCAGGACTATATCTAGTGGATAAGTTGACTAGATATGGAGAGGTCTTACCCAAAGTTGATGCTATTCGTTTGCAGGACTATGAAGGGCAAACCATTCCCTCTGTGCTCAGCTTGTGTTTATCTGAGTTTGAAGGCATCCAGCCTTGAGCTCCATGGTTCTGTGGTAGTAAGAAACTCCTAGGAGAAAGGAAGAACCTCAGAGGACTGGGGCTTTGGGAATGGACTGATCAGGGAGAGAGGGGGTGGTTGTAGAGGGAGTTGGAGGCACTCACCATGATTTGGCTTCCTTCTCTCTGACCCATTTCAGTCTTACCATCTAGTAGATAAACCCGACCTGCTTAGGCTGATCTGGACTCAGGGCTGGTTTGGGCCTCAGTAAACCTAGGGAAAGTAGGCCTAACATGCCCCCGCCATGTAGATCCTAATCTCTGTCATCCCCACTTTAAGAATGAGAGCTGTGTGAGGGGCGCCTGGGTGGCTTAGTCGGTTAAGCGTCCAACTTTCTCTTAGGTCATGATCTCGCGGTTGGTGGGTTCGAGCCCCGCATCGGGCTCTGTGCTGACTGCCAGCTCAGAGTCTGGAGCCTATTTCAGAGTCTGTGTCTCCCTCTCTCTCTGACCCTCCCCTGCTCATGCTCTCTCTCTCTCTCCTAGAAATAAATAAAAATATTAAAAAAAAAAAAAAAAGAATAAGAGCTGTGTGGAAAGAGATACAGGGGTCACAAGTTGAATGGTAACATATTTAGCCAGAATTGCTTTTACTCTTCCCTCATCTTCTGTATTCAGAGATCCAGGGACCTTACTTTTTTTTTGTTGTTGTTGTTGTTTTGTTACCACCCTTAGATTATACTGATGGTTTAAAATGTACATGTGGCATGCTTGTGTGTGTGTGCGTGTGTGTGAGAGAGAGAGAGAGGAGAGAGAGAGAGAGAGGAGAGGAGAGGGAGAGAATTTTTCAGAGCCCAGGTTCCTCTGGGGAGCAGTGGCTATGTCACATAGCCTTCCCACAGCCAAAGCTGTCACCCATGCTTTAGCTCATATCTTACCAACACAATTGTTTGTTGCCCCCCCCCCCCCCCCCTTTTTTTCTAGCTGACTCCATGGAGAATGAAATGAGTCTTTAGTTTGCTCCCCTCAGCAGTGTCCTTCTAGAGTTTTACTTACTTATTCAAAATGCCTGAGACGAACCCTGCAGGGATGTGTTGCTCAGTGACTTCTTGGATGAAGGACCTAAGTCAGGGGAGCAAACACAGGAAACCTTAGCCCTTGGCCCTTTTAAAGGGGTTATGGATAGTAGTAGAAGTAAAAATTTGACTTTTCAAATGTAGTATTAACTTTAGTCAAGGAGAAAGTTTGTCCTTGATGGTTAATTACATTTATAAAATAACCTGTATACCATTAATATATCAGATTAATCTTGTACTTTTTTATGTGAATACAGTATGGAACTGTTCAAATAGTTTTTGTTGTTCATATAATGTGATTCTGTTTGTTACGTTTTTTAAATGCTAACTTTTCTTTATGATACCTGAAAATATTGACTCTAAAACCATAGATCTTAAACTATTTGGTCTTAGGATCCTTTTATACTCTTAAAAATTATTGAAGATCCCAAAAATCTTTTGTTTATATGGGTTATAATGGTTAATCTTTACTGTATTAAAAATTAAAACAGAAATTGAAAATATCAATTTCTTTAAAATGTAATAATCTTGGAGCACCTGGGCAACTCAGTCAGTTAAATGTCCAACTCTTGATTTCAGCTCAGGTCATGATCTCATGGTTCATGAGATTGAGCTCTGTGCTGACCGTGAGGAGCATGTTTGAAATTCTCTCTCCCTCTCTCTCTGCCCCTTCTTCTTGCTTGCTCTCAAAATAAAGAAATAAACATTAAAAAATGAAATTAAAGTAATAAATTCAATATTTATTAAATAATTTTTAAATGAAAAATAACTTTTCCAAAACAAAAAAACTTAGAAGAGTTGAATTGTTTTACACATTTGAAAATTTTAAAATGTCTGATTGAATAGAGACAGCTAGATCCTCAGATCTGCTTCTGTATATAATTTGTTGTGACTTATTTTGTTGATTTAGTGTATTGTTGAAGTAGATGAAGAATGTAGTTGGAAAATGGATGAGTGTTTAATAGCCTTTTCAAGTGGGTATTCTTTAATACTGTATCCTAACTCTGACAAGTGGTATTTTCTTCAAGGTTAATTGTAATATGGAATTTGAAACCACATTAAGGAACTTTTTTATTCTATTACGTTAAAATCCATTGGTCTATCTTGCACTTGGAATGGTTCTTTAACCCATGTATGATTTTGACTTTGTGGCTCCCTTGAAAGTGCCTTCAGGATCCCAGGGGTCCTTGGACCAGCCTTTGAGAACTGCTGTCATAGAATATGGAAGGGATTTTAAAGATGAACTACGGTCCATCTCTCTCTTGGCTAGTATAAGAGGGGTAATGGTAGCTGAGGGAGAACTGATTTGACCAAGGTCAGTCAGCTAGTTTCCCATAGAGCAATGGCTAGAATTTAGGTTTCTTTTTTTTTTCTTCCTTTTTTTCCTTTTTTCTTTTGAGAGAAATCAAGACAGCATGGAGGAGGGGGGCAGAGAGTTAGAGGGAGAGGGAGAATCTCAAGCAGGCTCTGTGCCGTCAGTGCATAAGATCATGACTTGACCTGAAACCAAGAGTCGGACCCTTAACCACTCAGCCACCCAGGCGTCCCTGGAATTAAGGTTTCTTGACTGATTCTGTAAACATGGCTCCAGTGCCTCTGTTGTGCTTTGTGCTGAGTCCCTAAGCCTGGCCCTACTGCATTGCCTTTTGGAGAGAGTGGTCTCCTGTGGCCTTGCTCCTTGGAGTCCTGAATGTTTTGTTCACCTTCTTTTCCTTATTTTGTCTTAATTAAGCTTCATATTGCTGTAAGTCTCATTAGATTTCCGAATAAAATATTTTGAGCTTTGTCACTTTCAAGCTCTGTAGCTGCTTTGTGTGTATTAAATGTGTTCTTAAGTAACTGAAAAATTATCAAAAGACATTTGGGCTATATGTATGCATTGGGCTTTTGTCTTGCCCAGGAAAGGTGTTTTGAAATAACTTCAGAGATCCACAGTTGATCTCTCAGCAGACTGGAAGTATCCTGTTGATACCCTGTGAGTACTTGAAATGGACTGAACTCTTTTTTTTTTTTTTTTTAAGTCTTTGAATTATATAAATTGCTTGACTAATGCATTTCCTAGAAGAGTGTTGCGTAAAGTTTTAGACTGAATGTTTTCATGCTCTTAAGACTTCCCCCCCTTGTGAATTAGCATAAATGCATGGGTTTGTTTATATTCATAATGGAAAAAGAAATGTGCATGGCATTTGCTGTGGAATTGCTTTAAGATAATTTGAGAAAATTTAATACAACTCAAGGTCACCAATATTAATGAGGACATGGCAGTTTGTAATTGTTTCTTTTATATCAAACACGGCATCAGGGTACTGCCGAGGACCACAAAGACATCTCTGAAATTGCATGGACTGCCCCACAGTGGTGAGGTAGCCTGTGTCCATAGTTCTATGATTTTAGTGTGGACTTTCCAAGCATGGTCTGCTTTGTAAACAAAGGCTTTACTAGTATGTGTGTGTGTCTTTGTGTTTTTCTCTCCTGTGTATTCTCCTCCCCAGCGGTGTGTCTTAGGGCTGTGCCTGGATGATTAATTTCACTGATTCTTGGCTAGGCACCACTCTATAGACAGGTGACATTGTTTTTGAACTTAGCAGGGGAGAGGAACCTTTTTCTTCACTCTCAAGGTTGCTGTAAGGCGCTAGCCTGGGATTCGCTTTGGGTTTCTTCATAACTATAGCTTCCTTTAGCAAACCCAATATATTAAACTGTAGACATTAACATATTATTTAGGGATTGAATATTTACTTTTCAGAGTGATTCTTTTTAGAGTTTCCTTAAATAGCTAGTTCCCTAGTTTCATTAAAATAGAATTTGATTCCCAGAGTTTGCTTTGTAGGAATACAGGTCCTCACTAAGGTGCAGCACATCCATAATCTCTCTCCTAGGGCTCCTCTTCCCTTGAGGTTGAGGCAGTGTTTCACATGGTCTGAGGAGCAAATGAGCGAGATACATTTTTTCCTTACCAACTTTTTTCCTCACCTCTAACGGTTCTATTGCAAGCTAATTTCTTGAATCAGGCTGTGCTCACATGGAAGTGTTTGTATGTGTGGGTACCCTTAGAGACAGAATGTAATTGATTGTGCCCCTGCCCCCCAAGGTTAACTTTTCCTCTGACATTTTCCCTTTGTTGCTTTTCTTTTTGTTTTGTTATTTTTTTATGTTTATTTTTTTAATGTTTATTTTATTTTGAGAGAATGAGACAGCATGCACGCGTGCATAAGCAGGGGAGGGGCAGAGAGGGAGAGAGAATCTTAAGCAGCCTCCTTGCTGTCTGCACAGAGGCTGAACTGTGAGATCATGACCTGAGCTGAGATCAAGAGTCAGACACTTAACCAACTGAGCCACCCAGGCGCCCCTGTTGCTTTTTTGAAGGAGATCAGTAATGGCAAAATCTGCCCTTTGAGTAGTTGGTATGACTCTGAAGAGTGGAGAAAATAATTCATTGTATTATCTCTGTAAAGAAATTTAATGGCTCGGGGCGCCTCAGTGGCTCAGTTGGTTAAGTGTCCGACTTCGGCTCAGGTCATGATCTCACAGTCCATGGGTTTGAGCCCCTTGTCGGGCTCTGTATTGACAGCTCAGAGCCTGGAGCCTGCTTCAGATTCTGTGTCTCACTCTCTCTCTGCCCCTCCCCGCTCGTTCTCTGTCTCTCAAAATAAAGACATAAAAAAAAAAAAAAAAAAAAAGAAATTTAATGGCTCTTAGAAGGTAGGGAAAGAGAATAACCAAATTTGGTGATTTTATTTAAGAAATCCATCACTCTCCAATTTATTCTCTGTTATGGACATCTGATGGCCTGAGTACTATTTTAAAGTGTCCTGTACTGGGGCGCCTGGGTGGCTTAGTCGGTTGAGCGTCCGACTTTCACTTAGGTCATGATCTCGTGGTTCGTGGGTTCGAGCCCCGCATCGGGCTCTGTGCTGACTGCCAACACAGAGCCTGGAGCCTGTTTCAGAGTCTGTGACTCCCTCTCTCTCTGACCCTCCCCTGCTCACGCTGTCTCTCTCTCTGTCTCTCCTAGAAATAAAAATAAAAACAAAAAAAAAAAAAAAAAACAAAAAAAAAACAAAAAAATAAAAAACAAAATAAATAAAGTGTCCAGTACTTAAAACATTTTGACTAGAGGCCTGGACCAGAGTCTCAAATTCTAGTAGAGTGTGTGTGTGTGTGTGTGTGTGTGTGTGTGTTTATTTTTGAGAGAGAGAGAGACAGACAGACAGACAGACAGTGTGAGTGGAGTAGGGACAGAGAGAGAGAGAGAGAGAGAGAGAGAGAGAGGGAGACACAGAATCTGAAGGCTTTGAGCTGTCAGCACAGAGCCCAACACAGGGCTCAAACTCACAAACCATGAGATCATGACCTCATCTGAAGTTGGATGCTTAACCAACTGAGCCACCCACGTGCCCCTGGTTGTTGAGTTTAATTGATGTTTGCTTCTATTTGTCAGGAGCTTGGGGCTGAGGTTGTTTTGAAGATTTGTTAACTTGGTTTACAGGAGGTTTCTTCTTCTTATTGTTTACCTCTAAGTGATTGTCTTTCTTCCACAACCACACAATTTCTTCTCTGAAATGACAGACATTCAGATTATGTTAAGGTACTTGCTAATTAAAAATTGTCCTCTAAAAGCCATTCCATAATCAGCCAAACACTGTAAGCAAAACACTTCTCTCAAGCAGTCTAGGATGAACCAGAGGGGTTATGCTGATTATAAACATTGACTTCTACACACAGAGTAGTTGCTGTTGAATTATCATCATTATGAATATCTTCAGAATAAGTTTCATTTCCAAAGTTGCTGACATCTAATTGATTTACTACTTCCTTTCAAAACCTTATGAACTTAAAGACATAGGATAGTTATTCCCTCAGAATTTTGGAATTTGCTTTGTCACTCAATGAATGGTAGCTCAACATTAGTTATATTAATTTGTATTTGTGGAGCACCTTTCTTCCCTGTGCCTTAACACACTTTGTACGTGTTTTGGAAGTGTGTTATTGAAAAAATTTCAATTTTATTACTAAGTCATTTCAAAGCTGTTTTTATGCTTTCATTGTCTTGAGAGGCTAAGTACATGACCCACCAGGACACATACACACTCATAATTCCTGTGGTTTTTAACTAACCAGTCTTAAATTCTAGCTTTCTAGAACTCTAAAGGGTCTAGTTTACTTCATTTTGTTTTTGTTTTTGTTCAGGAAAACATAAATATTCTGTGTCAAATTGTGTCTGGACCTTAATAAGAGATTTCAGTTCTAGAATAGTTTTTGTGTTGAATAATTAGAGACTTGTGTTTTAGTTTTTATTTTGGGAGATGGGAGGAATTTAGGATAACCTGATTGTGGAGATGGTTTTCTTCTTTTTTTTTTTTTTAAATGTTTTATTTATTTCTAGGAGAGAGACAGAGAGAGAGACAGCGTTAGCAGGTGAGGGTCAGAGAGAGAGGGAGACACAGACTCTGAAACAGGCTCCAGGCTCTGAGCTGGCAGTCAGCACAGAGCCCGACGCGGGGCTCGAACCCACAAACCGCGAGATCATGACCTAAGCGAAAGTCGGACGCTTAACCGACTAAGCCACCCAGGCGACCCTGTGGAGATGGTTTTCTGTAGCAGTTTGTCTTATAAAAGATTATTTATTTTGTGTTCTTCCTTCACATTTTATTATGAAAAATTTGAAATGTACAGAAAAATGGAAGGAATTGTTCAGTGAATTTTTATGTTAACATTTTGCTATATTTGCTTTATCTCAGAGCAGTCTATCTATGTTTCTCTTTACTTTGTTTTTTCCTCCCTCAAAAAGAAATGACCTTTATAGCTAATAGTAGAGCAAGTGAGAAAGAAAGAGAGACAGATAGACATGCACAGTGCTTGGCACATAGTAGACATAATAGAGCAACTTGGCAAATGAAGGAGTGAATGTGAATGAATGAATGAATGAATTGATCTGAATAGGATATGCTTTCAGCCTCAGGCCACAAAGAAACCGTTCTCAGCTAAATCCCTGTCCTTAGGGATTTACTGTCCAGTCTGGAGGTGAGAAACCACAGAATGCAAACCACTTTGCCATGTAGCCCATGTGAAGGCTTCAGTGAAGGTCAGCATAGTCAAGCATGGCTATTGGAATTCAGAAGCAGGAATATGATCCCAGATGACTGGGGCAGTTGACCAAGACTTTTTGGAAGAAATGGAGCTGGAATTGGGCTAAGAGGTAGGACAGAGCCTGAGAGCAGAGATGGACACAGGGGCATTCTGGCCCATGGGGAGCTTGAGGCTCCCCACATACTTGGGAGGAGTGGGAGTATGGTGAACAGACAGCTGCCTGCTGGAAGACTTCCACTCAGGTGGTTAGAGAGTGGACTGCCTTCTGGGTAGTGCTCCAAGGTGGGGCCTAGCCCTGCTCCAGGCAGGAGCCACTTCGTGTTCCCTGAGTATTCCCAGTTACTCTCACTCCAGGGCTCTGCCCTTGCTGCTCACTCTGCCTAGAACACACTCCCCCCAAATGTCTGTGTGGCTCCCTCTGTCTTCTGGCCTCTGTTCAATGAGAACTTCCTCTTGATCTCCTGGCATGCACCAGCCTTTTAGCATTCCCCAGCATGCTTTGTTGAGCTTCCTACTATGTCCCCAAAACCTAGTATAGTGCCTGTGATTATATACCCATAATGTGTACATGTATATGTATAGATATATAGAGATACAGAGAGTTGGTGCTCAGGAAGGCATGAATAAATGGGAATTCTGAGGCATAGAGTGTGTTTGGTCACTTTAAGATATTTTCACAGCCAAGCAGCTAAGAGAAGCTTAAGCTTCTCAAGGTTAGTACACTTGTGAGGAAGTTGGAGATTTCAGTATGGTTAGCTTGCCCTTCTAGGGCATTCATCCTTGGCATTTTTTCTTTGAAAGAATCATGTTCCTAAGTGAAATCCTTGGTGATTCTGATGCCTCTTTTCCTCCTTCCAGGACCCCTGCAGTAGACCATGAGTCGGTAATGCCCACTGAGGACCTCTGGGAGCCATGTCAGACGAATCCGCCTCAGGGAGCGATCCAGACCTGGACCCGGACGTGGAGCTGGAGGATGCGGAAGAGGAGGAGGAGGAGGAGGAAGTGGCAGTGGAGGAGCATGGCAGGGATGACGCAGAAGACCTACTGGATGGTAAGTGGCTCTAGTGAGTGACATGGGTTGTCTTATCTTTTCTTCAGGTGGATTTTTTGCTGGAAGAGCTTGGTATTTCCAGTTGGATTTCTTAGGTCATCTATTGTAAGAAGGCAGGTACTGGTTGCAACAATGAACCCCTATGCTCTTTCTCAGGAAGTGAATTTTTCCTCTGTATAGGCCTCACTTTAGTGCTGGAAGAACCTTTAGCTTTAACTCGTCTTTGACAGACCTGCAGATTCAGATTCAGAGATTTGAGAGTGGAGCATACTTGTCTAAGTCATGGAGAAGTCTGTGGCAGAGTCCTTGTGGCAAGACTTTGTGGTCTGGGAGTCATGGATTCATCAGGTGGCTACAGGCAGGTATGGGGGTAACTATGAGTTTCCTGAAATTGTATGCACAATTCTCCTTGTATGGACATGAGGGGATTAGTTGTGGAGAGATTCTCAGATGATAGGTACACAACTTCATAAAGCTTATTGCATCTCCTGTGGTGCTGCTCCGTCTCTCAGCCATTTCTACGGACTATAAATTGCTCCTGATAGGAGAGAACTGCACCTTCATAGCTGGTAGACCCCCTCTGGACTCCTATTTGGCTCAACCCTTCCTTTGCCCCCAGCTTGTTGAAGTGGTATTGACTTTTTCTTCTCCAGTCCCGTGTGAGATCATCTGGCCAGCCACAGGGCTTCTCAATTCATTCCAGCCTTACATGGCATAGGATGTAGTTGTTTGAAAGCTTCTTATGAACTGAGGGATAAAATTTTTGTCTGTTTATAACAAACCACACTAGTAGAACTGAACATTGCATTAGATTATTGCTGCTTATATCTGAAGGAGCCTAGGAAAATGTGCTGCTACTCTTCTCCAGATTCTGGAAGAATGAACATCAATCCTCTTTCTTTGCTGCTGGTATGTTGTCAGTTCTCATTCATCTTGACAGTTGTTGCGTGGTTCAGGGATCAGTTTTCCCTCATTTATACTGTCTGGGAGTCTCTGCCCTATTTCCACTTGACCTCTGGCAGGAAAATTACCATTTTATTTTTTTTTCCTGATATCAATTGCTGTCCACTGTTATCAGTCGGAATCTCCCAAGATAGTATTGTAGTTCCTTTTTATATAAAGCAGAACAAGTAGAGATAATAGAAGATAGCAAGTGCTGGAACGGTACACCATCAGACTGTCTTGCTTTAGTCTCATGGTTTTTAAGATGATGTTAGAGTCCCCTGGAATCTTTATCACTTTTTGCTTTTTATCATTTGCATTCTCCCAATTATATTTTCAGGTACTCCCTAGACTTGTGTTAGGTTTAGATTGGATTTTAGATGTTGCTAGTGGGTATAATGGATATATACACATAGTCTTCCCTCTAGGCTTCTTGGAATTCTGTTTTCCTTGTTAGGTTCTTAATTATTAAAAACAAACATATCCTTCTGTGCACTTTATTATTTAGAAATGGCAAGATTTTTTAAAATTATTTTTTAATGTTTATTTTTGAGAGAGAGAGAGAGTGTGAGCAGAGGAGGGGCAGAGAGAGAGGAAGACAGAATCCAAAGCAGCCTCTAGGCTCTGAGCTGACAGCACAGAGCCTGATGGGAGGCTCAGACTCAACATGAGATTGTGACCTGAGCTAAAGTCAGACACTTAACCCACTGAGCCACCTAGGTGCCCCAATGTTTATTTATTTTTGAGAGAGCGAGCACAAGTGGGGAGGGGCAGAGAAAGGGAGACAGAGACTCCCAAGCAGGCTCTGCAGTGTCAGCACAGAACCCAACACAGGGCTTGAACTCACAAACTGTAAGATCATGACCTGAGCTAAAATCAAGATGCTTAACCGGCTGAGCCACCCAAGTGCCCCTAGAAGTGGTGAGAATTTAATTGTGATTTGTCACAGCTGTGTAACTGGAGTTTTTTCTGTTTTGTTTTACTATTTGTACAATTCTCAGATGAAATAATTTTTTAAAAATTTGAAATGAGTTATTTTTTTGCTTATAGAGTTCAGAGTGTTAAAAAAAAGTGTTCCATAGGTACTTTCTCTTTTTCTTGCCTTGCCAGGGTTATCTAACTTCTTGGAATTTGATCAAATATCCTTTGAATTTTCAATCTAGTGTTAGAGCTGTGCTCACCCAGTCACTCTCAAATGGAAGTGATACTTCTGTTACTTGTGGCAATTTTGCCACTGTTTTGGAGCTCACAGTTTTCCTGGTTCTCTCATTGTGAACACTATGCAGTTTTGTTGAAACATCTGAGACCTGCCTGTTTCTTCAGCCTTGCCCTTCCTGCCTTGGCTTGCTGGTCATCTCACAGCCTTAATGGGTAGAGCAGCCAGCTATTCTAAATAGCCAGCTATTCTAAAATTAGGAGTAGCTATGAATAATCTTAGCTGGTATAGTGTGATGTGGCTTTTTGTTGAATTAGAGCAGTGCTTCTCAACTTGGGACAATTTACAACATCTGAAAACAGTTTTGATTATCACGACTTCTGGGAAGTGGGGGAGGAATGCTACTGGCATCTTGTGGGCAGAGACCAGGGATGCTGCTAAACATCCTACATTGCACAGGACAGACAGCTCCATCCTACACACAGTTACTGTCCCCAAATATCAATAATGCTAAGGTTGAGAAACACTTTCAAAAAAGACACTGTTACTTCAGCTTTTTTTATTTGAAGTTTTATCTTTCCTGGATAACAGTAACTCACTTTTATACTGCTTCTTCAGCATTTGCACAAACATGTGAATAATCATACTAACCTTTTCAAAGAACTGTCTTTTGGCTTTGGTGATTCCCTCTATTTGTGTTTGTTTTCTTTGTAATTTCTGCCTTATAATAGTCTTCCTTTTACTTCTCGCAGTACTTTCAAACTTCTTAAGAATGTGGATACCTTTTTTTCCCTAATAAAAACCATTAAAACTATAAATTTGCCTTAAAGTACTGCTTTAGTCCATTCCCTCACAAGCATTTTGACACACTTTATCCTACTTTATCTTGATAATCCTATCTGATAGGCAAAACAGATATGTTTTAGTGATGAGAAAACTGAGGCTCAGAAAGGCAAATGGCTTACTCAGTATAACTTAACAAGAAAGTGGCAAAGCTGGGCCTTTGGTTTCCAAAGTGGTGCTCCTTTTTCAAACCCATGTTGCTTCTGAGACCATAGGTTCATATCATTCCCTACATGTGATGGGTTGCTTTCTTTCTTAGTTTGTGCTTTGAGGAAAGAAGTTGATTGGTAATACTGTTGACCAGAGATGAGAGGAGAATTAGAATAGCATGAGTAATGGTAAAGTAGAAGGGCAAGTATGGAATACAGTAGAGAATGGTGAACTATCTTATTTGGTGTAGAATTGGACACATTAGGGGGATGACCAGAGTGAGACTGGAGTGATGGCCTGGGATGAGGTTAGGAAGGAGTTTATAATTTGTTTTTGTTTTTAATTTTTAAAGAAATGTTTTATTTATTTCTGAGAGAGAGAGAGACAGAGTGAGCAGGGGAGGGTCAGAGAAAGAGGGAGACACAGAATCTGAAACAGGCTCCAGGCTCTGGGTTGGCAGTCAGCACAGAGCCCAACGCGGGGCTCGAACCCACAAACCACGAGATCATGACCTGAGCCGAAGTCAGATGCTCAACCAACTGAGCCACCCAGGCACCCCTAGAATTTGTTTTATAGGCAACATGGAATTGACAGAAGTTTTTACTGGGGAGCATTCATTAAACCTTTGATTTTTAGGAATGTTATTTTAGCACCATGCAGAAGAGATGGCCTATAGATAGTGAAGACCATTTAGGTCTGTGTTAGAACTTTATGGAAAGGATTAATGAATATTTGAACTGCTTGGGTCAGTTGACTTGCATAGGAGGAGTAAATGGTCAGATTCGTTGCAGTGGAATTTATAGTACTTGGTGACTTACTGGATGTGTGAGGCAGGTTGAAGATGGAATAGGTAAAGCCTAGGAGAATAATGAAACCTTTACAAAGGTGGGAAGGATGATATAGGGAGTGGATGGGGGAATTAGAGATAGTTTAGCTTTGATATATTAAGTTGGGGCATTATCTCCCCCTTGATACTAACCTTTGAATGTTGACTTGTGGGATAGTAGTCTGAGAACATGGAGGCTTTGACTCTTGGGGAGCAGGACTGTGATTTTGTCTTTAAAAAGGTAGGGAGAGGTGCGCCTGGGTGGCTCAGTCGGTTAAGTGTCCGACTTCGGCTCAGGTCATGATCTCACAGTTTGTGGGTTCAAGCCCCACCTCGGGCTCTGTGCTGACAGCTAGCTCAGCGCCTGGAGCCTGCTTCCGATTCTGTGTCTCCCTCTCTCTCTGACCCTCCCCTGCTCACGCTGCCTGTCTCTTTCTCAGAAATAAATAAAACATTAAAAAAAAATTTAAAAAAGGTAGGGAGAAGGGGTGCCTGGGTGGCTCAGTCGGTTAAAAAGGTAGTGAGAAGACAGTGCTTTCCATTTCTAACACATTAGGGGGTCATGGCACATTGTGAGACATTTTGGGTTGTTTTTTCATTCCCCTGTTTGTTTTTTTAAATTTTAGAGAGAGAGTGTGTGTGTGCATGGGATGTGGGGGGAGAGGGGCAAAGGGGGACAGAGAGAGAGAGACAGAGAGAGAGAGAGAGAGAGAGAGAGAGAGAGAGAGAGAGAGAATCTCAAGCAGGCTCTATGCTCAGCATTGAACCTGACGTGAGATTCAATTCCCTTACCTGGGATCATGACCTAAACTGAAATCAAAGTTGAACAACTTACTGAGCCAACCCAGGCATCCCTCATTCTCTTGTTTTTCTTTTCTCCAGATATCTGTGTTGAGTTTTCTCTATTCTCTTGAAATGGTGGGAGAAACTGGAATTTAGCACCTTTGGGGTGTGTATGATTATCAAAGGTGGAGGTTCAAAACCTAGTGCCTCTAGAATTGGTTTTCCTCATACAAAGTGGTTTTTCTGGTTCAGTATCTTCTAGCTCAGCTTCAGGTCCAGTATCTTGCCCTAGATAAGGTACTTAGAAATATTTAGATGAAGGGAACACCTAGAATAATCTAGCCTTTACAAAAAGGTTTGTTTTCCGTTGCTGCTTAATGTGTATTCCAGTGGATGTGAAAGTATGGCATGGCTGGTGTGTGTCACAGAGTCCTATGTTTACATGGCTTTGTAAAAAGATTTTCCTTGGCCTTTGTGGTTCATTGGCACACTTGTTTTCCTCAGCATCACTCCACTCTAGGCCTTAGTAGATTCTTCCTTTCATGGCTTTGGCAACCGTAAGTGATAGTGTTTAGACCAAGAGATATTTTCAAGGGTTTTCCTGTCTATACAAATGGCAAAAATCTTAACATCTGTTTCCCCAAGGTAGCTTCTTGTCCCCTTGGAGCAGGGAGACAAGGGAAAAAAATAGCAAGAAACCTGGGTCTAAATATGCACTAATGGGTGGGTGGGTAGAAGGGATACTTAAAATTTAAACTATTAATTAACAAGGACTTCATGTGTTTCTTATTAATGTTCATCTGGATTAATGGATCCAGTTCCTGATTTTACTTGTTCTCTAAGCGAATAATGAATCTTAGTTGGTTTTTATAAAAAAATTTTTTTAAGTTTATTTTGAGAGAGACAGAGCACAAGTGGCAGAAAGGCAGCTAGGGAGGGAGAGAGAGAATCCCAAGCAGGTAGGCTGCCAGCACAGAGCCCGAGGTGGGACTTGAACCCACAAAGCCGTAGATCATGACCTGAGCTGAAACCAAGAGTTGGATGCTTAACCAACTGAGTCACCCAGGCACCCCTGAATCTTAGTTAATAATCCAATTGCCTTTTCCATTACCACTTGCATTTCTTTTAGGCTACCTTTATTCCTGTGTAATATTTGCAAGGAAAAGCCAAGTGACCCATTTCTTTCCTACAGTATGTTTACTCTATTACCTGTGCCAGTTTCTCTGGTCTTTGCTTGGTTCCTGAGGATTCTAGGACCACCACCACCCTTTTCTTCTGAAAGCATTCTGCTTATTCAAGCTGTATGGCCCATGTCGTGAAGAGTCTCATTAGTCTCATTAACCTAAGACAAGAGTAGGGTTTTCCTAAAGAAATATTACTGGAAAACAAATTAAAGCCCTAGCCAGAAACTGCAGACTTAAAGAACTTACTTGTTATTCTAAGTGATTGCCTGCCAAAGGGTTTCATTTCCAAACTCAGTTCCTCAGATCATGGTAAGCATTCTGGGAGTTTAGGAAGCTTCAGGATGAACATGACAAACCTTGTTGGAATGCCAATTTTATCGGGAGATTGGTGGAGTGGGGTTGGGGGTTGGGGGTTAGTACTTTGGTAAGGAATTTTAAAAAATTGTAGTAAAAATTAGGTATAGAAAATAATTCATATGCATTTTTAGAGTAAAATATAATATTTTTTTTCAAATAAATTTTAGAGTAGAGTTTAGAGTTTTGGATGGTGCCCTAAGAGCTCCAAAGGGCTAAGAACATTTTCTGCAACATTCAGGACCCCTTGATGGAAAAGTTTGAGAGGCCCTGGTTTAAGTTAATCAAGATCTAGACACAGACTGCCTTGATGGGCACATCTTTTTAGAACATGGAGGCCGCCTTTTGTTGTTGTTTTATTCTTCTCTGTTTTACATGGCATATCAGGATACTGAGATCTTGGAACTGCAGCTAGATCTGTTCCTTCTGGAACCTGCTTCATAGCCATCTTGTTGACAGAAAACTAACCTCCTGGATATCAACTTTGGCCTTAGGCTGACCTCCTTCACCTTAGACCACTGGTTTGGGAAAGTTGATCTCCTTCTCAACTTCTGGATCTCTGCCTTTCCTGCAGGGAGTTTGTTTTTTGCTTTTTCTCTGACCCCTTTCTATTTCTTCTCTTTTGCTTACAATGTAAAGAATTAGGGGTAAAGTGTTCTAGGCAGAGGGCCAGAAAAAAAGTCCTGGTGTGGGAACAAATTTGCTGTTTAAGAATCAGGAACATAGAAGCCATTGGTGGCTGGAGCATCAAGAATAGAGGCCAGAGTGGTCTGGGATGAGACAGGCAGAGGCCTGAGCATGTAGGGCCACTGTTGGCAGTTTGAGATATACCTGAACCCTGGGTTTATTCGTTTGGTTCTAACATGCTTTTTCAGATTCTCACTGTGAGTTCTGGACATATCACTAAATAGTAGCAGTCTGTAGGAAAAGTATAGGAAAAGTGCTCTCTGAGCAGCTGGAAGTGGAAGAAGGGTAGGAGGGCTTCCAGAAATTTGAACTAAGGTCAGAGTGGGTGGTTTTACAATGGGGTGAGGTGATCACAGCAATCTAATGGGAATTCTAGCCACTGTTTTCTCCCACCTATGGGAGCCCCCAGGAGCCTTCACAAGGCAGCATAGTCTATGGAGTTGTAGTTTTCACCATTTTTTATGACCTTCCTGTTGCATTAGACATCCTTATATTAAGCCTAGATTTCTTCCTTTTCTAAGAATAGTTCTTTTTTAAGAAAATATTTATTTTGAAAAATAGAGTGTGCATATGTGTACTTCCATGTGAACTGGGGAGGGGGGAAGAGAGAGAGAGAGAGGGAGAGGGAGAGAGAGAGAATCCTACGAAGGCTTGGCACTTTCAGTGCAGAGCCCAACACAGGGCTCAATCGGATGAACTGTGAGGCCATGACCTGAGCCAAAATCAAGAGACGATGCTTAACTGACTGAGCCACCCAGGCATTCCTCAGATCCTTTAAAAAAAATTTTTTTTAATGTTTTATTTATTTCTAGGAGAGAGAGAAAGAGAGACAGCGTGAGCAGGGGAGGGCCAGAGAGAGAGGGAGTCACAGACTGAAACAGGCTCCAGGCTCCGAGCTGGCAGTCAGCACAGAGCCCGACGCGAGGCTCGAACCCACGAACCGCGAGATCATGACCTAAGCGAAAGTTGGACGCTTAACCGACTAAGCCACCCAGGCGCCCCAACCTCAGATCCTTTTTAAAAAAATTCAATGTGATAGAATCCACTCCTGTTGTCCATTTTGATGCTCAAATTGTCCTGGGTTTGGCTAGTGGGAGCCCCTTCCAGCCAACTTCAGTGTTCCTTTGACATGTTCCCTACAATTTGTGAGCACTTCCTTTTCTTTCTGGTATAATGGTGTTCCAGACCTAGCTTGTATTTTCTCTGTTCCAACCTGGGAATTGGCATTTTCTCCAAACTCCTGGTTTCTTTTAGAGGGAAATGATACATAGAAACCAAGTTCTGGGCTATACATGTGCTCATTACTACTAGGATATCATTGATTGTTGGCTCTTTTGGTCTCTAGAGCTAGGAAATAACTTTTATTTAAAAAACTGTGGCCAGGGATGTCTGGGTGGCAGTTAAGTGACTTCGACTCAGGTCATGATCTCACGCCTTGTGGGTTTGAGCCCTGCATTGGGGTCTGTGCTGTCACGGTGAAGCCTCTTTCAGATCCTCTGTTTCCCTCTCTCTCTGCCCCTTGCTCATTCTCTCATTCTCTCTCTTTCTCAAAAATACTGGATACTCATCAGTGGGGAGGGCAATGAAGAGGGTGAGGAAAGAAGACTGAGAAAAAATTGCCACTGAGGTAGTAGGAGACCCAAGAGAAAAGTGCTGTGATCACTTAAAACAACAACAACAACATGCAATTTCAGGGAGGAAGTGATCAATTGTGTTACTTAAAGGCTAGCAATAACCAGGGTAGTATGAGGAGTAAGAATGGACTGTTGGATATTTGCAATATTTGCAAATCAGTCAACGTGATACATCACATCAATAAGAGAAAAGATAAAAACCTTATCATTTCAATAGATGCAGAAAATGCATTTGATGAAGTATGATACCCATTCATGATAGAAACCTTCAAGAAAGTAGGTTTATAGGGAACATACTCAACATAATAAAGGCCTTATATGTAAAACCCACAATTAATATTATCGTCAATGGGGAAAAACTGAGAGCTTTTTCCCTAAGGTCAGGAACAAGACAGGGATGTCCACTCTCAGTGGATAGTACTCGAAGTCTTAGCCATAGCAGTCAGACAACAAAAAGAAATAAAAGGCATCTGCATCAGTAAGGAAGAAGTAAAACTTCCGGTATTTGCAGATGACATGATACTATATATAGAAAACTCTATATACTTTACCGAAAAACTGCTAAAACTGATAAATGAATTCAATAAGGTCACACACAGGGTTCAAAATCAATATACAGAAATCTGTTGCATTTCTATACACTAATAATGCAGCAGCAGAAAGAGGAATTAGGAAAACAATCACATTTACAATTGTACCAAAAAAAAAAAAATTAAAATGCCTAGGAATAAACTTAACCAAAGAGATGAAAGACCTTTACTCTGAAAACTATAAAATATTGATGAAAGAAAGCTGATAAAAAGAAATGGAAAGGCATTCTGTGCTTATGGATCCAAAGAACAAAAATAATGTTAAAATGTCTATACTACCCCCAAATAATTTACAGATTTCCTGCAATCCCTATCAAAATACCTACAGCATTTTTCACAGGACTAGAACAAATAATCCTAAAGTTTGTATGGAACCAAGGAAGACCTCAAACAGCCAATGCATTCTTGAAAAAGAAAATAATTGGAGGTATCAATCAGAATTTCAGACCTCAAATTATATTACAAAGCTATAGTAATCAAAACAGTATTGTACTGGAACGAAAAATAGACAAACATAACAATGGAACAGAATAGAAAGCCCAGAAATAAACGCACAACTATATGGTCAGTTAACCTTTGACAAAGGAGGAAAGAATATACAATGGGAAAAAGTCTCGTCAACAAATGGTGTTGGGAAAACTGGACAGCCACATGCAAAAGAATGAAACTGGACCACTTTCTTATACCATACACAAAAACAAATTCTAAATGGATTAAAGACCTAAATGTGAAACCTGAAACCATAAAAATCCCAGCAGAGAACACAGCCTGTAATTTCTCTGACACTGGTTGCAGCAACATCTTTCTAGATAGGTCTCCTGAGGCAAGGGAAACATGAGTTAAAATAAATTATTGGGACTACATCAAAACAAAAATCTTCTGCACAACAGGGGCACGTAGGTGGCTCAGTCAAGCGTCTGACTCTTGGTTTCAGCTCAGGTCATGATCTCCTGGTTTGTGAGTTCAAGCCTCACATTGGGTTCTGCGCTGACAGCGTGGAGCCTGCTTGGGATTTTCTCTCTCCCTCTCTCTCTGCCCCTCCCCTGCTCTCTCTCGCTCTCTCTCTCAAAATAAATAACCTTAAGAAATTAAAAAAAAAAATCTTCTGCACAACAAAGGAACGAACCAACAAAACTGAAAGAAAATCTAACTGAATGGGAGAAGATAATTGCAAATGATATATCTGAGATTGGGTTAGTACCCGAAGTATATGAAGAACTTATACAACTCAACACCAAAATAATAATAATCCTCATCATCATCAGAACAATAATAATAATTTAAAAATGGGCAGAAGAGATGCATTGATATTTCTTCAAAGAAGACGTCCAGATGGCCAAGATGCTTAACATCACTCATCATCTGGGAAATGCAAACCAAAACCACAATGTCACCTCACACCTGTCAAAATGGCTAAAATGAAAAACACAAGAAACAAGTGTTGGCGAGGATGTGGAGAAAAAGGAACCCTCATGCACTGTTGCTGGGAATGCAAACTGGTACAGCCACTGTGGAAGACAGCATGACGGTTCCTCAAAAAATTAGGAATAGAACTACCCTACTATGATCCAAGAATCTACCCCAAAAATAGAAAAGCACTGGTTCAGAAAGGTACATGGACCTTTTGTTTATCACAGCATCACTTACAATGGCAGCAGCCCAAGTGTCCATCAGTAGATGAATGGATAAAGAGGATGTGGTGTATATATACACACATACATACAATGGAATATTATTCAGCCACAAAAAGAGTGGCAACACAAGTTGCCATTTGTAACAACATGGATGGATTTAGAAAATATAATGCTAAGCAAAATAAGCCAGAGAAAGACAAATATTATATGATTTCACTCATATGTGGAATTTAAGAAACAAAACAAACAAAGGAAAAAGACACAAACAAAAAACCAGACCCTTAACTATAGAAAACAAACTGATGGTTGCTAGAGGGGTGGTGGGTGGGGGCATGGGTGGAATAGGTGAAGGGTACTAAGAATATACTTATCCTGATGAGCACGGAGTAACATGGAATTGTTGAATCACTGTAATGTACACCTAAAACTAATATAACACTATTAATTACACTGGAATTAAAATTAAATTAAAATTAAAACAGAATTGGCTGTCGGGATTTAGCAGTGTGAGAGCTTGGTAACCTTGATGAGCATTTCAGTGCCATGAATAGGTGCTGTAACAAGAACAGTTAGAGAGGAATTGGAGACCCTGAGAATAGACACAGCTTTTTAGAGGAGTTTTACTATACAAGGAAACAAAACAAAAAAAGAAACAGTAAATGAGGGGGTATTTGAGGTCAAGGAAAGGCTTTTTTAGGGGCACCTGAGTGGCTCAGTTGGTTGAGTGTCTGTCTAACTCCTGATTTCGGCTCAGGTCATGATTTCACAGTTCATGGGATCGAGCCCCATGTTAGGCTCTGTGCTGATAGTGTGGAGCCTGCTTGGGATTCTCTATCTCACTCTCTCTCTCTGCCTCTTTCTCTCTCAGATAAATTTAAAAAAAACATTAAAAAAATAAAAAAGAAAGGCCTTTTTAAAAGTTAAAAGTTTTTATCCTTCTAACATTTTGCCAGTGGGGCTTATCAGGTAGGGAAGGAGAAATGGATGACCCAGTACAATTGGAGGCAGTTCATACTGGCTTAAGCCAAGGCCTGGGAAAAAGCCTTTACTTCAGCATGTTAGTGTGTGATAGAAAGGATTATTCCTCAGGACAAAGTAATCATCTTCATCTAAATTTTTGTGGTCTTGGGCAAGACCTTGCTGAGCCTTCAGGTTCACTTCCACAAGATGGAATTCTGCAACCTGAACTCTAGATCTGATGTTTTCTCATTCTGGATGAAGACGTGGAAGTATGGGCATGTTTTTAGGAACAAAGAAGAATCACCAAAGCAAAGCAAAGGGCTGTGAATCAGCATAGAAGGCCAGTTTAGCCAGGTGACTTGAATGCAAGACCGTGTAAATAGCTCTCTATTGCATTTTAGCATTTTTTCCTCAACTTAGATGATCAGCACCATTCCTTAAATTACAGATTCAAGACAGAATTTTTTATTCTGTATTTGTTCTATCCTCTTTCTTCCCTTCCCCAGAAAGTTGTATCACCTTTTCCTGAGGTGACTTGAATATCTGTTGTTGGACTGATTTTTCAGAGTAGCCTAAATCAAGAGTTTAGGGTGACTTCTTAATAGAAATGAAATAGTGCCAATTTTGAAACCATTTCCTGCCCTTTTTTATGTGTCAGGCTTAAAGACACAAAGGGGCAGAGTTTGGGTACGCTGGGGGCAGAAGATTGTTTTGTAAATCTGTGCCAGGAAAGTGTATTAGATGTTGACCCAGTTCAGAGTGATTAGATAGGAACTTCAACCCCTTTCCCAGTAATCTAGGGGGTGGGAGCTTCTGATTGTGAGTTTAATTTGCATTTCCCTGATTAGTTAAGATGTTAGTCTTTTTTCAATATGCTTATGACCATTTTCACTCTTATGAAGTGTCTGAACACATGTTTTGGGCCATTTTTCTTTCCTTTTATTTATTATTGATTGGAATTCTTCATATCTGGTTATGAGTCTTTTTTTTTTTTTTCTAGGAGAGAGAGAGAGACAGCATGAGCAGGGGAGGGTCAGAGAGAGAGGGAGTCACAGACTGAAACAGGCTCCAGGCTCTGAGCTGGCAGTCAGCACAGAGCCTGACGCGGGGCTCGAACCCACGAACCGTGAGATCATGACCTAAGCGAAAGTCGGATGCTTAACCAACTAAGCCACCCAGGCACCCCTCTGGTTGTGAGTCTTATTGGATACACATACACAAACATCTTTTCCTTCTATATTGCTTGATTTTTCACACTTTTAATTGTGTTTTGTGGGGTTTTTTTTTTTGCAGTTTTATATCCCTTTTTAAATTGTATTTTTGATGAATAGATGTTTTATTTATAATGAAATAAAATTTATTTAAAAAAATTTTTTTAATGTTTTATTTATTTCTAGGAGAGAGAGAGACAGCGTGAGCAGGGGAGGGTCAGAGAGAGAGAGGGAGACACAGAATCTGAAGCAGGCTCCAGGCTCTGAGCTGGCAGTCAGCACAGAGCCCGACGCAGGGCTCGAACCCACGAATTGCGAGATCATGACTAAGCGAAAGTTGGACGCTTAACCGACTAAGCCACCCAGGCGCCTCGTAATCAAATTTATTTTTACCCTTTATGTTTAGTGCTTTAGTACTACCCCAACGTCATGAAGCTGTTGTTATTTTCCAAAAGCTTTAAATGTTTTACCTTCACATTTAGGTCAGTGATCCATTGTGAATTGATTTTTGTATGGTGTGAGGTAGGGGTCAGGGTTTATCCTTCTCTTTCCCAAATATGATTATCTAATTGATCCAGCATTCTACATTGCATTTTCCTGTACCTTTTGTTGTAAACCGAGGTATAGTACCTACATAGCTCTGTCTCTGAACTCTATTTTTTTCCCCCACATAACTTTTAGGGAAATGGGAGTAGAGGGAAAATTATGCAGTGTGGTGGCTAAGAGCATGAACTCTGGAGACAGATCAGTCACCTGAGTTCAAATCCTGTCTTTATTACGTATGGCTTTTTGGGCACATTTCCCTTTCTGTAAAATGGGAATAATTGTAGCATCATCTATTTAATAGGGTGGTTTTGAGGACTGGATGAGTTAATGTTTATAGTAGTTGTAATGGCCCTGGGCATGACTGGGGATGCTGTGCATGGGATCCATATCTGGCAGGTTTCACTGCAGACCTGGTGCTGGGCCTGTAGCTATTCACCAGCTACTTTGTCTGCCCTGACTTCACAGTTCCCAGCAATCTTCCTGAAGGGGAATGTCTTTAAGTATTTTGTAAATTGTCTTCTGAAGTCTTATAGTAAGTAGTCTTTGGTCCAATTTAGAGTACAGAAGCAGGATGTACCAGGTTTGAATAAAATTCCCCAGAGAGGCGCGCCTGGGTGGCTCAGTCCGTTAAGCATCCGACTTCGGCTTAGATCATGATCTCACAGTTCGTGGGTTTGAGCCCCGCATCGGGCTCTGTGCTGACAGCTAGCTGAGAGCCTGGAGTCTGTTTCTGATTCTGTATCTCCCTCTCTCCCTGACTCTCCCCTGCTCACGCTGTCTCTCTCTCAGAAATAAATAAAACATTTAAAAAAGATTCCCCAAACAGCATACCAAGAGAGAAAGCATCAGTTAACTAACCTTGTCTTCCTAGATCAGAGTAACTCTAGCCTTTTGCATTCATGGAGTTAAAATTTAAGGTTCCAGCCAACAAGACTGTTCTGAAGGTCCATAATCTGCACTATTATTATTTTGCCAAGACATGACTTTTAATGATGCTGTCTTCTGGTTGGGGCTTGGAGAGTGATCATTGAACCCTGTCTTTCAGAGCATCTGCTCCTCAATCTACCCTGTTCTCTGCTCTCAGATCAGAAATTCTGATCATTAAGAGTCTGACGGGATTGTTTAAATGTTTCAGTTGTACATGAATGCATTTTGTGGAGGAAATTATGTGCTGTAGCAGTCTTCTCCAATTTGGGCATTTTGCAAAGGTATCTTCTCTCTTGCCTCCTGTGCTTTCCCACCATGATGTCTATTGTGAAGTCTGATACTTTGCTTGTGATACCCTACTCTTTGTTCATAGCCTTTTCTCAACTAATGAGTCCTTCTGGGAATTTGGTTTTATTTTGTGTGGTTGGTAGCCTCAATACTTCAAAATGTTGTCAATAGAATGAAAAAGTAAAAGAAGTTCCATTGATTGACCTTACCCCACCTCCCCCTACAATACAGATTCCTAGCATGCTTTTGTTTGTGCATTGGACCAGCCTTACTGTCTTCTATGTTAACAGACACAAGTAACAAATTTTAAAGGATTATCACCTTAGTGTGTGTACCCAAGTCCTCTCTCAAGAGAAACAGAATGAGCTTTTACTATTTTTTTCTTTTCTCATTTCCACTTAAAAGAGGCAGCACTTATGCCATCCTAGTTTTCTCTTGTTGTGGATACTCTTACATGGGACCCTAGCAGAGTTTGCATGTTATGGAAAGATTTGTATGTTATTCTGTGCTTCTGCCACCATTTAAAGTGTTATTTCCAGACAGGAGAATGGGTGTGGGTGGGGTTTTGCCAGCCTGAGCTCCACAGGGAGGGGCAATAGTTCCCCAAGGTCACAAACAGGCTTATTCTCTTCATTCTTCTTTTAAAATCCCCACTTTGGTGATGCAGAGATCCTGTTTTCCCCTCTTACTGTCAGCTCTCAGGCTCAGTGGGGATGCCTGGAGATTGCTTTCTAGCCCCCTTGAGAGAGGCTGCCAGTTGGAGTCCTCACAGAAGAGCAGGAAGCTCCGCATGGACTGACATAGCCCTTGAACCAGCTCCAGTCTTGACACTTCTCTTTGGTTATATAACATCAAGCAGCTGCAGCTTCCAGAGCTGCTTTATTCCTTGTAGTGCTGAATGACAGGTGGAGGAAGCAGTGCCCCTTTAGTGATTCTGAAGTTTCCAGGAATAATTTGCTTGAGTATTTAATTCTATTTTTATTTCTCCCATGTTTGCATCACTTGTACTTTGGGAAACAAGCAAGGAAATATTCCATTGCTTCAGTCTTCCCATTAAGATCCCTAGCCTACTAGTCCCTATTTTATTTATTTATTTGTTTGTTTGTTTGTTTATTTATGGTGAAGTTTTTTATTTTTCATTATTTTTAAAATTATTATTTATTTTAATGTTTATTTATTTATTTTGGGAGAGAGAGAGTACAAGTAGGGAGGAGACAGAGAGAAGGAAAAAGAGAATCCCAGGCAGGCTCTGTGCTATCAGTGCAGAGCCCCATGTGGGGCTGGATGTCACAAACCATGAGATCATGACCTGAGCTGAAATGAAGATTTGGTCATTCAACCAACTGGGCCACTCAGGTGCCCTGAAGGTTTTTTTTTTTAAATGTATTTATTTTTGAGAGAGATAGTGCAAGCAGGGGACAGAGGATCTGAAGCTCAACTGAGGCGCCCCTGGCATAATCCTCTTTAAAAATCTTTATTAGAGAGATAAGAGACCTTTGGAAGTAAAATTACAAAGGAAATTTTGAGGAAAGAATGGCCAGTCTATTATCACTTGAGACCTTTAGCAGATCTGGAAGGAAGAGGTCTCACCCCAGGCAGCTGGCTGAAGATTGCTAGGTGCCACAGTCACCGGGTGCCTTGGGTCATGTATTGCTCTTGGATGGGCTGCAGCTGTTTCCAGATAGGATTCGGCTCTTTCTCCAACTTTGCACCCTGGGCAGTGGGGTTTTCCTCCCTTAATGTGTTATGATGGCTAGATGTGGTGTTACTTCTGGAATTCTGGGGGATGGAAGGATAGGGTAAATTAGGCTAAGTATGTGATCAGCATTAATGTTTAGCATGGAGATTTCAGTTAAGGAGAGAAAAAAATTAGTGGGAATTTTCTTGTGGCAGACAGAATAATAAAGTTCAGTGATTCGAGTAAGTGTGGGAATACTTCAAGAACCAGTCTAAATTTCTGAAGTAATGATTTCAGTTTTGACTACTACAGGCAATGAAGTTTTTCAGATTTGTAAGTGTTCTTTATTACACTTACAAATCCTTTGCTATTTATGTTATAAATAGCATCGAGTCTGTGGCTTATCACTTAACATTGTTCAGCGTTCTTTGTTGTAAAAAAAAAATCTGTAATTTTATTGTAGTCACTTTAAGCTTTTCTGTTGTTCAGTAGTCATTTATTTCATGGGTGAAAAAGAGGTATATTTTAAAGATTGGAGTGTAGTTTTCATCAACATCTTTTTTTTAAAAACACTTATTTTGAGAGAGAGAGCGAGTGAGCATGAGCAGTGGAGGGGCAGAAAGATAGGGAGAGAGGGAATCCAAAGCAGGCTCCTTGCCATCAGCACAGAGCCCAATGTGGGACTTGAACCCCCAAATTGTGAAATCTTGACCTGAGCCGAAATCAAGAGTCAGATGCTCAACCAGCTGAGGCACCCAAGTGCCCCTTATTATTTTTTTTATAAGGCTGCCTTGTGAAGAGCAGAAGTTTTTAATTTTGATGAAGCACTTATCATTTTTTCCCCTTGTGGTTCAAGCTTTTTGTATCCTGCTCAAGAAATCTTTACTTACCCTCGGGGCACCTGGGTGCCTCAGTTGGTTGAGTGTCCAACTTCAACTCAGGTCATGATCTTACATACAGTTTATGGGTTTGACCCCCTCCTCCCCCCACATCAGGCTCTGTGCTGACAGCTCGGAGCCTGGAGCCTACTTTGGATTCTGTGTCTCCTTCTCTCTGTCTCTCCCCTACTCTTGCTCTTTCTTTCTCTCAAAAATAAACATTAAAAAATAAAAAAAAAATCTTACCCTAAAGTTGCAAATATTTTCTACTATATATTCTGCTAGAAGTTTTATAGTTTAAGCTTTTATATTTAGGCCTTGATTCATTTTGAATTATTGTTTATATATGATATGGAATGAAGTGAGGATTGTATCTATTGCAAATGGTTGTCTTTCTCCACTGAATTACTTTTTTTTTTAAAGATTTTTTTTTTAATATTTTTTATTTATTTCTAGGAGAGAGAGAGACAGCGTGAGCAGGGGAGGGTCAGAGAGAGAGGGAGTCACAGACCGAAAGAGGCTCCAGGCTCTGAGCTGGCAGTCAGCACAGAGCCCCACTCAGGGCTCGAACCCGAACCGCGAGATCATGACCTAAGCGAGATCATGACCTAAGCGAAAGTCGGAAGCTTAACCGACTAAGCCACCCAGGCGCCCCTCCACTGAATTACTTTTAATTGCCTTTGCAAAGAATCAATTGACTATAAATGTATGGTCTAATTCTGGACTGTATTATGTTAATTACTATGTCTATCCCTAGGCAAAATCATAATTACTGTAGTTTGAATCATATAGTACAAGAATTCCAACATTTTTGTTGTCTTAAAAATTATTTTGATTACTCTAGGACTTTTGCATTTTCATAAGAATTTTAGACTCCTATCAATTTCTTTTTTTTTAATTAAAAAAATTTTTTTAAATTTATTTCTGAGATAGAGAGACAGCATGAACAGGGGAGGGTCAGAGAGAGAGGGAGACACAGAATCCAAAGCAGTCTCCAGGCTCTGAGCTAGCTGTCAGCACAGAGCCTGATGCAGGGCTCGAACCCACGAACGTGAGATCATGACCTGACCTGAGCTGAAGCCTGACGCTTAACCGACTGAGCCACCCAGGCGCCCCGACTCTTATCAATTTCAATTGCAGATAGTGGCCACAGTTAAAATAGCAAATAAGGTGGAAGCTACATTGCCTTTTATGCTAGCCTTGGAAGTTATCTGTCATTTCTGTCTTATTCTTTTGGTTTTAAACAAGCCATAAGCCCACCCAGATTCAAGAGAAAAAGATTAGAATCTATTTCTCAATAGGAGGAGGATCAGGGTCAAACTGTAGGAAAGCATTGGGATGAAAGATATTGTTGCATGTGTCTTTGGAAAAAACAGTCTGCCACATTCCACCCTATGGCCATAGTAATTCACATCATCCCACATGCAAAATATGGTGCCCCCTTTCCTCAAGACCCTCAAAGTTTCATCCCATTTCATCATCAGTTTATGGTCCAAGATCTTGTCATCTAACTCAGATCCATGTGTGAATGTGGCTTTTAGTTGTAATTTCTTGAATTCACTCCTTAAGTACAGTTTCTTTTATATGAGGACTTTTTTCTAAATCTTTTGTTTAACAGAGAAGATCTGCTTCACATGCCTCAAAAATCTTTAGGAGGCCTTTTGTCTGTTTGAAAAGGTCTATGAGGCACTACTTTAAATATTTCTGAAATCATAACAAAAGATCTTACAGGTCGACCCTGGATTTGATCTCAATTTTCCATGTTACTGCTCGTGATAGAATTGCTAAACTTTCTGAAACAATGTTCTTTTCCTTTAGCTTCCTATAACCTTTTCCTTTAAGCTTTCATCAATAATCTCTTTGAGACCTTTTGGGTTTTTATGACCAGTCTGTTTTTTACCCTTCCAGCTTCTGCTCACCACTTGACCCCAAATGCAAAGCCATACTTTAATTTTTTATTGAATTCTTTATTCTTATATACCCTAAGTACCAAGTTTCTTTCAATTACTAATACTATGTCCATAAATTTCTCCAAAACTTAAGTGATTTAAAACAATAACATTTATTATTTCTTGTGGTTACTGCTTGGCTAACAGTCTAACATCTCAGTCATCTAGCTTTCCCTCCCTTCCTTTCTTTTTTAATTTCTTTTTTTTAAAAGTAAGCTCTATCCCCAGTGTGGGGCTCAAACTCACCACTCCAAGATCAAGAGTTGCAAGCTCTACTGACTAAGCCAGACAGGTGCCCGTAGATTTCTCTTGATTGAATTTTTCTTGACTATAGATATTTTCCCGTTTCTTTGCATATCTGGTGATTTTTGAGTAAATAAAAATGGTCTTTGTGCATAATATATTGTAGTGGCTCTGCATTCTTGTTCATTCTAATTTTAGCAGATAATTCAGTTACTGATTGATCACCTTGAACATATGAAGCCTTGGTTTTATGCCATTTTAGTATGAATCTGTGAAAAGCCTAGGATGTTTCCCAATTGGTAGGACTCAATCTCTAAATTCTCTCTTCCTGCAGACCTTGTCAGGGCTTTGTTTTACGCTTTGTTAGGAAGGATCCAGTATATAGGTCTTACTCTAGAGTGTACTTCTTACTCTTAGGGACAGCCTTTCTTTTGTTGGAGCAGGATGGTAGGGATGTTATATAAGATGTTAATGATATCTTTCTAAATTTTGTTTGTTTTTTATTTATTTTTGAGACAGAGACAGAGCACGAGTCGGGGAGGGCCAGCAGAGAGAGAGGGAGACATAGAATCTGAGGCAGGCTCCAGGCTCTGAGATATCAGCACAGAACCCCATGCGAAGCTCGAACCCAGTAACCATGAGATCATGACCTAAGCCAAAGTCAGATGCATAACTGACTGAGCCACCAAGGTGCCCCAGTTAATGATATCTTTCAACTCTGGCAAGTCTAGAACTCCCCAGTTCCCCTGGCAGTGCTCTTCCCCTAGCACTGCTAGGGTTCTAGTATCTCTATGCTGCTCTCACTGTGGCCAGATACATACTCTGAATGATTTCACTTGTTTGAAATTTTTTGAGGTTTGCTTGAGGTACAGTATATGCGCAATTTTGATAAATGATACGTGAACTGTTGAAAACAATGTGTGTTTTATCATTGTTGAGTGAAGGGTTCTAAATATGTTTGTTAATTTAGATTTGTTAATTGTTGCATTCAGTTCTTGTATAGCTTTACAGATGTTTTTGTCTGTTGGCTCATATTCTTGAAAGAGACTTGTTAAGTCTCTCACTGTGATTGTAGATTTCCGTATTTTTTCTTTCAATTTTGTCAGTTTTAATGTATTTTGAAGTTTAGGTATTGTGTGCATATAGATTTGATATTGTTATATTTTCTTTGTACAATGACCTTTTGTCATTATGAAACATTTCTTTTTATTTCTAGTAATGCTTCTACCCCTAATGTCTCTTTCACCTGATATTAGTATAGTTAGATGTGTCAGCTTTTGGTTAGTGTTTATTAGTGTTTATTCTTTTACTTTTTTTTCTATTCTTTTACTTTCAACTCTTTCTTCTTATTGGTTTTTTATCTTTGTACTAGTTATTTGGTTTTTTTTTTAATTTAGTCTAACAAGTTTAGTCTTTTAATTGGAATATTTAGTCCATTTACAGTTAATGTAATTATTGATAGAGTTGTGTTAAAATTTATCATCTTGCCGTTCATTTTCTATCTCATCTTCTATCTTGTTCTTTTTCTTCCTTTGGATTAATCAAGTTGTTGGAGTTATTTTTGTTTTTGTTTTTTAGTGATTTAATTTTCTCCCAATTGGCTTGTTATATGCTCTTTTCCTATGCTTTTTGTGGTTATCTTAGACTACGGTATGCATCCTTGTCTAATATAAATCATTGCTTTTATTTCTTCCCCAACTGTATTAAAACTTAGAACATTTTAAATCTGTTTACTTCTTTCATGCCTTTTAGGTTATATATTCTTATTTTAATTCTACACATTTTATTTTATTTAAAAATATTTTTAATGTTTATTTTTGAGAGAGAGAGAGAGAGCACAAGAGTGAGTGAGCATGAGTGGGTGAGGGGCAGAGAGAGAGGGAGACACAGAATCTGAATCAGGCTCTAGGCTCTGAGCTGTCAGTGCAGAGCCTGACATGGGGCTCAAACCCACGAACTGAGGAATCATGACCTGAGCTGAAGTCAGATGCTTAACTGACTGAGCCACTGAGGTGCCCCTGATTTCTACACATTTTAAATGCCATAACATGTTCTTGTTTCTCTATAGTCAGTATTTATTATATTTTCCACATGTATACCCTTCTCTATTTTTTATTTATTTATTTTTATTTTTTTGGAGTTTATTTGAGCAAACATCAAATAGGGCAGTGCCAACTAGAAGAATTTAGGAGCATTTCCCTTTGTGGTGTTTTCATTCCTTTTTGTTGTTGTTGTTATTGTTTGAGATCATTTTCTTTCTGTTTCAAGGACTTCCTTAAGTGTCTATATTTGAAAATGTTTCTTGGCAACAAATTTAATCTGTGTTTTTATTTAATTTATTTAATCTGTGTCTGAAAATTGCTTTTTGACTGATATTAGCTGATAGAAAATTCTAGGTTGCCAGTTACTTTCTTTCAACACTTGGAAGATTTCCACTGTCTTCTAGCATCTTTCACGTCTGAAAAATCCAGTGTCATTCTTATTGTTGCTCCTTTGAAGGTAATGTATTCTCTGCCACTCATGACTGCTTGTACAGTTTTTTCTTTGGTATCAGTTTTTAACAGTTTTGCTATAAGCTCCCTAGGAATGGTTTTTTGTTGTTTTGTTTTGTTTTGTTTTGTTTTGTTTCTATTTACGCTACCTATCATCCACAGAGCTTCTTGATTCCAGTTATTATATATGTTATTTCTAGACTTTCCCTTTGTCTTTTTTTATAGATTCTGATTATTTGGTGACATTATCCCTCTCTTCATTTTCTCCATTTTTTTCTTTGTATTCTTGCACATTTTATCAGTTATTTATTTATTTAGTTTCTAGATCACCAGTGATTCTGGTTCTGTTGTCTGTTTATCCCTCTTAGTTTTTGATCATTTGGTCTTGTCTCCTGCCATAGCTAGTAATTTTTCATTAAATGCTGGGCGGTGTACATAAAAAGTTATAGAGACTATGGATGATATCTTTAGAGAAGTTTTCCTTTTCTTCTTCTAGGCACATACAGTGGGGCTGATCACCTTGATCCAGTAGGACTAAGCTGAATAAATGTTGGATCATAGTTTATAAGCCTTTGTTTACTCCTGGCACACCCCTGTTTCTAGAGTGAGGCCATCCCATAGGTTCCACCTGAGAGCCAAGGTATTCCTTGGAACCATCTGCTCTGCTGGTTCCTAAATTTCTAATCCTTCTCTACATCTCAAGATTGCAGAATCATATGCTCTGTTTTTCAGTGGCTTTTGGTTTAGCTTCTTAATCTCCTATCTCACCTTTATTTTCATTTAAAAATTAAAAAAAATTTTTTAAATTTATTTGTGTGTGTGTGTGTGTGTGTGAGAGAGAGAGAGAGAGACAGACAGCCTGAGCAGGGGAGGGTCAGAGAGAGAGGGAGACACAGAATCTGAAGCAGGCTCCAGGCTCTGAGCTGGCTGTCAGCACAGAGCCCGACGCAGGACTCGAACCCACGAACCATGAGATCATGACCTGAGTCAAAGTCAGCCCTCAATTGAATGAGCCACCCAGGCACCCCCCATCTCTCCTTTAGAGTGAAGCAAATGACTTGAATGAAAATGAACTGAGTTTTTGGCTCAGTTCTGCTTTTCCCATTTCACCAGGGTTGTGGGTCCCTCATGTCTTCAATTTTTGTCTTTTTAGCCCTCGTGTCAAAAGTTCTGGTTTCTTTGCTTTTTATTAACAGTCCTCTGTTTGGGTGACTCTCAGCTTGCCCCAGCACTCAGACTTGGCAAAAGAGGGGAATAAATAGTGGGAGAATGCTAGCTCACCTCTTCTTGATTTCCCTTTCTCTGGAATTTTGTCCCTTCTATTTCTGGTTTTCTCAGCATCTCTTCATGCCTTCAAAAGGTTTTGTTTTTTTGTTTTTTTTTAATTCGATAACATATTTCTAGCTATTCTTAGTGCAAGCATTGGTTTGCCTCAAGCTATTCCATCTTAGCTGGAAGCAGAAGCACCAAGCCAACATTTTAAAATATGTATATATTCTCATTGAGGTACATTTTAAAGTGTATAATTCAATGATTTTTAATATATTCACAAGGTTGTTTAACCATCACCACTGTCTAATTTCAGAATAGTTTCATTACTCCAAAAAGAAACCCTGTTATCCATAGGCAGTCACTCCCATTACCCCCTCTCCCAGCCCCTGGCAACCACTATCCTGCTTTCTGTCTATATAGATTTACTTGCTTTGGGCATTTCTGTAGGTGGGATTGTACAATATGAGGTCTTTTTTTTTTTTTTAACTTTTCTTTTTTTAATGTTTTATTTCTGAGAGAGAGAAACAACGTGAGCAGGGGAGGGTCAGAAAGAGGGAGATACAGAATCTGAAGCAGGCTCCAGGCTCTGAGCTAGCTGTCAGCACAGAGCGTGATGTGGGGCTTGAACCCACGAACTGTGAGATCATGACCTGAACCGAAGTCGGACGCTTAACCAACTGAGCCACCCAGGCGCCCCAGACAATATGAGATCTTTTGTGTCAGACTCCTTTAACTTAGTGTATTGACTAAGCCAACTGTGTGTATGTGTGTGTTAAAATATATGTAACATAAAATTTACCATTTTAGCCATTTTTAAGGTGTAGAATTCTGTGTCATTAAGTAGATTTACACTGTTTTGCAACCATCACCACTGTCCATTACCAAAACTTTTTCAACATCCCATATTGAAACTCTGTACCCTTTAAACCATCACTCTCCATTACTTTCTGTCTCTATGATTTTAACTGTACTAAACACTTCATATAAATAGAATCATACAGTATTTGTCCTTTTGTGACTGAATTATTCCACTTAACATAATGTTCTCAAGAATCACGTTGTAACCCAGCAATTGCACTACTAGGTATTTATCCAAGGGATACAGGTGTGCTGTTTCAAAGAGCCACATGCACCCCAATGTTTACAGCAGTGCTATTGGCCATAGCCAAAGTATGGGCCCAGATTGCCATCGACAGACGAATGGATAAAGAAGATGTGATGTATATATATATATATAATACAATATATACAATGCAATATTACTCAACAATCAAAAAACCGAAATTTTGCCATTTGCAACTGTATATGGAACTAGAGGGTATTTATGCTAAGGGAATTAAGTCAGAGAAAGACAAATATCATATGACTTCACTCATATGTGGAATTTAAGATACAAAACAGATGAACACAAGGAAAGAGAAGCAAAAGTAATATAAAAACAAGGAGAGGACAAAACATTAGAGACTCTTAAATACAGAGAACAAATGGAGGGTTGTTGGAGAGGTTGTGGGTGGGAGGATGGTCTAAATGGGCAAGGGGCATTAAGAAAGACACTTGTTTTTCTTAATGTAGCACTGGGTGTTATACATAGGGGATGAATCACTGGAATCCATTCCTGAAATCATTATTGCACTAGATGCTAACTAACTTGGATGTAAATTTAAAAATAATAAATAAAACAAACACAAAAAAAGAATCATGTTGTAGCATGTGTCAATTTCCTTCCTTTTAAAGGCTGAATAATATTCTATTGTATGTGTATCACATATCCATCAGTGGATACCTAGGTTGTTTCCATGTTTTAGCTATTATGAATAATGATCCTGTGAACACGACTGTATGTCATGTCAAGACTCTGCTTTTAGCTCTTTTGAATATATGTCCAGAAGTAGGGGGCTGGATCTTATGGCAATCCAATGTGTTAACTTACTGAGGGGTTGCCATACTGTTTTCCACAGCAGCTGTGTCATTGTGCTTCCTTGCCAATAGTGCACAGGGTTCAGTTTCTCCACATCCTTGCTAATACTTTTATTTATTTTGTTTTGATAGTAGCCACCCTAGATGGGTGTAAAGTGATAAGTTACTATAGTGTCGATTTACATTCTCTAATGATTAGTAATTTTAAGCATCTTTTTCTTATTGGCCATTGGTGTATCTTCGTTGGAGAAATATCTATCTTTTGCCATTTTTGAATCAGTTTGTTTTTGTTGTTGCATTTTAGGAGTTCTCTATGTATTCTGGATATTAATCCCAGATCAGATATATGTTTTGCAAATATTTACTCTTATTCCATGGGTTTTCTGTTGATAGTACCTTTTCATGCACTAAAAATTTTTAAGTTTTCATGAAGCCCAGTTTGTCTTTTTTTTTTTTCCCCTTTTATTGCCTATGCCTTTGGTTTCCTATCCAAGAAATCATTGCCAAACTCAGTGTCTTGAGATTTTTCCTTATGTTTTCTTCTAAGTTTTATAGTTTTAGGTTTCACAATTAGGTCTTTGATATATTTTAGGTTAATTTTTGTATATGGTATGATAAGGTAAGGATCTAGTTTCATTCTTCAGCCACTTGCTGAAGACTGTCCTTTTCCTATTAATGGTATTGGCACTCTTGTTGTAAATACTTTGATCATGTTTGTGAGGGCTTATTTCTGGGCTGTCTGTCCTATTTCATTGGTTTATATGTCTGTATGCCAGTTCCACACTGCTTTGATTACTATAGCTTTATATTAAGTTTTGAAATCAGGAAGTGTGTATTCTCCTTTGTTCTTTTTCAAAATTGTTTTTGTATTTTTGTAAACAAAATTTTAGTGGAACACAGCCAGGCTTGTTCCCTTGTATGTTTACGTATGGGTGCTTTTGAGCTACTCTGGTAAAGTTGGGTCATTACAACAGATTCAATGACCCACAAAACCTAAAGGATTTACTGTCAGGCTTTTTATAGGAAAAGTTTGCCAATATCTGAACATTTAAACTGTTAGCCACTACAGATGCAAATAAAAACTAAGAAACACTCCGAATGACAAAGCATTCTGTGATATGCCATTAAAATGACAAGCATGTTGAGTGTGTCAAAGAAATATTTATATGTAAATAACAAGTGACCAAATGCGAACACAGAATGATGTGTATTCATTTGTTATCAGTATAGAATATGCAAACATATATTAACAAACATGGAAAAGTTGAGATCTAAATAGTATAGAAATTAGTGCTTGTTACATCTTATCTTCCATTAAGACTTCTGAAACAGTCATGAAGTTTTTATTCTGGAAAATCTCAAACGAAATAAAAAAAGAGAGACAATAGTAAAATAAACCCTGTATTCCCAGTATTCTCTGCCATGGATGTGAATACAAAGCTAGTCTTGTTTCATCTGTTTCCCTCAACCTTGGATTACTTGCAAGTAGATCCTTTTTCTTTAAAATACCTTACCAGCAGTTTTTTTTTTAATGTTTTTATTTTATTATTTTTGAGAGAGAGAGACAGAATGTGAGTGGGTGAGGGGCAGAGAGAGAGAGAAGGAGACACAGAATCCAAAGCAGGCTCCAGGCTCTGAGTTGTCAGCACAGAGCCTGACACAGGGCTCAAACCCACAAACTGTGAGATCGTGACCTGAGCTGAAGTTGGAAGCTTAACTGACTGAGCCACCCAGGCGCCCCTGGAAGTAGATCCTTAATGTTGTAACATTTTACCTGTAAACTTCAGAGTATATTTACTCTGTCTTCTAACATATAAAGTCCTCGAAACAAAAACATGATACCATTATCAAACCTAAATATTTTAAATAAACAGTTCCTTATATCATAAAATATCCAGATAATTTCTGATTATCTTTTAAAATTTATTTTTACTTTTAATTCCACATTTCCACATTTAGTTCCTGTCTTTTAAATCTCTTTAATCTGAGCTTTCCCTACCTCTTTTTCATTTTCTTTTTTTCCTTGCATCTTATTTTCCAGAAGAAAAGGATTCACTTGTTACCGTAGCTTCATGCATTTCTAGATTTTGCTGATTGCATCCTTGTGGTCTTGCTTAACAAATTTAACATAGTTCTTCTGTTTTCTAAAAATCATGAATATTATCTTTATTACGTTGTCAGCTGATTCAAACACATCAATACATTGTCCTCTGGTTTTTTGCTTGCAAATCAGCTACCTGGATGTTCTAATATTGCTTTAACCACCTCTCGGTGTCTCAGCTAAGAATGCCTCAGGTTTGCCTGGAAATCCACCACAGGTACTGGCTGCTGCTGAAATCACTTCGGGTACAGATGACAATCTTGCTCAGTGAGGCTGTTCTTCTGCGTTTGACTTGGACTTCCACCTCTGGTACGTGCTGGCCTGTAATCTCTCTCAGGTGTAAGCGGTCCCTGGTCCACTGCATCGCACTGCTGGTTGCTCCTCAGAACAGTGTCAGGCATCTCCGGTGGCCACTCCCTTCTGCCAACATAGTCCTTTTTCCCTGTGTTTTTGCAAACTGGGAGTGAGATCTCAAGGTGGGTTGAGATTCAGGTAATGTTTTGACACACATCTATAACAGTTGTGGTGTATACATCCTATCACATCACATCAGGAAGAATATGATAAGGCTTGGAAGTCACTGATCTTTGTTTATACAGATAGGATTGAAAAGAAGAGATGGAACAGCTGGAGAAAGGGCCCTGGAAGTATTTGCACCTTATACCCCCAATGAGTGAAACACAGATTTTTCTTTAAAAGCTCCTCATTTGCCTAGTCATATTTGTCATGGTGGTGTTCATAACTCATTCCTGAGAAGCTTATGTAAGTGTTCGTTAGTGTTTATATAACTCTGGTGATTGCTGTTCACAGCTGGCTCACGTGAAGGAGAAAGTTCAGAGGTATTTGCCACTAGATCTGATTCTATGATTCTGAATTTGGATGATAACAGTCAATGACTTTTAAACCACATGTCTCTTTACCTGCTTGTTGAACCTTTTCTCTTTTTCCTCAGTTACTTTTGGTGGAGTATATTCCAGAATTTTAGGGTGGGCTATTTTTTGAAATTGAATTAATTATTTTAATTAGGTTGTCAATTTACAAGGTCCAATATTCAGAAGATACAAAAGAACATGCCATGAAAAGTTGCATTCTGACTTAGAGGAAAATTAATTATAGAAGTTTTGAAATAATAGTTTATTATTAAGAATAGTTTAAGATGTGGTATATATTATGATATTACATAAAAACCAGAAACTTCATAATAAGCATCATGAAGCAGCAATGAAGCACTTATAAAACATTGACTTACATAACAACAAACTTTTAAATATTAGTACATCTGTAAGCTAAAGCTCTTTAACAAACAAACAGTAGTTGTTGAGCCCAGAAGCTGAAGATTCATTCAAAGAATACTGATTGGTAAGGAACTGGTTTAGAATCCTCTAAGAATAGGGGTGCCTGGGTGGCTTAGTCGGTTAAGCGTCCGACTTTCGCTTGGGTCATGATCTCGCGGTTCGTGGGTTCAAGCCCCGCGTCGGGCTCTGTGCTGACTGCCAGCTCAGAGCCTGGAGCCTGTTTCAGTCTGTGACTCCCTCTCTCTCTGACCCTCCCCTGCTCACGCTGTCTCTCTCTCTCTCTTCTAGAAATAAATAAAAAACATTAAAAAAAAATTATAAAAAAAAAAAGAATCCTCTAAGAATACAGGGGAAATCTGTTTTTGAACTAAGTGTGCATGAGAATTGCATATACCATGGTCATTTTATTTATTTATTTATTTTTAAATGTTTGTTTATTTTGAGAAAGTGAGTGTGAGCAGGGGAGGGGCAGAGAGAGAGATACTGAATCCTAAGCAGTCTCTGTGCTGTTAGTGCACAGCCCGATGCAGGGCTTGATCCCACAAACTGTGAGATCATGACCCAAGCTGAAGTCAAGAGTCAAGTGCTCAACTGACTGAGATACCCAGGAACCCCTACTGTGATCATTTTAAAGTTGCTACTGTACTTGGCCACATTCATGCCTGGGTCAGATAGGAATTCATAGCTAGGCCTCACAGGTTAGAATGTTTGATTCTGAATTTGTCTGGGATATTGAAAGGTTATCAGATTATGTTCTTCCTCCTTCCAGAAATAGCCCACTCTGCAAGTGGAAACCAGAAGAAAGAAATACAACAGTTGGCAACAAATTCCCACTCCCTGATAGATCAAGTTCAGACCCCTTGGCTTGACATTCAAGGCCTGCCTTCTGTACTTCGACTCTGTCCTGTCTGCCTACTCTCTAACCTTGCTTCCAAATGTTCCTCAATACATTTGCTTGTGAAATAGAAACAAAAGGCCTTAAGGCCAGGAGAACATCAAATTTCATTATCAGAACCAGGTCAGAGGACCTATCAAAGCACTAAGTTGAAGTATACCAACCCAGCCTCAAGTGTAATTGTGTAGGGCAAGCTGCAATGCCAGTAGAAGTAGCTATTTAGCAATAGTTATCCCTTCTTAGGGACTCTGTTGTCCAACCATCTGTACTTTTGGGAGGAGGAATATTATGGCTTCCCCTTTTAGGAGGGAAGAATTCAGGACTGTGAGTTAGGAAGAAGGTGACAGTAATATTATGTGACAATACCATGGAAGTATTAGCTCTTTAGAAGGGTGGGTGCTGGAAGAATGATAGTTCTTCTTAAGGAAAACAGAATTACTGAGCTTTCCTCTTGCAGTGCTTCAGGTGGAAATAGGAGAGGACTGTTTGGGGGGAGGGTAGCAAATTTGGGTGTGCAGCCAGTCGGACTTGCATCTCCTTTGAAGTTTCTCTTTTAGTTCTTATGTCTGGCTGGAGACAAAGTAGTAGCACCTTACTTTCTCAGTAGGTGGAAGATGTCCATGAGCCAAGGCTCATGTTGCATTCCCAATGCTTCTTGTCACCCTGATTCTGTCTTTGGGAGGCTTTTGTAAAATGCCTGCTGTGGATCCTGTGGTAACAGAGAGGGAACTGTTATGTTTTAACCTCTTGCTCATGATAATGGTATTGCAGTGCCCCATCATGAACATTACTTGTTTGGTGCCTCCCTTGGGCATTTCCTTAGGCTTCAAAAAGCAAAGCTTATCTGCTTTAAACCCTCATGGTCTCTCAGTGTGAGGGCCAAAGAAGATGCTTCCACTGCTGCTGCAAGGGAGTGAATCACTCTGGGTATTCACATGTGCACTGTGTGTGCACATATGTCCACATCCACTACCCATCTCTATCCCCAACTCTTATATTGGCCGCATTAGCTTCCCCTCCCCACCCAAACAGCTGGCAGTAGAATGTAGAATGCTAGGAAGAAAAGGTCTTGGAGGTAGTCCTCCCTGGGACAGGGGTTGACTTCTATGCCAGCATTCAGGCATCTGGGTCTGCATCTCAGTCTGCCTTGGGAAAAGGGCTCATGGGTAGAGATAGGGAAGTGGTTGTTGGGTTGGAAGGCCCTTCCTGCTGCTGTTTTGCTTACTTTACTTTAGCCAGTATTGAACTACATGTATTTTTCCAACTATTCCACCTTGTTTTAAGTCTCTATTCCTGGGGCTCCTGGGTGGCTCAGTTGGTTGAGTATCAGTTTAGGTCATAATCTCAGTTTGTGAGTTTAAGCCCCACATTGGGCTCTGCGCTGACAATATGGCACCTGCTTGGGATTCTGTGTCTCTTGCTCTCTGCCCCTTCCCCACTTGCTCTCTCTCTCTCTCTCTCTGAAAATAAAAATAAATAAACTTTAAAAAGGATAATTTTAAAGTCTCTTCCTTTTGCTTATGCTCCTATATCTGCCTAGAATATTCTTTCTGTTCTTTTACTCTCTGATACCTACTTATTATGTTAGGGAAAACCCAGGTTTCACCTTTCCCAAGGAAGTGCTCTGCCCTGCATGACTAGATTGGGTGTTTTTTCCCAAAGTGTTGTTGCTACTAGGCACTCACCACATGTGTTTCCCCAAGTGGACCATTCCATTATGCCTTGGCACAGGGCCTGGTACTCAAATGCTCCTATGTGTGTTAGGCTAAACTAAAAGACAGAGGGGGCAGGAGAAGCAACAGCGGGTAGTCTGTGTGTGGCAGTCTCGTGTGGAGAGATTTGGAATGAAGATGTGTACAGTCTCATGTGGCAGGTGTGTGTGTGCGTGCGTATTTGTAAGAAACACTTGTTCTGTGAGAACAAAATGCAGTTTGTGTCATTTCTGCTTCTCCTTTTGCTTTCTTATTTTTGATTTTTGATTAGGATGTATAAATTTTGAGTCTTCCAAACAAATAAACACTGCTACCCAGCATGTCTGACCAAGCCCCACAGCTTTGTTTGCTGCCAGCCTGTTCAATGTGATTGGGAGTATAGAGTTCCATGGAGTTTGGCAGACCTGAGAGAGTTATTGACATCCCCATTTTACAAATGTGGGAACCATGGTTCAGAGAAGTTGAACCTATGAACATAGAACTACTAAGTGACAGAGCCCAGATTCAACTAGTACTGCCTAACCATGAAGCTCATTCTCTTAACTGTCTTCTCCTGTTTCCTGCTTTTTTCCTCATATACCCATAGGCAAGCTGTTTCTTTTCTTAACTTTTTAGGGTTTCGGCTTCTCAAATTTGGAATGAGGGGAGCAAAATTCACCTTGCAGCTATCATAAGAAAGAAAGGAGATAAGAAACCAAACTCATTCCTTATACATGGAATGGTAGTCGTCCTAGGAAAAGTAGCAGCTGTTTTATATGGTGTTCACTGTGTGCCAAGCTTGTTTTAGTGTTTTGTCTAGGCTGTGCCACATAATCATCACCTCAACTGTCAGCTGAGGAATAAAATGACTGTTGTTATTTTTTTATAATTGAGGAACAAATAAGGGACAGAGCTAGTATTCATGCCCCAGAAGTCTGGCTTCAGTGTCCGCATTGAACCCTATGCTCAGTTATCTCTTAGGAAACATTCGTTTCCAACTCCATGCTGTCCTAGAACCTAGCATCAATATAAAGAGATCATAAAGAACCTACAGTAGTAATAGAAGCTATACCAAGTGACAGAAGGTAAGCAGTAATGGAATGTCTGGGACACTCATAATTCTCTGACTTGGCCACTGGCTGGTGAGATGGTCCATTTGTTATTTTTTGTTGATTAAGTACATAGGATGATGACCCATGATACGTCTTTTGGTTTGGGACATCAGTTTACTGGTTTATTCATTGAGGTCTATAGCAACCTTGTCTTCCTTTACCAAAGTCTACAGGGTTCAATATTTCTTACCACATTGGCACTTGAGTCCATACTGGTATAAAAAAAAAGTTGAATACATAAATGAGGGTGAAGGGACAAATCTTCCTTAAAGAAGAATTCCAAATAATAAATGTAGAAGTACAGAGGGAAAGAGAAAACCACCATTAGAACACCACAGTAATAATTACTCCAGGTAAGATCCACTGATGAATGTTAAAATTAGTTGGGTAAATTTTAAGAAACAGGATATTTGCATCCTCAAAGCCTCAGAGTTCCCTACCACTCCAAACATTTGTTTGCATGTAGTTTTAACTTCTGTCCAGAAATTCTTTGATGCCCCTCTCTCCAGGAAATTTAGCTTGATTCTCTTCCTCTTGAATGTGGTTTGGGCTTAGTGATTTGCTTCTTTTTTTCTTTCTTTTTCTTTTTTTAGTGTTTGTTTATTTTTGAGAGAGAAAGAGGGGAGGGGTATGATCAGGGGAGGGGCAGAGATAGAGAGACACACAAAATTCAAAGCAGGCTCCAGGCTCTGAGCTGTCAGCACAGAGCCCAACACAGGGCTTGAACTCACAAACCATGAGATCATGACCTAAGTCAAAGTTGGATGCTTAACTGACTGAGCCACCAGGTGCCCTGTGATTTGCTTCTAGTGAATAAAATATGGAAAGGTAAAAATAGTAATTTTACAGTGGAGAAATCCGGCAGATACCGCTTTAAATGTTAATGTCACCAGTAATAAGTCACATTGATATTTTGTACCCTGACAAGATGTGATGAGAAGGGCACTTTATATCTGTGGTATTCTCCCCTCACCCGGCCCCCCACCATAACCCCAGTCTAATCATGAGAATGCATCAGATGCTCAGATTAGGGGACAGTCCACAAAACACCTGACCAGTACTTTTCAAAAAATTGTTGAGGTCGTGAGAGACAAGAATAGACTGAGAAATTGCCACAGTTGAGAGAGACTGACATGAGAGCTAAATGCAATATGATATCCTGGACGAGATCCTATAACAGAAAAAGGACATTAGTGAAAAACTGGTGAAATCCAAATAAACTTAAAAGTTCAGTTAAAAACAAACAGAAATCATCCCACCAAACCTCCAAACTTCCTGAGTGCTTCCTGTCTGAGAGCTAAGTGGTATTGACTAGTGCACCTCAGTTACAACATTTATGTTATAGTTTTAAACTGCTCTTACTTTTGGGAAAGACCTTTGGTTGTGTAGTGCTTGTATCTGGGAGGCTCTGGTGGATTTGGGGACAGGCTTATGGTCTGTATGACTGTCAAAGCCTGCCCATCCAGTAATCAGAATGCTGCTCAGCAGACTGAGGAAGAAGGGTTGCATACAGACCCTCCTACCCCAGCCCCAGTCCTTGCGGGTGTTTGATGTCACAAATGACATTCCTTCTTCCAGGAATTTCCTCCCCTTTTCCCCTCCTCAGGGCAGTACCTTTAGACATTCTGCTCGCCTTTCAAGGCTTCATTCACATTTTACCTTCCCTATAATTTCTTTGTGATCATGCCACAAAGTAGTGTCTTTCATATTCCTGTGACCCTAAGGCAATTATTCTTGGCTTAGCTAGTTACCTCTGGCTAGAAAAATTACATCTTAAAATTTTAAGTTCTCTAAATCAGTTAGCCTGCCCTTCCTGTGTTGTTAGGACAGCCTCCTTTTTATGTCTAGAAAATAAACTCCTTGAAAGGAAGGGGTCTTATAAATAGCCTTGAAGCATCTTGGGCAGTGTTTTCCATGTTGTAGGTCTTCATTGAATGATCAGTGAATTAAATGAGTGAACACTTTAAGACTCTGAAAGGAGGAATGTTCCTGTTGTTGTTAGATGAGACTTGCTTAGTGTCACACAGGTCAGAATGAGCTGTATTTGGAAACTACTGTCCCTTTCACAGCATTCTGAGGCCATGAAACTTCCTTATTCTGATCATAGTGGTAAATTATAGCAAGAGTGAGGGCTATCGTTTATTATGAGCCTACTCTAAAGCAGACTTGGTTCTAGACACACACACTATTTAGTCCTCACAATAGCTCTGAAATGTAGGCATCACTGTTCCTATTTTATAGGTAAATCCATTGAGATTCAGAGAGATGTAAGTCACTTGCCTTAGATCACCAGCTAAGATGGTGATCTCTCACTCTTGCTGAGGTGAGATTTGAACCCAGGTGTGCCTGGCATCAAAACCTGTTTTTCTTCCAGTAAATGTCAGTCTCCGTCACCTCTTTCCCTTTGTCTTTTCAGACCCATCCCTGGAAGACATGTGTGGCACTGAATGTGCCCAACTGGAGGAAGATGGGCAGCGGCCACCGCGGTGCACTTCAACTACCTCATCTCAGTCTGAGCCTTCAGAGCAGCTTAGGCACCACCAAGGCAAGAGCCTCGCCTCCGAGGACCCCAAAAAGAAGAGAGCTCAGAAGCCCTCCCACATGAGGAGAAACATACGGTGAGCTGTGCTCAGGGTAAGAGGAGAAGGGAGAGTAGAGAGAGGTATTGCCTTCATTTGAAGGCTGTCAGTAGCAGGACTGGTTTGAGCAAGAGAGTCCCCTTTCAAAAGAAGAAAAGTGTAAGCTTTGTGCCCCAATTAATTGTGGAGATGCAGCTCAGGACCACCTCCAGACTGTCTGAGGTTGTGGAGCAGACACGGATGGTTCTCAAGCTGTGCTGGGGAGTATCCCATTCTCTGGAGGCCCTGGGAGGCAGCCCAGGCATGATAGGGTGCTCTGGTTGGACTGTTTTTTCCTTTATTTTTCTCTTATGTTTCAAAACAAGGGAAGATGAAAGAAGTTGGGTTCTCATTTTCTTAGAGCTCAACTTCAGTTGGCAAGGGACTGGTCCAAAGAGGGCTTCTTCCTTGAGAATGGCAGATGTGAACTTCCTTAACTGTCTGAATCCCCTATAGTCCTTCCGTCACATAACCATTTTGCTATCAAAAGGAGATAAATGATATCCTATTCTCCTCCTACTCTCATTTTTTTGACATAATGATAGCTTGGAAATATTCAAAGTTTGCGAAATAAGGATGTAGAATAAATAAGGATCTATAATTCTACCCTCCCATATAACAACTCTATATTTTAATACTACTTTTCAACTTTATGAATCATATTTTACTTTTACTCTTGATCTGTTATGTGCAAAGACGAGTTTTCAGGAGCATCTCTCAGTAAATTAAATAGTATGGAAAATGTTAGCCCAGAATCACCTGAGCCTTGAAGTCCTCCCCCCACTCCTGTTGCATGGGTATGTGGGACTGACATGGCTTCTCCTCCTCCTGCCTCAGCTCTCTGAGCTCAGCAATGAGCTCTTTAGCTTGGCATTACATTGTCTAAATCTCCAGTGCTTGCTCTTATTGTTATGTTTAGAAAGTTGCTCCGGGAGGATCAGTTGGAGCCCGTTACCAAAGCAGCACAACAGGAAGAGTTGGAAAGAAGGAAACGCCTGGAGCAGCAGAGGAAGGATTACGCAGCCCCTATTCCTACCGTTCCCCTGGAGTTCCTTCCTGGTAAGCCCCAGAGTTGGTGGGAGAGACCATGCCTGAAGTACAGGGAGAAGAGGCCTTCAGGAACACACAGTGGTTAAGGGCAAATCTGAAATAAGATTGTGACCTCTCAGGAATTGTTTTTGAGTCATTCAGTTTCTTAGGAGCAGATGATCAGAAACATCTTACTGAAAAAGTTAAGATTGGGGCACCTGGGTAGCTCAGTCAGTTAAGAGTCTGACTCTTGATTTAGCTCAGGTCATGGCCTCACAGCTTGTGAGTTCAAGCCCCATGATGGCTTTGCACTGACAGTGCGTAGCCTGCTTGGGATTTTCTGTCTCCCTCTCTCTTCTGGCCCTCCCCTGCTCATGATCTCTTTCTCTGAAAAATAAGTAAACATTTAAAAAATTTAAAAAATAAGTTGAAAAGTTAAGATGGATAAAAGTGTACCCCTCATGGGGACCCAGCTGGCTCAGTGGGTAGAGCATGTGACTCTTGATAGCGGGGTCGTGAGTTCGAGCCTGACATTGGACGTAGTTTACTTTAAAAAAAAAAAATTATTATATTTTTATTTATATATATTATATATCATATATTTTATCCATAATTTGTATATTTTAATAATATATACTTAATAATAATAACTGGGAGATAAGGACCAGTAAAGACAAGGGAAGTTAGAAAGGGGACTGAGGTCTTTGAGATAGCCTCAACTTCTCTCATCAGCGGATAGTCTCCTTCAGAGTGACAAAGGTGAAGGACTGATGAATCATTTAGGGAAATAAGTTTGAGCTAAAGGTGCTTTTGGCATTCCTTTCCATCTTTCTTTCCCTAGAGGAAATTGTCTTAAGAGCAAGTGATGGTCCCCAACTGCCTCCTCGGGTCCTGGCCCAGGAAGTCATTTGTTTGGACAGCAGCAGTGGCAGTGAGGATGAAAAAAGCAGTCGAGATGGTAAGGTCGAGCCAGAGGTGTCTCTGCTTCCTCCTGACTCAGTGTTCACCCTGATTGGTTGGCTGTACATCTGAATAGAAATCTGTCCTTCCCCATTTGGTTTGGCGTCTGACTGTCCCTGAGTCTCCTTGTATTTACAAGGTTTTCCCTTGTCTTAACTTGAAGCCAGAAGAGAGAAATAGTAAAACTCAAAATTTTACAAGTGATGACAAGTTCTAACGTTGTTTCCATATTATAAGCTTTGATAATGGGCAGTAAATTATCTCTGCTCCCTGGGTTTTGGTTTTTGTTTTGCTTTGTTGGCTATCTCAGAAGTGATTGAACTGAGCTCTGGAGAGGAGGACACCCTGCACATTGTGGACAGCAGTGAATCTGTCAGTGAGGAGGATGAGGAAGAGGAGAAGGGTGGTACCCACGTGAATGACGTCTTAAACCAGCGTGATGCTCTGGGGCGGGTCCTTGTCAATCTGAACCACCCTCCAGAGGAGGAGAATGTTTTCCTGGCCCCACAGTTGGCACGGGCTGTGAAACCTCATCAGGTACGGCAAGTCTTGACTCTCTTCTTTGTTTCCTTTCAACTTCTTTGCTGAGGACATATCCTGTTGGTGGTTGTTAGCCTCAGAGCTTGTGAAGTATTTATTTGGTACCATGAGCAGTTATTGGAAAGACCTGATCCTTCCTCCTAGCACTTGATGCTTCAGAATTTTTTAAAATTGGAATATGGATATATTTATCAGGATGCTCACAAGAATGGCACAGTAGTACTGTCTTTCTGATGTGATAAAGAATCTGACCCACACTGTGGCAGGGATAAGGGGTAAGGGCTCTCAGAGCTGGTACCTAGTATCCACTGAAGACATCTCCATTCACTAGAGAGGATGTTTCTTTGACTCCAACATCTTTAGTGTGGCTTGTGGTTAGGTCTCCATGCCTTGGGCCCAGACTTCATTCCAGCATCACTTGACCCTCTTTTTTTTTTTTTTGCCACTGTGGACTCCTTCAAGACCTAGGTCAACTGCCCCATGTCTAACTTGCCCAAATAGCCTCTGGAATTCTGCAGCACATCTTTGGTATGCTGCTGCCCTGCTACACTCAGGAGCATGGTTAGGAGTTGGGGGAGAGGAGGAATAACGTCACATTACCAAAGCAAATGGCAGGGGCATATTAGCATGTGACACTTGGACATAGACCTAACAACCTCATAGGATACATTCTTTCTCCCCAAATGCTACATAATCCCTATAGAGAGCAAACACTTATAGAATGATTTTTGTATGCCAAGCATACATTCACCAAAAGTGAATGGTGTTTACATCCATAAGGTCCTACACACGCGGGAAATTAGCGCCTGAAAGCTGGAACCAAATCTCTGTCCTGGCTCTTCCCTGCCTTTGAATGGTGTCACTTTTCTGTGTCTGCCTGTTCTTGGCATTAGATCATTTTTCCAAAGAGAGGATAAGATGGCAAAGAGAATAGAATGGGAGATTGGGCTAGGGTGGGGTATTAATATATGGATAACAACCTGTAAAACAAAAATAATACAAAAATGCAAAACCCAGATTTAGTAGTATAATATAACAAGAGAAGATAGCTGGAGGTACTACATGCTAACACAGTATGATACACAACCCCAGGGGACAACTCAATGAGGAGTGGGGCAGAGGCCACCTCTTTGGATTAAGAGCCTTTCAATTGGACTGCTGAATGGATTAGATCTGCTGCTTCATCTGTGAGCTTTCTTTGATGGTGATAGAACAGGTAAAGACAGGCTTGGACACCCCACAGGCCCACCCCAGGGCCTTTTTGGAGCACACAAACACATAAGGCACATTCTTATCCTCGTATAGCAGCAGAAGGAGAAGGATGATCTCCAGGGGCTTAGCATCTGCAGCCATCATGATGAACTCAGAGATGGCTCTGTTGAGGGTTTTGGTGGCTTCATCAGCTCCTGAAGATGCTTGTAGTGTCATGACTGCTGAACAAGGTCCAGTAGTTTCTTGGTGAGATGGGCATCTGTGAGGGGGTAGGACTTTGGATTTACAAGAGCCTCAATCATATCTGCAATTCCGTGGTCTTTTCTACCCCTTTGGGAGCACAGCCGATGTCAGAGGGGGAGTGCGCACCTCATCCAGAAAGGAGGAGTCAGTGCTTCAGGATTTCTGATGAATGGGAAGGGCAAGTCTCGGGTTTGTCATATCATGTAGAGTTGTTGGATATCTTGGTTTAATAATCTTGAGCTTCCTTCTGTGAGATCTGCAAGACTGATTGAGGTGCTGTCTGGAGGACAGTGCCTTGATAAGGAAGTCAATTTAACTCTGGAAGTGGTTCCAGAAGAGATGTAAGAGTCAGAAGTCTAAGGAACTTTCTGATAGGAGGGAGCAGAGTAATTTGTGTTGACCCAGAGCCATGAACCAGAACCAGTGAGTGGAGTTTCCATGAAGGCAGAGGTTGACTCAGTGTAAGAACTCTTCACAATAAGAACTCATGGAATGGATTATCTTGAGGTGAGCAGTTAAGGGCTGAGTGACAGACCCTGTCAAGAATTTGGTACTGCAGATTCTTGCCTCACATGGGCCATTGTACCAGGTGAATGATTTTCCATGTTTTCTTTAAGAAGACTATCATCAGCCAATAGACCAGTCAGGGTACAGGGAAACTTCTGTAGCCATTCACACCAACTGACTGGTATAGTGTCTGCTCATTTACTTAATTCTGACTAATTCCAAGATGAATAAAATGAGCATCTTGGTCTTTGCCAGCTCCTTTAACTATTGCCTCTGTTTGTCCTTTGTCAGATTGGTGGGATCCGGTTCCTGTATGATAACCTGGTTGAATCCCTGGAGAGGTTTAAGACCAGTAGTGGCTTTGGCTGTATTCTGGCCCATAGCATGGGTCTGGGGAAAACTTTGCAAGTGATCTCCTTCATCGATGTCCTCTTCCGCCACACGCCAGCCAAAACTGTCCTTGCCATTGTGCCGGTAAGAGTTCAGTCACCCCTCTGAGGAGCTCTGGGTTAATGCCTTGCCTGGTACTAAACAGCTTTTTGAACTCAGTTTTGAGCTTATTTCTTAAAACCCTCTTTCTGGACTTGGCTTTCTGACAGGTTAATACTCTTCAGAATTGGCTGGCAGAGTTCAACATGTGGCTTCCAGCTCCTGAAGCCCTTCCAGCTGACAACAAGCCTGAAGAAGTCCAGCCTCGGTTCTTTAAAGTTCACATCTTGAATGATGAGCACAAGTATGTGGCCTACCCTCTCTTCTTCTCCCTTTCCTTTTAGACTTCTTTCCAGGATCTGGATATCAGGGCACAAACCCTGTCTTCCCAGATTCCTTTTGGCTTCTTGATGTGTTCCTTCCCACCCGCACTGCCCATTCCCTGATTTTTTCTCTACCTAGCTTTTCAATGAAGTCAGAGTTAGGTAGCTTGGGAAATGTCTTATGTTCTGCTTGAAGGTGCTTTTATATCCTGAAAAATATGCATACATCATCCTATTTGCCCATGTGGATAGTAATAAAATTCAACATGATGAAATGAAACTGTCCATCTTCTAACTTTTCACCTTTTACATTTCTCTTTCTTAGAAGCCTAATCAGCAGTCTCTTTTAAGCCCTTATTTGTAGTTGACCTTTACTGGTACAACTTCCAAGTTTTGAAAAGGGTAAATTTGGAGCGCCTGGGTGGCTCAGTCAGTTAAGCATCTGACTTCAGCTCAGGTTATGGGTTCGTGGGTTCGAGCCCCGCATTGGGCTCTGTGCTGACAGTTCAGAGCCTGGAGCCTGTCTTTGGATTCTCTCTCTCTCTCTCTCTCTCTCTCTGACCTTCTGCTCTTGCTCTCTCTCCCTCTCTCTCAAAAATAAGTAAAACATTAAAAAAAAAAAAGTAAACTTTTGTTTTGAATTTGAATTTGAATAAGATTATTTATATTTCCATTCCATAAGTTCAATTTGACTTCCAAAATTCTAAAGCTATTTCTTGGTCCAAGCCAGCCAGCCATGCTACCCTCTCCCCTTGTTGGCATGGATAATTGAGAAGATACACTTTCTCTTCTGCAAAGGCTGCCTTTTGTGATGTTTGGTGACACACATCAAAATGAGGAGACTGAGTGGCCCCCTAGATGGTTGATCACTGGCTCTTCTTTCTTGGATTTCAGGACTATTAGTCCACATGCAGTTAATGAATTAAAATCAGAGCTCAGTTGTTTAGGAGTGGAGGGACTGTGCTCTGAGTGTCTCTGGGCTCTGCTACCCTTTTTCCTTTACTGCTTGTCCTTGGCTCCTTACTCAACGGGGCCTGGGAAGATAAAATGCAGAATATTGCCCTTGCTTTAACTGTCTTTTGTGTATTATGGGAATAACTTGAAATTCTCCCTCAAATGTAGAATTGTAGTCATGCATGTACATCCAAGGAAGTTGTTACTTTTGTTTGCCTCGTGCCATTGTATTTCTATTTTTCTGCTGTTTAACTGTCATTAGTGACCCCATCCATCCTCAGTATGGTTAGCATCTCGGGAATACTGGGAAGGGAGGCAGCCAGCAAGCCCTGTGATGCTGCTACTGAAGTCCCTGGCAATAAGGACTTCTGAATGTACATCAACGTGGCTCTAATTATGAACAATTTTTTCTCTGTTCACTCTTGCAGGACAATGGCAGCTCGTGCTAAAGTGATGGCTGATTGGGTATCAGAGGGTGGGGTGCTGCTGATGGGGTACGAAATGTACAGACTCCTCACCCTGAAGAAATCCTTTGCCACAGGTAGATCGAAGAAAACCAAGAAACGCTCTCACCCGGTCATCATTGATCTGGATGAGGAAGATCGACAGCAGGAGTTTCGGAGAGGTGGGTAGCCTTTCCTGGGGATACTCTTAGGGGTAGTGTTTCAGGAAAAAAGAAATAGTGTCTGCAGTAGCACCAAGTCAGATATGAAGATTATTGATGTGAATTGTATTGTCATGAACCAGAAATCCAGGTCCCTAAGATAGGTGGGCAGACCTCCACAGGCTCTCAGAAGGTACTGCTTTCCTTGCCTGACATGGAATTCTGGGTGGGCCAACTCACAGACTGGCTTAGGGAGATTCCCCTGCCCATCTGGCTGTTTCTCTCACAGAGCAGTTGGGAGAGTGACTTTTCTTCTCACCTTGTCCTAGAGGTGTTCTGGGGTAGTATTAAAAGAATATTTGTGAAGTATTTAAATCACTGATATACAGAGTAGTAATGATATTGTAAGTTTATAAAAGGGAGAATTTATGCCAGTTCTTTTTTTAGTGAAAGTCGTTCCTCTCATAGTTTTAGTTCTGCTCTATCTTTAAGGGGCTTTTGCCTGTTTGGGGAAGAAAGTTTTTTTTTAGGTTCAGAGGCTATTTGATTTATAGGTCTCTTCATCTGTAGATTATGTTTGTCCTAGGTTTGCTTCTGTGGTAGAGCTGGGATGAACTTGCCATTTAGCAATGACTGGCAGGTAACTCCAGAAACATTTTGTCCTTTAGCTAGCTCCCCACCAGCCAGCCCGCAGATGGCGCAGAGACACTGGCAATGGTGAAAGTTGACTGAAGTATCTGGATGATTCCCGTTAGTCTCATTTAGACCCATTAAAAAAATTTTTTTTAATGTTTATTTATTTTTGAAAGAGAGAGACAGAGGGCAAGCAGGAGAGGGGTACACAGAATCTGAAGCAGGCTCTAGGCTCTGAGCTGTCAGCAGAGAGCCTGATGCAGGGCTCGAGCTCACAAACGGTGAGATCATGACCTAAGCCAAAGTTGGATGCTTAACCTACTGAGCCCCCCAGGTGCCCCTCACTCAGACCCATTTTTAATCCCAGGCTGGTAGTCTGTAAGTCACATGCTCTGCCACCCAGTTGGTATAAGCCCTAGGTAGGAATGCAAGGGGTTTTACTTTGAACATAAAGGAAGAAAAGAAGAGAGATAAGGAAAGAGGGAAAAGAGATATTTACTGCAAGAGTCAAAAGTCCAGGTTAATGTGTCACACCAAATGTGCAGGAGCCTGGATGGCTGGCTCCCTTTCACTAATGGGGGCTGACTCTTGCTTTCCTGCTTCCTTCATTTCTTCTGTCTCCTCCAGGGTGCACCCCTACTTCTCATATTGTTGACTAAGAACAGGCCCTCTCACCCTCTGACTCCGGATCCTCTTCCCTCCCTAGAGTTTGAGAAGGCCTTATGCCGCCCTGGCCCTGATGTGGTGATTTGTGACGAGGGACACCGCATCAAAAACTGTCAGGCCAGCACCTCACAGGCCCTGAAGAACATTCGCTCTCGCCGCCGGGTGGTGCTGACAGGTTACCCCCTGCAGAACAACCTCATTGAGTACTGGTGCATGGTGGATTTTGTGCGCCCAGACTTCCTCGGCACCCGGCAGGAGTTCAGCAACATGTTTGAACGCCCTATACTGAATGGGCAGTGTATTGACAGCACGCCTCAGGATGTCCGCCTCATGCGGTACCGGAGCCACGTCTTGCACAGCCTCCTGGAGGGCTTTGTGCAGAGGTGAGCCATCCTCCGGGCCCTGTGTTTTGAACCATCAGAGAGCTGTTGGTGTAACAGGCATCCAAAGCTGTCCCAAAGGGGAACTGTTACAGCAGGAGGGTCCCTCCCTAGTGGGTGATAGTAAAACGTTCCTTTTACTGAGTAGCTTTTCCTGAATAGCACACAAATGATGGATAGCCACTGTTTCAGTCCTCTGAAAGTTTGGCCTAGAAGTGCTTCTCTCAGAAGTTGTTCTTTGAAGTTTCTAGGGATACCTACCTTACTTGCTGAGAAGCAAAAGAGAGCTAGCCTTCTGCTGACTCAGTGAAAGCATAGAAGTGCTGGTTCTCAGGCGCCTGGCCTCACCAGTTTCAGCATCTCAGTAGGTATCGTTAGGCTGGTCTAAGGAATTCCCTTGTTTTTCCTTGTTAAGATGGCACGTGTGCAGAAAGTTTAGAGAAACAGCCCTAGATCTGGGTATGAACCTGCAGTTCCCAGTCTCTGCTACCCAATCCTCTTTACTTTAGTTCTTATCCTTAAAATGAGTTTCTTCTGATGGTCGCTAAACCAGTCCTCATTGTTGTAAGGCTGCTGTGAATGTTGAGATCCTCAAAAGGAGGTGCGGCAGAAATGCAGGACTCTCTTGTTATCCTGCACTGACCCCTCCTGGCCACACTGGCTTGACAATTCTGATCTCTGCCTTTGTAGGAGAGGCCACACTGTGCTGAAGATTCATCTACCTGCCAAGGAAGAGAATGTGATCCTGGTACGGCTCTCAAAGATCCAGCGAGATTTGTACACACAGTTCATGGACCGCTTCCGAGACTGTGGTAGCAGTGGCTGGCTGGGGCTGAACCCCCTCAAGGCATTCTGTGTGTGCTGCAAGGTGTGTTGAGGCCTCAGGGTATATTGAGATATGAATGAAGAATGTACATTGTCCCAAGGGATTTATTCCTGCTGGGAGTCCTTGATAAAGGAAGAGTAAAGTGAGAGGGCCCCGCCTCGGTTTGCTGCATTGGAGAACTGGAGGCCCCAAGGAGAGATGTGCTGGTTGTGTGCTACATGGCTCCTGGGTACCCAGTAGTTGCCTGGGTACCACTCAGCCTGTGATATAAATGGTGCTCCTTGCAGTTGTGTGATTCATCTGGTTAACTTGAGGTACCAAACTTGAGAAGTTGCTTCCTTTCTCACGGGTTTTTTTTAACTTGGGAAAAAGGGATAATGGAAAAACATTGTGGGGCAGATTTTGACTGCTAGCATAATCAAGATTCAAGAAATATATAGCTTAGACAAGTTATTGGGGTACCTTATGTTTGATTCTGTGTTTAATCTTTCATCCTGATAATGCTTGAGATGATTCGGGGTTAGCAAGGCCCAGGTATCTTTAGCACTAAGCTTCATGAATAGGTTGATGAACCCTGACTTGTCTTTAGTATGTGTTTCCTGTTGCCTAATGAGGGACATGTTTCTTTGACAGCTCTCAGCTGACCTGTTGGATATTATAACCAAATGACCACTGCTTTAATAAGTCAGCTGAAGATGTGTGTCAGGGGACTGATGGGGTTTTAAAATGTTTCTTTTGTAGCCACAGTCCTAAACAGGGCCAGGAAGCTACAGCAGATATGGTCTGTGAGGACACTACAATGCCAACACACCCTTCTTATCCCCTTCCCGTCCCCCCAAGGAATTCTCAACTCCTGCTAGGAATAGTCCGTGAAATGACTTCTGGTTGGTCATCTGTAAGTCAGATACATTTGTCCATAGGAAGAGATTAGTCTTGTTTCATAGTTTCATACGGTAGTTGCCTGTAGCCACACAGTGAAACAGGAACCTTCTTACGCTTATTTAAATGAGAATGCAAGGCTTGTGATACAGCCTTTTTGATTATGCATATGGGCATGCCCGCTGGTATGAACTCTTCCACTCGTATTATGATGATCACAGTTAAAATAAATACGTAGGTTCTTTGGCTATGAGGGAGTTGGAGATACTGTAATTTTTGGTGTGATAGTGTATGCTGTGGGAAGTGTGTGTTTGAGCAAGTGTGTGTTTCCAGACTCCCTGGGATACCCTTAGATTGTTCATCCTGTGTCACTTCCTCTTTAACTTGAACTTCAGATCTGGAATCACCCAGATGTGCTGTATGAAGCCCTTCAGAAGGAGAGTCTGGCCAATGAGCAGGACCTAGATGTGGAAGAACTTGGCTCAGCTGGGACTAGTGCCCGCTGCCCGTCACAGGGAACAAAAGGCAAGGGGGAGGACAGCACCTTGGCCTCCTCAATGGGAGAGGCAACCAATAGCAAGTTCCTACAAGGGGTTGGCTTCAACCCTTTCCAGGAGCGAGGCAACAACATTGTCACATATGAATGGGTGAGTCAAGCAGATACTTCTGTGGTCATAAACCACTGCTGAGAAGTGATGGTACAAAGCAAAGCCTATGTGGGAAGAGGGTGGGGGTTGCACAATGCTGCCAGGGTCTTTGTAGGGAACTATAAAGGTTGCTCATGAGCTTCTACCTTGGAAGGAGTAAATTTTATTTCCAATGATCTGGCCATGGACCTTCTCTAAGCTGCCTCATTTCTCTATTGCAGGCCAAGGACCTTTTGACAAATTACCAGACTGGAGTCTTAGAGAACTCTCCCAAGATGGTATTACTTTTCCACCTGATTGAGGAAAGTGTGAAGCTTGGGGACAAGATTCTTGTGTTCAGGTAGGCAGAGAAATTCCCCAATGACACTGTGTATCTATAGTAGAGTGACATAACCCCTATAAGAGTGAGACTGTCTGGGGTGACCCCAGCTCCTTTTTTTTGTTTTGTTTTTCTCTTCATGCCTTTCCAAACTAGTGCTTCTTATTATGAGGACCTTCTTGCATTTCATCTCATTCTTGGAGTTTCTTATTTTGCCAAATGTGATTTCTCTGCAGAGAACAGTTTAAAACCCTAGGCTAACATTGGAGGTCATAGTCTAATCTTTCATATTGTGGCTCAGGTCAGATCTGGCCTGTGGCCTGTTAGTTTTTACATTTTTAAAGGGTTTTAAAGATGAAGAAGGCTACTCAACAGACTGAATGTGGTCTGCAAAGCCTACAAATATTTACTACCTGGCCCTTTCCAAAAAACATTTGCTGACCTCTAGTCTAATCCGCTTCAGTCCCTCCCAGCCTTTATTTGTTTTAATTAAAAACAATTGAGAAGGGGTGGTACCTGGCTGGCTCAGTCAGTAGAGCATGGCAACTCTTGCTTTCAGGGTTGTGAGTTCAAACCCCATGTTGGGTGTGGAGCCTACTTAAAAAAAAAAATTTTTTTTTTTTTTGATGCTTTCTATGTAAGGCCAAATAAGTAATATGATTTGTTCCAGAGTCACATTCTCTGGCCAGAGCTCTGAGTTCCATCAAGGCCTGATTCTTCAGGGAAACAGACATAAAGCTGATTGCTTTCTTTTTGCTCTAGCTAGATTATGCCCCCATGAGAGCTAAGGGTTATCTTGGGAGCCTCAGAGTAAAGGTTTCCATGTGTGGCACACACTGAGAGGAGAGCAGTGATTCTAACTGGGGGAGAGTTTAGTGTTCCACTGGTTTTATATATCATTTCTGAGGAGACTGCTTCTCTTTATAACTGGAAAGCCTTAGTAAGACCTATAATATTGATTGTGGCCTATTGTTAGATCTTATGTATGCAATGTTGGTTTTTAATGCTGATGCTATTAGTTACTATGTACTGAGCTAAACCCCAGAATTTAGGAGAAGTAACTGAGAAAGAATTGAGGAAGTAGAAGTAATAGGATAGCAAATTTAGTGGGGTGGTGATAATAAGTGTATGGATGACTCTGCTCCCATTATGAGCTAGGGAGAATACCCCTAGTGGTTCTTTGTGGGGTTATCTCTTATAGGGAGCAGGTTCTGGGAGCCCCCACTGTCAGAAGGCTATACATGATTGTGAGTCCATTGGGGAACAAGATTCCCTTGGGTCTGGGAGCCTTCTGAACCAAATGTTGTCCCTTCCAGCCAGAGCCTTTCCACTTTGGCTCTCATCGAGGAATTCCTAGGGAAACGAGAAGTGCCCTGTCTACCTGGTGCTGATGGGCAAGGAGTACAGAAGTGGGTTCGAAACGTCAGCTACTTCCGTGAGTTCACTGCTGCTTTGTTTCTGGAGCCTTGGCAGGGTCTGCTTAAGGCTTTCCTTTCCTTCTCTGCCTTTTTGTCTTCTACTCCATTCTCCACCAAATGTTTAGGAGTATTTGGAGTAGCCAAGAAGCAGGGAGGTATTGAGAGCAAGCCACTGTGTGTGAGGCACTGTAGTAGGGGCTGGGGAACTTGGGGAAGATATGGGGAGAGCAGAGAAGTAGAAGACATAAAATAAGCCTTGTCTTCATCTGAGATACAGTAACTCCAAGACAAATACAAAGCAGCACTGATCGAGTGCCCTAAGGAGAACAGAGTCATTGTGGGAAAGATGATTTTAGAAGGATTCCTGGAGGAGGCAGGACTTGCAGTAGACTGATAAAGATGGGGAGAATTTGAATATACAGAATTAGTGTGGCCCAAAGATCATTCTAAGAAGAAGCAACAGAGTGAATATAGGCCCAGATGATGCATTCTTCTCTATAGGGGAGATAGTATTCCTAAGAGGGGGAAAATGAGTTCTTGAGGGGATTAAAAAATAAAAAAGCTTAACTTTTCAAAAGTATAAAGCTCATATAGGCGTGCAGTAAATAAACATACACAGTATATCTGTGGTATTTAAATTTTCACGAGGGACATGTTGATTAGGAAAAAAAATCATAAAAGGGGTCTTAAGGGGGTAGTAATGAAAAACAAATGTTGAGAGATATTAGCCTCAGATACTTGCTGTCCAACTATAGACATTTGGGCTAGATAATTCTTTTTGTAGGTTGTGGGGGGGTGGATTTTTAGCAGTGTCCCTAGTCTCATTAGATGACAGTAGCATCCACCCAGTTATAACAACCAAAAATGTCTCCAAACACTGCCACCTGTCCTCTGTACGGTGGGAGGGCAAGGAAATCACCCTTGTTGAGAAACACCGGCCTAAAGGAAGTATTTAGAGAGTAGAGGTTTGTGGGATGGTAGGAAGACCCCCAGCACAGGGTTGTGTTGACTGTATGCTTTCCCAGTGAGGCAATGCTGAGCTGTGCTTGGGAACTGTGGGTACTCAGGTTGGAAAGGTAGGTTGGAGTGCCAGTTGAAAGAGCCTCTAATACCAATTAAACTGATACTTCCTATAACAGTAATCATCCAGTCCTCCATGTGGTATTTCATCTCCTTAGCTTCGTCCTTTTCTCTCTTTTCCCTAGGGTGACAAATGTAGCCTCTCTTCTCTTATTCATGCTGCTGCTGCTGCTTTTTTTAATCTCTTCCAAGATTTTATTTAAATTCAAAATAGTTAACATATAGTATAGTATTGGTTTCAGGAGTGATTTAGTGATTCATCACTTATATACAACACCCAGTGCTCATCACAAGTGCCCTCCTTAATGCTCATCACCCATTTAGCCCATCCCCCACCCATCTCCCTGCCAGCAATCCTCAGTTTGTTCTCTATAGTTAAGAGTTTCTTAGGTTTGCCTCCTCTGTTTTTATCTTATTTTATTTTTCCATCCCTATGTTTATCTGTTTTGTTTCTTAAATTCCACATATAAATGAAATCATATGGTATTTCTTTTTCTCTGACTTATTTCACTTAGCATAATACCCTCCAGTTCCATCCATGTTGTTGTAAATGGCAAGATTTCATTCTTTTTCATGCCAAGTAGTATTCCAGTGTGTGTGTGTGTGTGTGTGTGTGTGTGTGTGTGTGTGTGTACACACCATATCTTCTTTATCCATTTATCAGTCAGTGGACATTTGGACTTTTCCCATAATTTGGCTATTGTTGATAATGCTGCTATAAATATTGGGGTACATATTTCCCTCCCCCCCTTTTTTTTGCATGTGCCCCTTTGAATTGATATATTTGCATCCTTTGGATAAATACCTACTAGTGCAGTTCCTGGGTTGTAGAGTAGCTCTATTTTTAACCTTCTGAGGAACCTCCACACTCTTTTCCAGAGTGGCTGCTCCAGTTTGTATTCCTACCAACATTATAAAAGGGTTCCCCTTTCTCCACATCCATGCCAACATCATTTGTTTCCTGAGATGTCAATTTTAGCCGTTCTGACAGATGTGAAGTGGTATCTTATTGTGGTTTTGATTTGTATGCCCCTGATGATGAGTGATGTTGAGTATTTTTTCATGTCTCTTAGCCAGTAGTATGTCTTCTATGGAGAAATGTCTGTTCGTGTCTTCTGCCCATTTCTTAACTGGATTTTTTGGGGGTTTTTTTGATGTCAAGTTTGATAAGTTCTTTATAGATTTTGGATACTAGCCCTTTCTCCGATATGTCATTTGCAAATATCTTCTCCCATTCTCTAGGTTGCCTTTTAGTTTTGTTGATTGTTTTCTTTGCTGTTATTCATGTTTCTTTTTAATTGAAGGTTACTTTTCCCCCTTCCTTTGAGCTTCCTTCTTTTCATCCATATGCCCCATCCCACTGCCCCAGATCTATTCTTTTTAATGTCTCCTTATAGTAAGTTCTTAATCATCAGAGCTTGTTAACACTGCAAATTCCTGGTGGAGGAACAACATCCATATCAAAACAGAACTCTTAGTCCTTCTGCACTCACCAAGATTTACAGGACTGAGCCAGAGAGGTCACCCTGAGCCAGCTTTTACCAAGCTTCTGTATTTAGGGTGGTTCTTAGGTATTCTAAAGTCTAGGAACCTTGACCTTAGAATTACTTTGTCTACTAAAGGGAGAAACATAGTTTATAATCCTTGTTGCACATGGTGATATTTTTAAATTATAGGTTCCTGGGACGCACTGTAGCCCCATGGAATGTCCATGGGGGTAGAATCTGAGTACTGTAGAGTGTTTGTTTTGTTTTAAAAACACATTTGCCCAGTGATTTTGCTGCGTACCCTTACCCTCATATGTCCATTTCTTGTGGTTTTCCTTCTGTCCTAGGGCTAGATGGTAGCACCCCTGCCTTTGAGAGGGAGCGGCTCATTAATCAGTTCAATGATCCCAGCAACCTTACCACCTGGCTGTTCCTTCTGTCCACAAGGTGAGTGGATCCTGAGAGGGGAGGTCAGAGGGCTGTGTTCAGGGCAGCTGGCCACATGGGCAGGTACCCAAAGGCTCATCCAAGTTCCATCAGAAGAAATCTGCTCAGGTTTGTGACTTGTTTTTGAAGTCAGAGAGGGGACCCCAAAAGGTTGTGTTAGATGGATAGTCATCATGATAGTGTCACGAAGTTCTTTAAGCCCTTCATGGTCATACTTAAGGGTGCCTGGGTGGCTCAGTCTGTTAAGCGTCTGACTTTGGGTCAGGTCATGATCTCATGGTTTGTGGGTTCAAGCCCTGTGTTGTGCTCTGTGCTGACAGCTAGCTCAGAGTCTGGAGCCTGTTTCAGATTCTGTGTCTCCCTCTCTCTCTGGTCCTCCCCTGCTCATGCTGTCTCTCTCTCTCTCTCCCTCAGAAATAAATAAAACATTAAAAGACAAAACAGTGGTCATACTTAGCTTTTCTCTCAGGAGTATTCTGAGTCTTAGATGATGGGATTAATGTGAAAGTGCTTTAAAAAATGGAAAGTGTAATGTAACTGTAAAAGGCGATGGCATTGTTTGTCTCATGCCAAGCAGCTTTAAGGTTGTGCTGCATTTTGCCATCAGAATGCCCTTGATGGGTATGAGCTAGTCATTTTCCTAAGCTGTTAGACTAAACACACCAGAAACATCTGTATGGAGATAGTTTCCTTCACCAAGTGACATCACTCTGGGGCCAGGATGCAGGGGCCTTACTCATTACAGAGGAATGGAGAGTGGGTTTTTCTTTCAGAGCTGGTCAACACTTCTGTTTTGGATTTTCAGGGCATACTTTTCAGTGCTTGAGCAATGTACTGTTCATCAGCAGCACAGTACAATCTTCCAGTATGTTGTGCTTAGGACAAAGGTAATACAGTGCTAGCAGTCACAGAGTAAAGCCAATTTGAAAACTGTCTTTAAAACGAAAAGTTCTGTGATGGTTGGCTTGTGTTTTACAGGGCTGGATGCTTGGGTGTGAATCTGATCGGTGCCAACCGAGTGGTGGTATTTGATGCTTCCTGGAACCCTTGCCATGATGCCCAGGCAGTGTGTCGGGTATACCGTTATGGCCAGAAAAAGCCCTGTCACATCTATCGCCTTGTGGCTGATTTCACTCTTGAAAAGAAGATCTATGACCGACAGATTTCCAAGCAGGGCATGTCAGGTAGGGCATCTTTCAGGCTCAATATTAATCTTATTGTGTCAGGGGGATGGGGGAGTGGGAGGAGGGGCAGGTTGTGAGAACACAAAGAGGCTTTGAATCACAGAAAATCAGCAGTTCTTCCCATCTTATTCTGATTTAAATAATTGCTTTAGAGGTGGTAAACCTCAACTCATCCTAGGCAGGTTTAATGATAAGAGCTGAGCGTAGGTATGCAAGTTTCTCTTACGATATTCCATTTCACCAGGGCCTCAGACCTGGTCTTTGACTTTCAAATATGGAATGGCCTGAGGTAGTTTAGATATTAGTGACAGTTATGCCAGCCATAACCTCTCTTGTCTGCCAACCTTTGTAGCTGTGCTTGTGTGGTCTTCTCTGCCATGTACTGACTTTCTCCATGTCTTCTTGCTTCTAGATCGGGTTGTGGATGATCTTAATCCAATGCTGAACTTTACCCGGAAGGAGGTAGAGAACCTACTGCACTTTGTTGAGAAGGAGCCAGCTCCCCAAGCATCCTTGAACATAAAGGGGATCAAGGAGCCAGTCCTCCAACTTGCCTGTCTGAAGTACCCTCACCTCATCACCAAGGTAAGAGCCTTGGATGCAGACAGTTTCCCATACAGCAGTCTCCATTCTGGGAAACTTGTCTGGCAAACTCTGTCCTTCATCTGAAGTTTTGTTTCGTACAGAAGACTTGAATTCATCTGGCCTTATCCTTGCCCCGTGCAGGTTCCCACCCCTGTCTTATCTATGTGCTCAGCTCAGCCATGTGGAATAATTTGGCCAGTGTGAGTTTTTCCTAGCAGAAAGAAGGGGTAAAGTTCTAGAAACGTAGTCTGATAATTCTCTGAACTCTCCCATCCTTTTATTTTTTAAGTGTTTACTTATTTTGGGAGAGAGAGAGTAAGCATGCATGCACGTACATATGCGAACTGAGGAGAGGGAGAGAGAGGAAATCCCAAGCAGGCTCCACACTGTCAGCACAGAGCGTGATGTGGAGCTCCATCTCATGAACCATGAGATCATGACCTAAACTGAGATTAAGAGTTGGATGCTTAATGGACTGAGCTACCTAGGCACCCCTCTCCCATCCTTTTGATATAGAAGGTAGATTTGGGTTGTCTAAAGGTGGGACTGGGTTAAAGTTGTGAGTTACACTCTTGACAGAAAGACAGTAAACCTGCTTATGTGTCTGTGAGCAGGCACTCTGTGAGTGCTGGAGATAGCCAGCCCTTTCTCAGTTTCAGAGTAAGCCTCATTGTATATCAGTCGTGTTGGCACACACCGATAATTAAATCAGTGTCCTCCTGTGTCCCCAGGAGCCTTTTGAGCATGAGTCACTGCTCCTTAACCGAAAGGATCACAAGCTGACCAAGGCTGAGAAAAAAGCAGCAAAGAAAAGCTATGAGGAAGACAAGCGCACATCCGTCCCCTACACCCGCCCATCATATGCGCAGTATTACCCAGCAAGTGACCAGAGCCTGACCAGCATCCCTGCTTTCAGTCAGAGAAACTGGTGAGTCACTGAAAGGGGAGGAAGGTCTGCCACTGGGCCAGGCCCAAACCTTTAGACTGGTTCTGTTTTTAAACAAAGTAAGAGTCTACAACTTGTTTGTTGGCTGTTGTGAACTGACAGGTTCTGCTCTTGGAGAGGGTTCCAAAGCAGTTCAGCAACCCTGGTGTTTTAAGTGGCTCTGGCTGGAAGAGTGAGCTACTGGCCTTGTGACTCAGAAGAGTTTTCCTAGTCTCCTGGAGAGGTGCAGTTTCCCAAGACACAGAAGCCCAATCCTCCCACACAGCTACCTTCATACCTGTAGCGCCTTGGTCCTAGATCTTGCTTAAGCAATGAAGTTCAAGGGTGAAGGCCAGGTCTTTTGTGTGTCTTGGATTGCAGTCAAGGAATTCTGATGCTCTTAATGGGATTTCATTCTGTGGCTGTGCCATGATCCTCCTTCCCCCACCCCAAATCTTTTTCTTGAATACAGCTTCCCAAGTATGAACACGATAGAAACCAATTGCTAAGCAAAGAGGCTCTTTGTAAGAAATTACAAAACATTATGTGTTTAATTTTTTTTTTTTTTATTTTAAGGCAGAGTACCTCATAGGGCTTACCAGATTGGCTGCCTGATCGAGTGGTTTGCTTTAAAAAAAATTTTTTTTCTTAATGTTTATTTTTGAGAGAGAGAGACAGAGTATTAGTGGGGGAGGGGCAGGAAGCGAGGGAGACACAGAATCCGAAGCAGGCTCCAGGCTCTGAGCTGTCAGCACAGAGCCCAACGCAGGTCTAGAACTCACGAACCTTGAATTATGACCTGAGCCAAAGTCGGATGCTTAACCAACTGAGCTACTCAGGTGCCCCTAAAACTTTTTTCTTATGAAGATTCCATGTTAAAAAACAAACAAACAAACAAAAAAAACAAACTTGACAAATGAGGTTCTAAGGGAACTGAAACCATGTAAATTTTACATTAAGACTACTTTCGGTGAGTATATTTGCTACTTTTTTTTTTTTTTAAATGTTTGAGAGAGACAGAGCATGAGCAAGGGAGGGGCAGAGAGAAGACGACATAGAATCCAAAGCAGGCTATAGATTCTGAGCTATGAGCACAGAGCCCAACGTGGGGCTTGGACTCATGAACGGTGAGATCATGACCTGAGCCACAGAGACGCCTAACTGGCTGAGCCACCCAGGCACCCTAAATTTGCTACTTTTTATGTACAAGATGCTATTCAAGAAAAATGTTACTCTCTTTCAAAACCTTCAGACTATTTCTGTGTCATCTTCCAAGATACTATTGCTGGGAATGTTCTCCTTTCTTGCCCTCCTCCCCTTTATTTCTCTTTTCTGGGCTTTCCCATGCAACAACAGAAATGGACTAAGCCTAAACCCAGGGAGAGAAAAGCCATGTCGGGAGAAGATATAATAAATGGGCTGGGCTCTGGGCTTTTGTGGCCCATCTCTGGCTCTGTGGGAGCCATACCATGATCCTGTTGATTCTTCCTCCTTTCTGGGTATATGTGAGGAAGGCTTTCTGCCCAATGTCCTTGCTACAGTTCCTCAGAGTAGGAGGCTTAGGCTAGGTTCCTGTTACCCTGACTTTTACCCTGATCTGACTTTGGATTCTGGGAAGACTCCCAGCTGACATCTCATTGGGATCCCTAGCTCCTGCAAAGCCACCCTTGGCAGACTGAGGAAATAAGATTCAGACCTGGAAAGCTTACTGTGCTGTGTAGTCTATCTGGGAATGTGGGAGTCCACAGGGCCCAGAGGGCTACCCAGTGGTACCTGTAGCAACATCAGAGCAATGTTCTTTGGTCAGGTAAGAAAAAACATACCAGTCCAAGGAGGTCACCCCCCAAGACTGAAGATAAAAGGCAGAAATTTCAGCAAATTTAGAGACAGGGTCTTAATTTCAAAAATCTTAAATCAGGAGAAGTTTTCTCAAGGTACCAACATTCATTTGAAAGGAAGGTGAAGAATGAGGAGTGTGTCACTGACCATTGGGTAACATTTTGGCATGCCAGTGTAAGACATGCACAACAGTGCTCAGGCTGGTCATGGCTGTGTGCCATTCAGAGACCAGGGCTCTATGAACAGCGTTTTGGCTGCTGCTGCTTTTGTGGTGGTCATTACTAGAGGAGCACTTTGGACACTGGTTCCAAGAGGAGCCCAATGCAAGGTTACATGGAAGAAAGAGGTGTCTGCATTACTTATTGAAGCCAGAGGTTCCAGAGAATAAAGATGGTTGATATTGAACAGGTGCTCTCTCAAGATCACCTGAACATGTGGTATCACGTGGCCTTTTCCTTGGGTGAGAAAGAAAATTCCACCCCTTTGGCTTCAACTTGGCATGTACTATGTTCTGAAGAACTTTTCCTCTCTTATTGCATCTTTACCTTTTCCCAACTTCCCTCCAAGGACTAATCCCTAATGTATGTAGACAGTCCAAATGCTAGAGGAGCAAATGTCACCTCAGATCTCCAGAAAGATATTATTTTGCTGACGTCTGATTCTTCTTTGACTCTGAGAGGCTGTATGTTTCACTGCCACTCTGTCTTGGTCCTGCCTCTACTCTCCTTTTCAGTTGGCCATACTCTGCAGGTTCTTCTGATCCTTCTCATTAGCAACTGAGACTGTAGAATGGGGGAATCTGGAGAAACTCTGCGGCCTTTGCAGAAAGGTGAGGGCTGTTCTGCTGAAATCTCTTAATGCATTTGTCTTTCTCTCACAGGCAGCCAACACTGAAGAGTGATGAGAAGCCTGTGGCCAGTGTTCGTCCTGTGCAGTCCACCCCCATCCCCATGATGCCCCGGCATGTCCCACTGGGAGGCAGTGTAAGCTCTGCCTCCAGCACAAATCCAGCCATGAACTTCCCGATCAACTACCTACAGCGCGCGGGGGTCCTTGTGCAGAAGGTGGTCACCACAACAGGTTGGGAACTCCTAGGTCCTCTTCCAGGCCTACCTGTCCCTTTTAAACTTACTTTGTTCATTCAAGAAGTATTTATTAAACACCTTTCATATTCTAGGCCTTACTACATTGGCACTATGGGTAAAAATCGAGAAGATAGTCCCTGATCTTGAGGAATTTGCATTCTAATAAAATATCTTAAGAATTCTAACATGGAACTGGGTTTTCTTAAATGTGATACATAGGATAGACTCTGAGCACTGTAGAGATTGTAGAAATTTCACAGGAACACAGAGTTGGTCTGAGAGGGATATGAATGTGTTGAGTCCTGCCTGACTGGGTATAAAGGACAACTGTCAACCTCCCTAATTAATTAGAACACCTGAATGTCACTTGCTTCTTTCTTTGTGAGTTTGATGTGGATTGAGCATGGTGGGCCAATGGTAGGAGCCTGGCAGCACTTCTGTCTCTGCAGTTGGTTCTGGGATTGGGAAGGAAAGCATTTCATGGAGCTGTTTTTCATCTTACTATCTAGAAATATTGATGGTACATAAATTTTAATAAAAATGTCTTAGTTGGTTTTTTTGAGTATGAAAATAATATATGTCCATTGTAAAAAAAAAAAAAAAAAAGTGAAATGACTAAAAACAAAAAGAGAGCCCCTTCTAATCCTACTTCTACTGATTCTTGAACATACTTTTTATTCTTTAGTTAGGTGTGGAATAATGCCAGCAAGGAAGAGGTTGAGGCCACTTTTGGAGCCTAAAGTGATGTGGAGCAGATGGATGCAGATGGCTTAGGGAGGAGGAAAACAAACATAGAAATAACCATTTGAACTAGAACTTTTTCCAAACTAAAACTATGAATTTTTAATTAAATCGAGGGAAATTGATCAGAAAGATGATCAGATTTTTTTAAAAATAAAGTTTCACATTCTTACAGTTTTCTTTGCTAGACAACTGTGAGAGGAGGCCTGCTTGCTTCTTTTCCCTTGGTTCAGACCTCTGCTCCACTGAGAGGCTTTAAGGAAGCCATTGAGGAACAGGGGTGTGCACAGACTTTGCATTTTCTTCCCTCTCAGTCAGATCATCTAACTCTGAGGTCTGTATCTTCACTAGATATTGTTATTCCTGGACTCAACAGCTCCACAGATGTACAGGCAAGAATTAATGCTGGTGAGAGCATCCATATCATCCGTGGGACAAAAGGTAAGAGCCTGACCAAGGGGCCCATCCTCTGCCTTTGGTTCAGAGTGTGGGACTGGGAAGCATAAATACATATGACTGAGCTAGAGGGAGGATAGGAATTGTCCTATGTTAGAGTGACACATGTGGAGGAAGCATGAGAAGAAGCATTTCTAAGAGCTTAGAGTTGGAGTGGGCCCAAAAGAGATCTGTCAGTGGCTTAAAAGAGAGTTAGGGTCCCTCCATTCCTGTATTTTGCCCTTGTTTTTATGGAGAATCTTGAGGTGGGTTTGGATAAACACCATGTTTTGTATCAGTCGCAGCCTATTGATAGTGATGCTATCAACTAGAAGTGCCTGGGCACTACCTAGTGGGGTACTAATCATGGCAAGCCCCCACAGACATTTCCCAGAGCCAGTGTGGTGGCCGGACTGGCCCTGTGGTTCTTACTGTGATTGCATGATGCACCTCAGCAGCAACCATCAGTGGAGTTTGAAAAAACAAAGTTTATAACTCACCGGTCCTGGTGGGGTGCACAGCACCCCAGAACCACACAATGAATTAATGGGTAGAGAGAGGGGGAGAGAAGACCTGGGTTTCTATTAGGGTCCAGGAGTTGGGGTGGTTAGAATTTTGTGGGTTTACTCTTTTATTGGTAAATTTAAAACATAAGAGCAGGAATTAGGGCATCGGAAAGGAAAAAGCAAGATCACTCAGTTCAGTTTTCTGGGTTACTCTGGGCTTTCTAAAAGGGGAACTTCATGGGTGGGCACAGTCTGGTTCCTTATCTGCTTGTTTAGCTAGTAGCAGTCTTACAGGTACAATTTGTTTATTTGAGATGGATGCCCTTGAAATGGAAGCCTTGTTAATCAACAGCTTAATGCCTGGCACTTAACACTGCATACAGGGAGCCCGAAAGTAGAGGGAAAGAGCTGTGGAGTGGGTTATTAGCTAACATGTATATTATTGTGTTGCCTTACACACTTGCTCAAAGTGGGGATGGAGGTCTCAATTAGGAAATGCATTGGGTGGATGAATTAGTATCTGTGAGTTACATGACAGACATTTTGAGTGTGGCAGTTTAAAAAGTCCACTGCCTCTGGCCTGCTTATAGAGGGAGATGAGATTACTAGAATGAGAAGTTTGGACTGGACATTGTCAGAATACAATCTGAACCTATCATTCATATCAGCCTTCACTAGGAGGCTCCCTGAGGCTGTTTAGCAAGGAGATTTTGCTCTAGTGTCTGTTGGATCAAAGTACGTTTTAGGCTCAGGAAAAGATGCCATGAAATATATGACCCACAGAGAAGAATTACCCAGCCTCCTCATCAGGTTCTTCCTAGTCTAAAGCCCAGGTCAGAAAACTATGGCCCATGGGCCAAATCTAGCCTGCTTCCTGTTTCTGTATCTGTGAACTAAGCATGGATTTTACATTTTTAATTGTCTGAAAAAAATCAAAAGAATAATATTTTGTGACATCTAAAAAGTATATGAAATTCACATTTTAGTGTCCATAAATAAAAATGTTCGAAGCACAGCCATGCCCAGCTATAGTAGCAGAGTTGAGTGGTTGTAACAGAGACCTTTTGGCCCACAAAGGCAAATAAATTTACCAACTGGCCTTTTAAGAAAAAGTTTGCTGACCTCTACCCCAGAGGTAGCCCTTGACCTTCCTCTTTTGATTGATCAAAAGACAGAGAAGGTAGGGTGGTGCCCTATGGGAACAGAATGCTGATCTTGAATTATTCCTATCAAGGTAGAAGAGGGTGTCGAGGCAACGAGTCTCCTTCCTCCCAGATTAAGAGGACTCCTGTCAGAGCAGTTCATCCAGAACCGAGGCAGCCAGCTTACTCTCTTCCACAGCATCCTGTTTATTTTCTCCATTGCCTTTAATCTTTCCTGATATTTTCTCGTATCATTGTCTGTCTCTTTCTCTAGAGGTTGAGCCCTGTGGGACAGGTCCCTTTTGTGTCATGTGTTCTTCAGTGTCTAGAACAATGCCTTGTACATGGTAGTCATGCAGTCTCGCAGAGTCAATGAGTAATATTGGGTCCACAGCTCGGTTAGTCCACTTGTCATTTCAGGGGTCTCAAGAAGGGTGTGAGACCTGATTTTATAGCTATTTCCCAGCCCATGATGCCTAGGCCTGGGGTTTCCCAGGATTGGCTGATTGTGTAGCTGCTCCTAGCAGTCTTCTCCTGTTTTTCATTAGGGACATACATTCGCACCAGTGATGGGCGGATCTTTGCTGTCCGAGCAACTGGCAAACCGAAGGTCCCAGAAGATGGTCGGATGGCTGCCTCAGGTATAAGTGGCTTCTACTTTCTGTTGAGCTACATGGCATTTGTTTGTTTGTTTTGTTTGTAATTAATTTATTTTTTGAATAATGTGTATATGGTTCATAATTCAAAAGGTATGAGAGGGGTAAAGTGAAAAGTAAGTTTTTCTCCCCCCACACTCTCAGCCATCTATTGCTCTTTCCTGAAAGTGCTACTCTCGTTTGCTTTTTTCAGAGATATATTATACATATACGTGGTACAGGAATGTGTGTGTGCACTCATATGCATGTGTGTGTTGGTCTATGTGTTAAATATACGTTCATAAGTTTTCTCTGTATTTTTATTTTTAATTTATTTATTATTTAAAGTTTATTTATTTTGAGAGAGGGGGAGAGCGCAACCTTGAGCAGGGGAGGAGCAGAGAGAGAGAAATCCCAAGCAGGCTCCATGCTGTCAGTGCAGAGCCCGACAAACCCACGAACCGTGAGAGCATGACCTAAGCTGACATCAAAAGCCAGACGCCTAACTGACTGAGCCACCCAGACCTCCCCCTCTATATTTTTAAAACAGATGCTAACTTACTATAGTACACTGTTTATTTTTTCACTCACTAGTGTATCTCAGTACTTGTTCCTTACCATTTCTTTAGATGTGCCTTACTGGAAGTTTGCACAGGATGTTGTTAGATGGGTATAAGACATGTTACTGAGTTCTCTGTCCTTGGACATTTAAGTTGTTTCACTCCCCTCTTAATAGTACTAGTTCATAGTTAATGTGGGTATGTCTATAGGATGAATTCCTAGAAGTGGGATTGCCAGGTCAAAGAGTATATATGTGGCACATTAACAGTGTTAGGAACTCTGGCCAAGTTCTCCTCTACATGAGTGACTCTCATCTATCCTTCCCCTGTGGAGTATGAGCACTAGATTGCTCTTGCTTCCAGCTTTTATTATGGACATTTTCATACCTCCAGACAAGTTGAAAGAACAGCACGGTGAGCACCCATGTACCCTGCACCTAGATCCAATAACTGTTATTGTTCTTATAAACTTTCTTCTGTCTATCTCTCTCTCCCTTCCTATTATTGGAACTATTTGCAAGCTGAAGATGTCATGTCATTTTACCTTTCAGTACTTCAGCACACCTCTCTTAAGAGTAGGACATTATCAGGGGCGCCTGGGTGGCTTAGTCAGTTAAGCGTCCGACTTTCGCTTGGGTCATGATCTCGCGGTTCGTGGGTTCGAGCCCCGCGTCGGGCTCTGTGCTGACTGCCAGCAGCCTGGAGCCTGTTTCAGTCTGTGACTCCCTCTCTCTCTGACCCTCCCCTGCTCATGCTGTCTCTCTCTCTCTCCTAGAAATAGGTAAAACATTAAAAAAAAAAAAAAAAAAAAAGAGTAGGACATTATCCTAGCCACAATACCATTATGACACTAAAACAATAGCATAAAACTTCATAATATTACCTGCTGTCTAGGCTGTATTCCTACTAGTTCCAGTTGTCTTTCATGGCCATGGATTGGATTTTGTTTTTACTTTTTTTTTTTTTTAAGTTAGTGACTTTTTTTTTTTAAATAGTTTATTGTCAAGTTGGTTTCCATACAACACCCAGTGCTCATCCCCACAAGTGCCCTCCTCCATGCCCATCACCCCCCACCCCCCAACACACACACACACCCATCAGTTTTGTTTTTAAACCGGGTTGGGCCTTTTTTTAAACTTCATTTTCCTTTTCCCTCCCGTCTTAGCCACTGGCTGTCTCTGCCCCCAGGAAGAGTCCAACTTGTGACAGAAATGATGTCTTAGCTTTTCATATTCGCTATCTCCTAGAATTCACCTTGGTCAGGTTTCACAGATTGGGGCCTCAGGTGTAAAGAAGTTACGTGTCTTATCATAGACTTGTTTCCTAGATCAAAGGATTTCTTTCTTTGTGACTGGGAAAAGTTGACTGGGTGGTGATGTTTGGATATGAAACTCTTTGAATTTGAGGGACCACAGGACAAGGGTTTTTCTTTAATGGAATTTTTCCTATACCCTCCTTCTCTCCCTGGCCATTCTGGTTCTCAGTTACCTACATTTTATCCCCAGGTTCCCAGGGGCCTTCTCTCGAATCTACAAGCAACGGCAGACACAGTGCCTCATCACCCAAAGCCCCTGACCCTGAGGGGCTGGCCAGGCCCGTCTCTCCAGACAGTCCGGAGATCATCAGTGAGCTCCAGCAGTATGCAGATGTGGCTGCCGCCAGGGAATCCCAACAGAGCTCCCCAAGCTCCAATGCCACCCTGCCTGGCCCTCCGGCTCAACTCATGGACAGCAGTGCTGTTCCTGGGACAGCTCTCGGGACTGAGCCTCGGCATGGGGGTCATTGCCTCAATAGTTCCCTCTTGGTGACCGGCCAGCCCTGTGGTGACAGGAACCCAGTGTTGGACTTACGGGGCCATAAGCGAAAGATGGCCACTCCACCTGCTGCCCAGGAGTCTGCCCGCCGGCGGTCCAGGAAGGGCCACCTGCCAGCCCCCGTGCAGCCGTATGAACACGGGTATCCAGTTTCTGGCGGGTTTGCCATGCCACCCGTCTCCTTAAATCATAACCTCACTGCTCCCTTCACCTCCCAGGCTGGGGAGAACTCTTTGTTTATGGGCAGTACTCCCTCCTACTACCAGCTGTCCAATTTGCTGGCAGATGCCCGCCTGGTGTTTCCAGTGACTACTGACCCTCTGGTGCCAGCAGGCCCCGTCAGTTCCTCCTCCACGGCTACCTCAGTCACTGCCAGCAACCCCACCTTCATGCTCAACCCGTCTGTTCCAGGGATACTACCCAGCTACTCACTCCCATTCTCACAGCCACTCCTGTCCGAGCCGAGGATGTTTGCGCCTTTTCCTTCCCCTGTCTTACCCAGCAACCTTTCACGGGGCATGTCTGTCTACCCAGGCTACATGTCCCCACATGCAGGCTACCCCGCTGGCGGCCTCCTCCGGTCCCAGGTGCCTCCATTTGACTCTCATGAGGTTGCTGAGGTGGGCTTCAGCTCCAATGACGATGAGGATAAGGACGATGATGTAATAGAGGTCACTGGGAAATAGCTGGGGAGCCCCTCTCCACCTCACTTGGGGCCCCCCAGCAGGTTGCCCACCAAGCTGAAAGGCAGCAATCTGGGCTTTCTGAGAATAGGGCACTTGGCAGGAGGGAAAAGGAAGAGGGCAAAGAAAGGTGGTTGACTGTAGTGGCAGGGCTCTGTTGCTATGTAATAGAAGAGGCAAAATAATCCAACAGAGCAGCAATAGCAGGAAATCAGGGACCCAAAACAGGAATGGAGAGGCAGGGCAGCCTGCCTCTCTTCCTGCCTGCCTTGCTTAATGCTGTGTGCTTGCTTGCTTGCCATCTGAGTGTAGAAGCTCACATCCCATTTCTGTCTTTGGGAACATTCTCTCCCAAGAGAGCTGCCTTACTGGGTGACTTAGCTTGGCCTGGAGAGGGGAGGGGAGGGAAGGAGGGTAAGTGAAGGAGGGTGGGCAGGGAGAGCAGAATGAGATTTCATGTGAAGTGGAATCTTTCTAGGGGTGAGAAAGAAGCAGACCAGGTGTGTGTGTGTGTGTGTGTGTGTGTGTGTGTGTGTGTGTGTGTCTTTATGTATGTACTTGTATGTAACAGCAGGGGTGGAGGTGGGAGAGGAGGGTGGAAGGGACTAAGGGGGGAAACTAAAAGATGAATTTATCTTTTTAAAAATGGAAATAAGAGTGTGTTGGTTCATGGCAACTATTAGTATCAATATCGGGATGAGTCCAGGAAAAGAGCCATGGAACCCACAAGTTTCCTTCTGTCTGGATGAAGAGAAGGCCCAGCCAACCCAAGTCCCTGGTTTTCAGAGCCACATTTATTTTAGAATTTGGGGGAAATTATGAGAGAAAATGGGCATTGCCAATCTCTGTCTCTTTCCCCAGTGGCTGTCTCTGAGCAGATCTCCCTTCGAAGGGTGTGAGATTGTATGCAGAGGCTGGGAGAGGGGGAACACTTTGGTATGTGAGCAAGACGTCATGCAGTTGTGGCCAGGAAAGACCTTCTTCACAAGGATGGAACTGAGCCCTCAACCTGCCTATCCTTGTGGCCTTTCCTTTCCTTCCCCACTAGAAAGCTCCATGTTAATTTATTTCTTATGGGCAATTATTTATTATTTGGACTTTTCCATGTGTCTTGTTTTTCTTGGGGGGGGGGGTTGGATTTTAGGAGGGTAGGAGATAGGAAGGGAAATGTTAATATCTCCCAGATCCCATAGCTGCTGGTAAATAATTCCCAGGTATATGGTGAATTGACCAAGGAAAGACAGTTAATGCTTGACCAAGGTCTACACTAAACAACTGTGTTTCTAGAAAATGGCCTCTCAGGAAGATCAGAGAATCTTGTGACTGGATAGTTAGTGCGGGTGAGACTCATTCCACAGAGATTTAAACTTGGGATCATGGAGTTTTCTATTGGGAAGTCAGTGACCCCAGATTTGGAGTTGTGTCCTGGGATGACCTTAGAGATAGGCTCTCTATGCTGAATAATGAAACTCTGCATAGATGACTGCTGGGTTGAGAGAATAGACTGCTGATTTCTTATCAGGAAATGTCTTGGCCTCCCCAGCCTGACAGATGATCACTGTGGCCTGGTGTCTGTTATCTCCGTCCCCTTTGAAGGAACACAGAGCAGCCCTTCCTCGGTAGGAGCCTTAAGTCTGGCTTTTGTCTTAAAAGAATACATCAGTCATTCTGGGTCTCCTCTTTCTTGTTGCCAGTGGCAAGGGAGGGGGCATCTAGTCTTTAAGCATAAACACTGGCTGTCTTCCTATTGGCTCTTCCCCCCCCCTTCCCCCCCCCCCCCCCCCCCCGACTTTGCTAGGCAGTTCTTTATGATGAACAAACCTGTCTGGCTTTAGAGTTTTGCTACCTATTCATGGGTCCCTCCTCACTGGGTGGCTGCTGCATCTGCCTCTTCCCAGCCTTGGAGGCAGCTTAGCCAGGTCTCCCCTAGTAGTAGCTGCTTCTGCAACTCTTCTGACCAGCTTGTTTCCATTGCTGGAGGGTTTTAGCACATTCTGGGGTATTGTCCCTGGAGAAGAGAGGAGATGGCTAATGGGGGTACATGCATGTGTGTGTGTGCATTTGTGTGCTGACCAGTTGCACCAAAAGTGGAACTTAAGGAGCTTTCCCTCTCTGTTTTTGTAGGTACCGTGTCAGACACTTAACTCTCCTACTCATAGAAGCCTTAGATCTACAATTTAGCTATGCAAATTATTTTAATAATTTTAAAATAGCAGTTTCAACCAGTGCTTTCTCTTTCAGAGGTATCCTAAGAATGGATGGTGAAAGGACTCGGAATGGGCTTTCAGGTTTGAGGCTGGTGCAGTAGGAGCGAGCTAGCCTGGATCTCTGATTTGAAGAGCACACTCAGCCTGGGCTACAACTGATGCCTCTAAGGCCCCCAGAGCACTGGGATCCCAGAGATATGTGTGTGTGTGTGTGTGTGTGTGTGTGTGTGTGTGTGTGTGTGGTGTTAGGGAAGGAGGATTGTGTCTGTGTTTGCCTCTAGGAAATCACGGCAGCAGTCTCTGAGAATCTTCAAACTATCAGCAAAGAATTGAAACCAGTCACTGGAGGGATGGGCCTTTTAAGGTACCGGGAAGTCAATGGGTATTCTGAGAGGCAGTACATACCTGCTCTCTACCCACTGATTCCAAGGGCTGGGTCTTACTTCAGGTCAGAAGAGGTGATAGTTTTGGGAGGCTGACCTGGCTAGAGAAGGCTTTCTTTGATATGAGCAGCTTATTTTGTATAAAGGCTATGGGGTGGGATCATGGGAAATTGGAATGCTACCAGTTTCATGTTTTGGGTTTTTTTTCTGTTTTTGTTTTTTAATCTGAAAAAACACTTTTCTGCTATCTCTTTATGTATGCTGGTAGGCAAGTGTGCATGCACATCAAACATGAGCATGTGTGTGAGGGAAGCAGGAAATGTCTCAGAGCCTAAGAACCATGTTTTACAGCCTCTTTGATGAGAAACACTTGGTGGTGGCTTCCCACCACCATCCAGGCCTGAGTGAGGGAAGGGTGGTGATAATGGGTTGCTTGGGTGATGTGGGCAGGGTGGGGGGGTGCAATGGATCAGGCCCCTCAGCATTTTCCCCTCACCATTGTCTTCCAAAGGATGTTTTCAAGGACCTCTCAAACTTGATCCATCTAACTTAGCCTGAATCCTCAGCATAGGGAATATTGTACTACTTAATGATTCAGGATTTCCATTTGTAATGATGCTCAATTTCCTTTTCTTAATATTTTTGTGGATAAAAATTGAACCAGAGACGAAGTAGCCATTTCAGTAAGAAAGTAAGTGAACCATGTTGGATCAGATCATTGGATATCTGCCAAGTCCTCACCCCTCAAGTTGTGCTTCTTGAGCATCTCTCTCTTCATCTCCTGACTTAAGGATAACTCTTTCTGATCCTTGGAACTCTCTTCCCTAGGAATTAGTGTGTGGTATCTCTCTATATACTTGTGATTTCACAACTAAATATGAAATTCACCTCTCCAGGGCATGAAGCAGTTAGTTGGGGTAAAGTTTTGCTGATAGATTCAAACAACCAAACTTCAGTGGTCTGGGTGAGACTGTCATTCCCAAAGCTGTCAGCAGAGCAAGGCTGTTTGTCTCAGTCCATTTGAGCCTGGCATTGCTGTGGCATTGCTCTGGAACTGAGTCCTCATCCCATGGGGAAGGAAGGTCTGGGGGTTATACATTCCTTTTTCCTAGTGTTCCTGGCCATGACCCCCTTCCTCCTGCTTTCCAGTTCCCTGTGAGTCCTCAGAAAACCAGTCTCCTTTCTGAGCTGTGGCCTCTTGTGCACCGAGCTAAATCATTCTTTTCCCAAGAAGACTCTGAGAGAAGAGCTCTTTACCCCAATAGACCCCCATAAGACTTTCTGGCCCTCCTCTGATTTGTTCCCGGGAGATCTGCACCTCACGGCCTGAGAATGCTGTGCTTTCCATCAGCCACTGTCAGACTCTGTCCCCTCCTACTGACTCTTCTGCCCTATGTGTTCTGATGTGACCCCTTAATGTCTCTTCTATGCTACTAGCTTGGCCCTAGGTCTTTTATGAATACCAAGTCTTAACGATGAACTTCCTGAGCAGGCAGTGGCCAACTCCTTCACTCTTCAGGGACCTGAGTCTGCCCCTTTCCTCTCACAGGTTGTTTGGATATAGTAATCCCATGCATTGGGAAGAGGTAGCCAGGCAGGCTGCAGAGTCTGTAGTGCAGAGGGCTGGGGGAGATTTGGGTACTCTGTTACCACTACTGGGATGATATTCAGAAGAGGGGACCTCATACTGTGACCTGACCCAGGACCCTCCTCTGGAAGAGAGCTCAGCCCAGGTGTGTGTGTGTGTATGTATGTGTATGTGTGCGCATGCATGCACACGTGTGTGTATGTGAGAGTGTGCACTCGTGCACATGGGTGTAAACTGACTGTTATCTGGTTGTGTTACTCAGGGTGGGCTGGGGACTCATGGGAAAAATCCCCCTCAGCCTGCCCAAGACTGGTTTTTTTTTTTCCTGTACCCTCTCCAGAAGGGTCAGGGGAAGGGGGGGTCCAGGTGGGTTGAGGGGGTCGCAATGGATAACCACTAAGGCCACACTGCTGCCGGGAGGAGTTGGGGGGGGGTATGAAGTGGTCCCAGGGACCTGGCACCTGGCTTTGGTTTTCCGTCTTCTTTCCTCAGGACGCCCCCTGAGGCCTGGGACCTGCTGCGCCTGGCTTTGAGGAGCATCTGTGTCTGGGTGCTCCAGCTGCTGGTGTGATCATGGGCTTCCCTCCTCTCTCAGCAGGGCAGGTGCTCCTGCCCCAGAGACTGGGCAACTGGCTGTTTCTATGACGTATTTATTTTTACTTGTGTTTCATGTCACTTTTTTAAAAAAAAAAAAGCAAACAGAACAATTGTAAGTCAGTATAACTGCCTATCAGTTTTCTTTATTTCTCTTTTTGTAAAATAAAATTTAAACTCCAGAAGGCAGTGTTGTTTGATCAAGGAATTGTCTGAACAGCTGTTTGCTGACTGGGTGGTGAAAGGGATATAAACTATATCCTGGGCACTGGGAATGCACTTGGTGTGTGTGGGCTGGGGGAGAGAGGTGGAAATAGAGGGCAGACTGCTAGCAGGCTCTTTGTTGCAATGGGGTTCAGTAAACTTTTTCTGCCTTCACTCACCTGAAGAGGACCACATTTCCAGGCTCTAGGGGAAACACTGAAGCTGACTCAGAGTGGCTTGAAGCTAGATGGTCCTGCTGGGGCAGCCCTAACCAGACTGTGGGGGTTTGGGGATTGGGTGCAGCATTAGTGCCTTCAGAGGATGGAAGATGGCTGGTGGCAGGGTGTGTAGACTATCTTATACTGCATATGCCTTCTCCATTTGTCATCTGGGTTAGTGGATCTAACTATTGCCTCACAGAGAACTACCCAGGGCTTTGGAATATGAGAGGTAAGGGAAGGTGAGGGCAGTACACTCTTTGTCTCCAAGTTTGGTCCCTGTAAGGGGAGAAGCCCAATGGAAAGAGTCTCTAGAAGTTTACAGAGGGAGAATTAAAGTAGCTCTGTGGGGGTTTCTTGGACAGAGAAAAGCAAGAGGAGACAAAGGCCAAGTCTGGGTTCATGAGAGAATATGTACTATTGCGGGGGGGGGGGTTGCGGCGGGGGGAGAGTGGAGTGTCGGGGCAGATGGCTAAGGCAAACAGGTCTGCTTCACTTATTTCTGGAGGGAAGAGGACCACGTCTTGGCTGCTGCCCCCTGGTGGCCAGCAGTGGTCTTGCGGATATCCCCTAACCATAGGTTGGGCTTGCTCTGTTGGGAGCAGCCTGAGATGAAGGGGAGGAGTGGGGGCTTGTGGCCGCCAGCCTGTCACAGGCCAACTCAGACTCTCCATTGACAACAGAATCAGTGAAGCTCCTAAGGCACACCCTGAACTCTGACGTGGGCATCTGGAATTCCCCAGCCAGCCTGAAGGAAGTGAGCAGAAAGGTCAAGATGAGGAAAGAGTAGCTCCAGACAACAGTTTCTTGGGAGAAGCTCATCAGATTCTGAAAAACAGGAAATATGACCATGAGAACACAGTGGGCACAAGCTGTCTTGTCTCTGAACCATGAACTGGCCCTTATCTCACAGGAAATGCTTCCAAGTGTATAGCCCACTTGCATGGAGCATCATGTGTTTGATGTTCATAAGTAAAACAGAACTGTCATGACCCTGGTAGCCCAGCCCTGAGTGCCTGTGAGGGACTAGCTGTTCTTTCTACTAGTGTTTGCCTGGGGAGCTGGGGATAGGCTTGGCCCTGTGGATGAGAGTCATACTTTCCTGCCTGGGAAGGAACAGTGTGAAGTAGTGGGAAAGGAAGCCAGGATTATGCACACCTCTGTGTGTTCAGTCTGCCCTTTGCTAGTGCAGTAGTGGAATCCACAGTAAGATGATTCCCCTCCCAAATATCAGTCCTTTGTCTGGAGCACCAAGGTACCTGTTGGCCCAGCCTGTCATGTAGCCAAGCTTAGGAGCATAGTTGTTCCCTCTCCTACCCCTTACACTGCAAGACTGGGCCTCTCAGGAGGGCAGAGTTTTATCTTTAGGGCTCTAGAAGAGTGCTTTGTAGTTTGTAGGTCTCAGAAATATGAGCTGAAGATTAAACCTATGTTCAAGGAGCTTACACTTGAACTGGGAGTTACCTAGAATACCTTAAGCCAGAAAGGCAACCCAGGCACTTCCCCGGCTCTGGGAGGAGACTGGAAGGGGGCGGTTCCTGCTTAGCTCCAAGAGGGCAGGGCCTTGGTTCTGTTTCTTCAGTATCCTCAGCCCCTAGAACTGTCCTGGCAAGGCGTGCTACTCAGTAAATGTTGGGTGGATGAATGGCCACTCCTGTGGTTGGGAGTGGGGTGGGTGGAGTGTTGGAGGCATGACTATTTGTGCTGTTCCAGAAGTTGGATCCACTAGCTTCTTCCCTGAGTCCAAGTTGGGCATCAGTTTCCTCAGTTGTAAAACGGGGGCAAGTAGCCATGACATGCTGGGTTCCCAGGTCTATTGGGAAGCTACAATGAAAGGAAGTGGCAGGACGAAGGGTAGTACAAATAAATGCCAGAGGCTGATACTGATGTGCTGAATTTCCCAAGCTTCTTCAAACGCTCCACTCTGGTGCGGGCTTCCTTGGGCCCAGCCCGGCTATCTACTGTGGTCCACCAGGCAGACTTCCACCCACCCGCCCCCACGCCTAGGGCCGGGTAAGTTTGTGGGAGGCAAGAAAGTGCTCAGTGGGCTCCGCCCCTGACTGCTCCGGGGGATGGGCGCTGCTCGGTGCTATGGAGACCCGGCAGGGCCGGCCTCCGCCCTCCGCCCTCCGGGTCCCGCGCGCACGCGCCCACGGCCACGGCCACGTCCCGCCGCGAAGGGGGCGGAGCGAGCGTGCGCTACGGGCGCGCGCAGGCTCCGCGACCTACCCTGGAGCCGCCTGCGCGGATCGCTGTCCGCTGCGGGCGGCCGCTGAGGTGAGGGCCGGGCTGGAGGAGAGGCGTCCCCGCTGGGGCGGCCTCACGAGTGCTGAGGGCCTGGAACCTCTGTCCGCCCTGGCGCGACCTCAGGGGTTCCCGCGTCCCCTTCGTGACTCCCGCAGCCCAGGCCGCTCTTTGCATCTCTTCTCGCCCACAGCTGGCCCCGGCTGGGTCCAAGGGCCCGAACGCGACCTTGGACCAGCCTACCATCCCGCGTCGCCCCGGCTTCGGCCCCGGGCGCAGGGCACGCCCGGAGCCAGAGGAGCCAGAGCGGGGGTGGGGAGGTGGGGGTGGGGAACTGAAGCAAAAACTGTACTTTAACTCCGCCCCTATCCCTGGAGGCCGCGCGTCGCTGCCAGGGCTGCAAACTTCAGAGTCTCTTAAGTTACGGAGGTGTGTGAGGCCCCTAGAGGTCGTGGTTGAAAAGAAAGGGGCTGGGTAAATAAGCGAGGCGCGGGTGAGCAGGGCTGCAAGCCCAGAGTAGGAGGCGGCGCATCTCAGTCCCGCGCAGGCCCAGGTCTTACCGCGCTCCGCTGGCACCGAAGTTTAAGGGCCCGGCCCACTGCCGCGGCGCAAGTGAGCAGCCTCAGGAAGCCCTTGCGAGACCGCCCGCCCAGACCCTCGCCGGCCCGGGTCAGAGGTGACCACCCCCGGCCTCTGACGCGAGGAGAAACCGATGTCAGCGACACGGGCTGTTCAGAGCCAGGTACAGTGGCTGGAACCCTCCAGGAAGAGGGCTCTGTAAGAACAGGGGCATAAGCACGGCCCCAGTGAAGAGTTGACTTTATGAGGCCGAGTTTGGCTTCTGATTTCCGTAAGCGGTAGGAGGACGAGGTAGAGGTGCAGCCTTGTGAGGAGGGAGTTCCTGTAGAGGCCCTAGTGGGCTTTCCCCGAAAGGGAAACAGGGCATGGTGCCCAGCTCAGTGGTGATTTTCTCTCTGCCTCCAGCACTGAAGCACTTGGAGCATTTGGTCCCTGCGGCGCTGGATGCCATGAGTTGCTAAAAGTGAGCCTGGCTTTTCAGGTGAGCTTCCTCACCCCTTCTCCTGCCTTTTCTCTTGAGTATGGGGAAATAGACTTTGCCCTGCCTCCCTCCTGTGCAGACCTAAGCTCTGGGGTGCATTTTCCCTCTCTTCTGAATACTTAAGAGGTGAGAGGAAGAGGGAGGTGGGAACTAAGTTTCTGTGAGGTGGACAAGGAGTGTGCACCCGAGAGGGTAGGTCAAAGTGAGGGATGGTCACTCTCAAGGCAACTGGGAGACCTAGCTGCTGAGTGAGAGCTTCCAGCTGAGAGCCTTGGGTTCAGAGATGTCCCAACATGGATTAAATGCTTGAGCTTTTCTGGAAATCCTGTTACCAGGGAGGAGAAAGTGGAAATGGTAGCCTGGAGTCAGACTGCCTGGGCTCCTAGTGCCTGCATTTTGGTCCAGGTGGTTCTCTTTAGTACCTGTGTGACCTTGGGGAAGTCTCTTAACCTCCTGATCCATTCCTACCTTGTTCCGAGGGTTAATAAAGTAGCTGTGTTTCAACATTTGGGTAGTGCCTGGTGTATAGTAAGTACTGTAGATTCGTACTACACTATAGTAAGTGAAAGATTTATCATCATCATTATCACCAGAGAAAATAGGAATGAAACTAACTGGAGGCAAGACGAGTGAATACATCCAAAAAAAAAGCACACCTGTGGGGCAGGAACAGGGATGGCTAAGACCAGTGAGAGGCACCTCCATGCTGTGACATCAAAGGTTTAGGAGTTTAGTTTGCCTCTTTGTAAGGCAAACACTATGTGTACATTGACTCCACAAAGACCATTTTTCATCAAAAAATTTTGACACCCAGAACCCATAGGAAACAAATTATTCCATAGAGCTAAGTTTTCCATAGGGCTGAAGCATTGATTTCCACCTCCAAAATCTTTTAAATTTTTATTTATATTTTAGAGAGAGCAAGAGTGCACGAATGGGGGAGAGGGATAGAGGGAATGATAGGGTGGTGGCGGGGAGAGAAAATCTGAAGAAGCCTCTATGCTCAGCATGGAGCCTGACATGGGGCTTGATTCCATGACCCCATGATCATGACCTGAGCCAAAATCAAGAGTCAGACTCTCAGCCTACTGAACCATCCTGGCACCCCAAATATTTTAAATTTTGAATGTTAATTTTAAATACTTGGAGTGAGAATGTTCCTCCAGTGGGTTACAGTTTCCCTTCCTCTTTAAACTGTTGATCCCCCCACCCCACCCCCCACCCCACCCCGGGACCCAAATCAAGCCCTTTGTTTAAGAGGGTTGGGCCTCTGGCCCCTAGCTTAGTGGAGGGCTGGATGGTCTGCCTTGAACCAGCCTCTGTGTTGGGTTCCTGGCCCTGCTTTTGGATAGCTTCTCTGTTTCTTTGTAGTTGTTGTTTTCCTTGAAATGAGTGTCTTTATTGCTTGTGCCATACAAAAAGGAGGAATGAGGAAAGGCCAATGGAGAGGAGGGACAACTGTCATATAAATGACATAAACACAAAAAGGAAAAAAAACCTTTCACCTCACCCCAGGATGCCTTTCCATGAACTACCTAGTAGAGGAAGTGGGGTTGCAAAATCAAAACCATAAAAAGTAATTCTAAAGACCTGGAGGTGCTGATGGAGCAAGGGATAGGGCAGCAAGTGGACCCAGCTATGGCTCCCTCTAGGCTGGCACACCGTGCCCATGGGATGAACTGCTTTGGCCAGGGATAAGTAATTGTTCCCCCTGGTGTGTTTCCATTTCTAACAAACTTGTCTTCCTCCTCTTTGTTGTTTCTAATCTATGGGCTGGAAAAGTGAGATGCAGCTTGTTAGCACCAGTAGCTCAACTCTGGGAAGCACAGTGCTGGACTTTGTTCTGGCTGCATTGACTGATTTGATCTGATCTTTCCTTGGTTCTGGATGAGTGAGCTTGCTGGATAGCAGAGGCCAAATGTGCTTAGCAAAGGAGAGTTTCCTATGAAAGTCTCTTCCTGTGGTACATTTTCAAAGCCCTGGGGTTTTGTTCCTTATGGTTTTCCTATTTGTTAAGAAATGATTGGACCCTGGCACTTGCCTATCCTCCCCCTGACAGTGGTCCATAAGGCTTTGGGAGGCCAGGCAGGCAGTGTGGCTCTGGTGTGGGAAGGAAGAGGTAATGTAGGGAAAAGTCAAACTGGTGGTCTTGCCCATCTTGAGGGAGGCTGGTCAGGGCTTAGAGTATGTCCATGGCTGACTCACTCCTGTTCACTATGACTCAGTTTCCCCAGGTGTGACCAAGGCTACCAGCTGACAAGCAGAGCTGTTCTGAGAGCCTCAACAATTGTGATTAAGAAATAAAGAGGCTTGTGGCTTCAGTCATCCTTTGTTGCTCTCTTCTAGGTCACTTTGTGTGTAAACACCCTGGTCCCTCCTCCTCCTGGGTCAGAGCACACAGGCAGGGCTGAAGTTGGGCCAGAAGTGGCTGGCGGGCAGGTGGGCACATTGGTCAGAGCAGGCTACCAGCCTCCTCTCCCTCCTGTCTCTTTTGCAGCTGTCTTGGGGGCGCAGTGTTGGGGGCACAGAGCCATGTCTGACCTGTTCCTCCTAGGCCTGATTGGGGGCCTGACTCTGCTGCTGCTGCTGACACTCCTGGCCTTTGCTGGGTACTCAGGGCTGCTGTCTGGGGTGGTGGTGAGTGCTGGCTCACCCCCCATCCGCAACGTCACTGTGGCCTACAAGTTTCACATTGGGCCCTACCGCGAGACTGGGCGGCTTTTCACCGAGAGCTGCAGTGTCTCCCCCAAGCTCCGCTCCATCGCCGTCTACTACGACAACCCCCACATGGTAAGGAGCCTCCTGTGGCCTGGCTGGGATTCTGCCCCATGGATGGACGTGGGACGGGGGCGGGGGGAGGGGCTGGAGTTTCTGAGGAAGGGGTGGGAAAATCTGTGATCTGGTCCTACAGACAACCTCCTCTCTAAACTTGAAGCACCTTTCAGATTTAGCTTGGACTCCTGTGCCAGACTTCCATATGTTCCTTTCTACTTGCCCAGGTCTAGTTCTCAGTTCATAACTACCCATGGACTTCTGACTGCAGTGGCCCACACCATTGTGTGTCCCTAATTTCTGCCAGGGTTTTCATCCCCTGCCTCCTCTTGCTGTCCCTCCCTCTTCTATCCCCATTTGAGGCCAGTGCTCTAAGGCCAGGCTGTTCAGATTCTGCCTCTCTTTGGGGTCCTATCTTGTTATTTCTGTGCCTTTCCTCTGTTAGTTTTCCTGCTGTGGCTCCTTGTGGGCTTGAGAGGGCAGGCCCTGGGCATGGCGCTTAGAATCCTACCTCTTCACCCGTTTTGGTGACTCCTGCCTCAGTTATAATGGCATCTCTTTGGATGTCAAGCTGGCTGGTTGCAGGAGGGCCTGGGGGGCTGGGGCAGCTGGAACCAGGTGAGCTGCCCAGAATGTCTAGGATGCTGAGCTCAGAGACAAGCCCAGCATCACTGGCACCCCGTGGGCGTCTGGCTGTACTTACAGCCCATGGTGAGTCAGGGCTCACCAATGTGGCCTCCTGCCATGCCATGGGGCGGTACTGCCCACAGCTGCATGGGCTGGAAGCTCTGCCAAGAGTTCTTCAGGCTTCAGCCTGGAGCCTTGGCAAAAAGGCCATTAGGAATCTCCAGTCTGGTTTCCTTGCCTGAAGAGCTCAAGTAGGCGAAGCCTATAGCCTATCCACTGCCTTCTGACCAAGCCTCACTGGGGTACTTAGTCGAAATGAGGGTGTGCTGACTGTCTGTGCCAGGTTCTGCGTGATACCTCTGCTCCGGAGATGAACAGACCTGGCCCTTCCCTCAAAAAGTTTCATGTGGTTGGCAAGTCAGCCCCATACAAATGAATCTCTAATAGGCACTATACTTGATACCCGCAGAGCTTTGAGCTGTGGGTTTGGGGAGGGTACCTCAGGTCTGCCCGAGAGGCTCAGAGAGGAGACAGACTTTAGCTGGGATTTCTCCTGTGAGTAGAACTTTGCTCTGCTACGAAGGGCCTCCTGACTGAGGGAAGTACAGCAGTAAAGGCTTACAGACATGAGATGACAGGGGAAGTGTGACCAGTGGACATGTGGTGGGTGAAGAAAGTGGTAGAAGGGTTCACTGGGCCAGGCAGTGGGAGGAACAGCAGGTGGGGAGGCAAGGCGCGGCACAGTTTGCCCCCTGTGACTTAGGAAATTAACTGGATGGTAGGTGGAGGAGGGGAGGAGATGAGACCTGGAGGCCATTGAGGAGATTGGGCTGGGCCCAGGTGAGAGGTGACATGGCCTGGTTGAGGGATGAGTAGACGATGAGGATTTGAGGTCACATGTTTGGGAGATGGCACTAAGTGGGAGTCTAGAGCACTGGAACCTAAGTGGCATGGGGCAGGTGCTAGGCTTCGGAAAGCTCCCGGACCCGATGCCTGACCCCCACCCTTGCAGAGCTGTGTTAATGTAAGTCCCTGCCCCTCTTATATGCCCTCCCCTGATCTCTGCCCCTCTTTCCTCACCTGGTCCTGTTAGAGACTCTGCAAGGCCTCAGTGGCGGGAAGGAGGAGAATCCTTGCAGTTGCCTCTTTCCTCATCAGCATGTCTTGTTCTTAAAGCAGCACATTCCTTCTTGGGTTGGAAATGAAAATTCCAGGATGGGAAAGAGCCAAGGCAGCAGTATACCTTGAGGTCAGTGCTGGAGGCTATTCCACGGACCTAGCCCAGCCACTGCCTCTAGGCAGCCCTCCATACAATTGTCCTTGAGGTGGGGTGTTCTTGGGTGTCCAGGATTGGCTGGGTACAGCCTTAGTTGGGCGCCAGTCTTGGGGGGCCATGGCCTGAGAGTATAGCCTCAAGGCTGGCAGCCCTGGGTTCTCATTCTGTCTCATCACTGTCATGCTGTCTAATCTTGATCAAATCACATAATCTCTATGGGCCTCTGTTTCTTCATCTATATAGCTATATTAAGATATCTGCTTCACAGACTGTCTGGCAAGAATGAAATTGACACAGGTGAGACATTCATCCTACCACCTGGCCCTCAATAGCTGTTTAACAACAACAAAAAGGGTGGACAAAACATTCATATTAATTAGGTGCACTGAGACATTATGCTGAGCTCTTATGACCTAGCCCTAGACCCTTGGCCTGGCTATGGACATCTGGATGGCTCAGAGGACAAATGTATAGGTCAAGTGGCCCCTCTGATCCTGTCCCTCTCAGTCCTGGGTCACTCTAGAAGATACCTGTGTCCTCATTCATAGATGGGTCATACCCTGACACCTGGGGTGGCTCAGGGATGCTTAGTCTCCACCTACTCTGGGAGCTGGGCAGTATATTCTCCTCCTAGAAGAGATTGTCACAGAAGCTTCAGGGAACCATGGACCCCCAGACTTCAAGTGCTCATGACTATCATAGATTATCTGGTCTCTAAGTACCTGAGGCTTCAGGGTCCACACTGCTTATATTATAGAGGAAGAGACTGAGGATCATATAGCCAGAGTTGTATTTATCTCACACAGTTCACTCATACGGTATTTGAGCACTTGATCTATGCCATGCTTCTGGGCAGCGGGGCACCTTAAGGGCTAAGGGGCCTATCCCTCAGGACCTCTCAGTGTGGGTGTATCAGGGGAGCCTGGGGGAGGAACCCCATCCAGTTCTGGGGAAAGCTAAGAACCCAAGCCTTCTCCCTCGGCTGCCTCTCTGAGCAGTGTCCAGTATGGGGCTCTGTGTACTTGTGGTTCACAGAAGGAAGGGACAGGATGTAGGTTGCACTGTTGTGTGGCCCATCCCCACACCCTCTCCCTCTCCAGGCTGAGCACAATGGGAGCCTGAACCTGCTTCTGTGTGAATGTGGGGAGGAATGAGACTATTCCAGGCTCTATGAATGGGGCAGGGAGTGACCTGGTGAGAGGTGGCCACCTGCTATCATTGCTGCCCTCCTCCATAGGGTGTGGACTGACAGCTCTCTAGCCACTCCCCTTGTAGGCCTCAGCTCCTGGCCTCAGCTGGACAGGAGGAGGCTGGTTTCTGAGAAAGGCCTGGTGGGGTCTCACTTGGTCTGGCTGTAGGCCCAGGAGTGACACAGGAAAGGGTACCATTGAGGCAGAGTCATGGCAATTGCTGTGGACTCTTTCATGTCAGATGCTTTTTGAGCATATATATCTCATCAGCTCTGTGTCCTAGATTTGTCAGCATGTGTATGTCAGTCAACTCCAGATCCTGGAGTTCTCTATGGGAGGAAGTTGCAGGGTCTGGGGAAGTAGTTCTTGTGGGGCAAGAGAAAGGATTCCATTCTCTATCCCTGAGGGCCTTTGGAGAGGTAGGACGAGGAATGATGGAGCATGTGACAGGAAGTGGAGAGACCCTGGCAGTGACTCGTAGGTGTTCCTTTCCTCTCCAGGGCCCAACATTCTTGGAGTGCAGCCATATTCTCTTTCAAGCACTAAGGGAAGAGGGTTCATTCCAGAGTCAATCTTTGATCTGTGCCTGCTCCCTCCCCTCAGTGCACAAGCATGTGAACACACACACACATCCAGTTCTGCCCTTGTAAAGCTAGAGAATGGTCAAAACTGCTTTGCTCTCAGCCCTGCTTCTGAGGTACAGTGTGGAGGTCTGGACAATGACCTTAGCTTCCCCCACCTTGGCCTGGTCCCTCTGGGAGCCTTGGGTCTTGGTGGGAGGGAAGGAGCTGGGAAGAAAACCCCTGGTGGCTCACTTGATCCTGGCCAGCTCTGGCCTGTGGATGGGCTCTACTAGCTCAGCTGCTGTCACTGTGCCCGTGGGTCTGTCCTGTGTGCCAACCTGGCCCTCCACCTCTTGCCCCACCCTCTGCTGCTGCCATCTCCACTGCTGTTTGGGCCTTAAGCAACCTGTCTGCCTGCCCTTGTAGGGAGGCTGGCTGAGGCAAATGGGGCATGGTAGCTGGTTCAGTTTACCTGGCTGAGGCCTAGGAAAGGGTGCTTGCCCCAGGCATGGGGCATATAGGGGGAACTGGTGGTGCTTGGGTTTTGCCTTTAGTAAACTAGACTGTATTGAAGCTCCTTTTTTCTCCAAGTCCTCTGAGAGCCATCTTGGGACCACCAGCTCTGCAGGGGCTAAGGCTAGTAAGAGTGTTGATTTAGGCCTGTGCTGCACTTTCCCCACCCCCTACACTCCCTGGAGGCACTGAGACCACATGGAACCTAAGAAGGAATGAGGCAGTAGGATTTCCCAGCATTGACCCTTGACAAGGGCAGTAGGAATGTGGGCTAGCTGATATTTCCCAAAGGCCCAGGCCATTCTCTACCTCCGTTACCTGCGATGACTTTCTGCTAGATGGAGTCCAAGCTTTTGCTCTATAAGCGGTTTAACTGTGTGGGGCAGCTCTGGAAAGGAACACTCCCTTGTTCCCAGCAGAGTTGCCTTTGGTAGGAGGAGGACTGAGGTGTGGGAAGAGAGGGCTTTGGACTCTTTCTGGGTTTGAATTAAGGCCTTACTGCTTACTAGACTGTGATTGATTCTGAGTTAGTCACTTGGTCTTTCTGAGAATCTCTACCTCAGAGGCTTTATTTCCTCTAGGGATTAAATAATAAGGGTAAGGCCCGGGGCGTCTGGGTGGCTTAGTCGGTTAAGCGTCCGACTTTCGCTTAGGTCATGATCTCGCGGTTCGTGGGTTCGAGCCCCGCGTCGGGCTCTGTGCTGACTGCCAGCTCAGAGCCTGGAGCCTGTTTCAGTCTGTGACTCCCTCTCTCTCTGACCCTCCCCTGCTCGCGCTGTCTCTCTCTCTCTCTCTCCTAGAAATAAATAAAACATTAAAAAAAAAAATAAGGGTAAGGCCCAATACCTGGCCCCCAGTAGATGCTTAGCACTCTTGCCTACCCTCACTCCCGTGCCTCATGCCACTAGGACTTTGTACTTTTGGAAACCCTGTTTGCCTGCCTCTGGCCTAGCCTCCTGCAGGTGGCCTAGGCCATTGAAAAGGTACAGCATAGAGAGTCCATTGAGCAGCCCATTCCTAGGCAGGGCCTATTCCTTGGGCTTCCAGGTGCTGTGGGTTGTATGACACAGCTCTGGAGCCAATCTGCCTTGGTTCAAATTCGGACTCCACACTACCTTGCTGTGTGGCCCTTGCTAAATAGCTTTACTGTCTGGGTCTTAGAATTGATAACGGTACCTATTGCACAATGCTGTTTGGATTGAATGGGCTGATGTACAGAAGGCAGCACCCGGGGCAGATGGTGAGCACCTTGTCAGGTACCAGCTGTTGTTAGGATATGCTTGGGGGTGAAAAAAGGAAGGCCTTGAAAGTCTTCTAGATGAGAGTTCCCTTAAAGCTCCTGGACCCCTCCTTTGGAGGTTGGCACCCTGGTGGCTCCCCTCCCCTCCAGCCTGTCATATGGGTCCTGCCCTCTGACCCTGCTATCTGTGTCACTCTCATCCTAACTAGTTCTAGCCCAGCTTTTGCCTTTGGGTGCCATCAGCTTGGGGAAGTTGGTGTGTTGACCTGCAGCACCCCGGAGGTTAAATGAACCCACTGTTCACCCTCCAGCAATGAACAGCTGTGGCTGCTCTGTTCCCCTGGGGGGTACCTGTGGGAGTGAAGGGCACTGTTGCTATTTCTACCCTTACTGTGGGCAGCTCTGGGCTGGGTACGCTGCCCAGGGAGGAGTCAAAGCAGCCCTCCAGGCCTGAGATTGGCAAGCATTGCAGCTCTCCTTGTCAGATGTTGCTGATTATGGATCCGGGGCCGGCCATTTCTGCTGAACTCAAGATCTGGGTGTGGTCTGGGCCAGCTGACCTCATTTTTCTTTCCTGGATCCTGGAAGATAATCAGTCTTGTCCTGTTTCTAGACTCAGTGAAGTCTTGGCCAGACAGGAACCCTCTTTTCTACTTCTTTTTTAATGTTTGTTTACTTATTTAGAGAGGGAATGCACATATGCATGTGGGGGAGGGGCATGGAGTTGGGGGGAGAATCCCAAGCAGGCTCTGTACTATCAGCACAGAGCCCAGCACAGGGCTCAGTCTCGCAACTGTGAGATGATGACCTGAGCCAAAATCAAGAGTCAGATGCTAAACTGACTGAGCCACCCAGGCACCCTGGGACCCTCTTTTCACTATGGCTTCACCAACAGGGTCAACCTGTCACTGCAGGACCTCTCTGGAAGGGGCAGTGGGGCCATTTTGTACCCGGAAGCTTTAGATTCCAAGCAGACCACTGTTTTCTCCCAGGCCAGGACTCAAGAGGCCTCACAGCTCTTGTTCTGGCCACAAGTACCCTGAGAAATGGCTAATACAGTGAGGAAAGGGAGCAAGCAGATGGAACCAAGATGGGTGGAGTTTCTAGCTATCAGGACATTCCTCTATCTTCTAGGCTCCTGACAACCTCAGTGGGCCATTCTCTTGGAGGTGAGCATGGGCTCTCCATGGAGCCCAGGAAAGCCTTCCCCTGCTCCTAGGCCAGCCTTGCCATTCCCCAGCTAGTCTTAGGGCCTGTTTCGTCTCCTTGCTGGTGCCGGGTTCAGCTGCTTTTCCAGTTCCAGCTTGGTACAGAGCTGCTTAGTAGGTGGTGGACTTGCTGAGTAACGGCTTAATCTGCCCTTCAGCCCCTGGCCAGGGCAGAACAGGGCGGGGGGAGGGGGGGTGGTAACTGGAAATGTCCTCACTTGTGGAAATGAGGGGTTGCTCAGACAGAAAGGAAGAACCTGTAGCTAACACATTTCCAGGATCTAAGAAGTCCTGTCTCCTTATTAGCTGCTTCCCTTTCCTGTGATGAGCATTCCTCTTTTCAAGTTGGAGGGAGAAAAGTTTTGCTCATGTGCAGGGCCCGTGTGTGCATGTGCATGCATGCATGTGCTGTTGTTGAGCACAGCCCAAGAACTTAATGTGTGTACGGGATCCTGGGCCTTTTTGTCTAGAAGCCTAGAGTGGTGGGGAGAGATGGAGAGGCTGTCAGTTATCATGCAGCATATGATAAGGCCTGCTCCTTTGGTTGAACATTTGGGATCAGAGAGGAAGAGCTTCTTGACAAGGAGCATCAGAAGGCTTTGAGGAGGAGGGCTGAGCTGAATTCTGAAGGATGGGCAGGAGTTGCCCAAGCAGAAGGGACTCTGGAGTAGGGTGAAGAAGGACACTCCAGGAAGAGGAAGTAGCTTACGCAAAGGCAGGAAGCATAGGAGGACGTGGCATGTCTGGGGAGCTGCAAATAGTTCTTTGTGGGTGTGTGTGGGGTTGTGGTGGGAGAGGAGACTGGCAAGGTGGGCTGGGCCAGACCCTGGATTTATCCCTCCCTCTGCCACTTAGATGCTCGTGGACACCTGCCCACCTGGGTTCTGGCCCTGGTTGGGGCCTTGGGGATGCAGAACAGGAGTGCTAGGCGAGTGTGTGGACAAATCCAGGCAGTATTGCGTGGACCACTTAAGACAGTGTTGCGTGATGGGCTCAGAAGTTTCGTCCTAGAGCTGAATTGGTAGCCATTGAAAAGTTCTAAGCAGGGTGGTCATGGGTGTTGTGGTGCTTTTGGGGGATTGAGGAGGATGTTGAGCTGGGAGCTCCATAAAGACTGCTGAAGTCATCCCAGAAAAGATCTTGGGACCCAGTCCCAGATGGGCCAGAGGGGGTCAAGTGACCTCCCATCCATTTCTCCATCTAATCTATATTGAATATTTCTTTTGTGTATCATAAGTTGCTGGGGTCTGGATCATGGTGATTGGCATTACAGCAGGTATTGTCCATTGGTCTGTCAGCAGGCCTTGCCAACGTGTCCAGGCTCAAGCCTTTGGTGTAAATGGAGCTGTTGCACCATCTGTAGACAAAAGATGGTACTGCACTTGCCTGGTTGGGTAGGAGGAGTGGCCGGCCTGCGGCCATATTAATGACTGCTTCTAGGTAGAGTTGATGGAAGCAAGAGTTTACAGCAAAATGTTGGGGTGGGATGGGGTGGGGGTGCCGCTGAGCTACCTTGAAAGATTCCCTAGAAGAGTGCTTGAACCTGAAGGATGGGTAAGGAGGAGGTACATGTTCAGAAGTTTGGTGAATGGGCGTTCTCCAGGCCAAGGGTCACTTGTTTGTCATGTCTTGTAGCTACTAATAACCAGCAACATTTACAGAGCCCTTGCTGAGTTCTGTACCAAGCTGAGCCCTCATATGAAGTATCTCATTTAATATGTCAATTCTGAAAGGAACCAGCACTCCAAGAAACCAAGGGCCTTATCCAGAGTAACACAACTCAAGATTCACACCTAGTCCTGTCTTTCTCCAGAAGTTTTGGTCTTGACCAGTGGAGCATATTGCCTGCCAGTAAAGCCCTGAGCTAGGCTTAATGATATAGCATTCAAGGGGGCAGCAAGGGGCCCTTAGCTGCAGAGAGCTGTGAGGTCGCACAGAAGTGAGAGCCTGGAGTTGGTGTGTGAGTCCCTGGCAAAGTGAGACTGTAAGGATAGAGCTAGGTTGGTCAAAGAGAGACAGAGCAGGGCTGAGAAAAACTTAGGGGATTGTTTACAGGGCTTGGAAAGGGAGGCCAGAGGCAAGAACAGGTCAAAATGACTTCACGGTGCTGGGAAGGTAGACTGGGAAAAGGAGCAACTGAGGTAGAGGGGTTTTGAATTTAGGAGTCATTGGGCCCCAGGTCATGGGAGAAAGGGACCTTCGGGTCAAGGGAAATCTAGGATTGACAGTACAAGGTCTGTAATGAGTGTCTTAGATTCCAGATCAGATACCCTTGGGGTTCAATATAGACTCAGGTGGCAGGAAATGAGACAAATTGGGACCCCCTTGATGCTAGGAAGAGAGGTAGATGCTAGGCCTTGCAGGCCTGGGGTCAGGCCTAGGAAATGTTGGAGCCCCACATGGAGCCCCATCTGCCTTGGGTTTGTAGGAGCCAGAAGAGGAGGGCAGCTAGGGAAGGGAGCAGAGTACAGCGATATGCAGGCACTGGGGGCTCAGGGAGACTTGAAGGGGAAGCAGTAGTCTCCAGCTGAGCCAGGAACGGACTTCGCAAGTGTGGCTGGGATGGGGGGATGGGGTGGAGAAGAGATCTGGAGGCTCTGGTGATGGTGGCGGGCCCTGCCTGAGGAACTGGGGAAGAGGATCTCACAGTTTCATCAGCAGCTCAGAGGCCAGTGTGGTCCTGCTTCCTAACCAGTGGTTCCTGCAGCCTCTTCACGGCCAGCACTGGGTCTGGCATGCTTGTTGGAGGCTTAAATGAAGGGATGGATGAGTCCTGCAGCAGGATGCGATAGGCTGGGGCCACAGATAGGTTCCAGCAGGAAAATATTCCTCTCCATCCTGGGGTTGTGGCCTGTTGGAGCTGGTGGTTTTGCCGGGCCTGAGCGGGCACAGAACCCAAGTGGCAAGAGTTCTGAGAGCCTCCTTCCTTCGCCCAACCCTGAGACCCCTGTTCTTCCTCCCCAGGTACCCCCTGAGAAGTGCCGCTGTGCGGTGGGCAGCATTCTAAGTGAAGGTGAGGAGTCACCCTCCTCTGAGCTCATCCAGCTCTACCAGAAATTTGGCTTCAAGGTATTCTCCTTCCCGGCACCCAGCCATGTGGTAACGGCCACCTTCCCGTATACCTCCACCCTGTCCATCTGGCTGGCTACCCGCCGTGTCCATCCTGCCCTGGATGCCTACATCAAGGTGAGAGACAGGCCTGGGGTTTGTGTGTGTTGGGGGAAAGCCAGTCCTTTGGGTGAGAGCCAGGGAGGACTGCTCATGCCGGGAGGAAAAGCTGGTTTGGGGAGGGCAGCATCATGGGACCCTCATGGGGCAGATGCTTGTGGAGCTAGGAATTTGGGCAGAGGCTACTGGTATCTGTCCCAAATGCCCAAGACCTCATGGATGCCAGAGCATCTACTAGGAGCTTGTTCAGAAACTTAACCTGGTCAGTTCAGCTCTGGCTTGGACCAGAGACATTTTTAGTTCTCAGCACCCACTCCAGGCTGAGAGGGGGTCTACCCTGACCCCTTCCTGATGGAGGCCCACAGAGCAAGAGCCCTGAGGCTTCGGTGGCTGGCAGGCCCCAGGTGTTCTGTGTTGCCCTGGCCCGGCCCCTGCATGGGTTTATGCACCTGCTGCCTGAGCGCAGGGCTAGGTTGACCCTGTCTCCTTCAGTTCCTGACCTAGTCATTAGCAATGCTGGCAGACTGGCCTACCTGAAGGAAGCAAGAGAGCCAGACACCAGGAGGACCTGTTGAGGGGTCTCTGTGTCCACAGAGATTTTTTTAAAACTTTCACTATTGCACATCCCTCCTTCTCCAGAACATTTTGTAAACTTGGATACTAGGGAAATAGCCCAGCTGGGCTTGAAAGCAATTGTTTATTCATCCACTCAGTTTGAATTTACTGAATGTCTATGTGCCATGTACTGTACTGGACACAATGTGAGATGCTGGACACTGGGATAGATAGGTATTTACAGCAAGTGGTAGAGACAGGTAATAAATATCAGACAAGAGGCATCCATCTGGGTCAGTTGGTGGAAACTGCGATTCTTGATCTCAGGGTTGTGAGTTTGAGCCCCATGATAGGTGTAGAGATTACTTAAAAATAAAATCATTTTTAAAAAGATAAATGTCAGACAAAAATGGGATACGTGCTAGACAAGAATGGTGAGAAAAAGCAGGGGTCCAGCTTGGATAGAGTAGGTTAGGGAGGCCTCTTGGAGGAGGCTACCTCCCAGGTAGAATCTTGAAAGAGCCCTTGGAGAAGGGGTTAAGAAGATTCCAGGCAGAGCAGAGAGGGAGCATAGGTTTGATCTAAAGGTGGTAGGAAGTCACTGCAGTGTTGCATCCAGGAAAATAACACGTCCTCTCTAGCCACATGTGTACAGAATAAGCTCTCTCATCCTGGGAAGTGGGTACTAGATCCTGGATCATAGCAGCCAATGGAGGTACCTAGGAAGCTGTCAGGATTTCTAGTGTGAGCGCTGGTGACTTGGACTTGGGCAGTGGCTGTAGAGATTTGGAAAAGGTGGAGATTTACAGTCTGTTTTGGAGATAGAACTAACGGACTTGTGCATGGATTGGATGTTGTGGAGGGGCTGGGAAAGGAGGAGTCACAGCAGGCTCCAGTCCCCTTCAGCCTGGGCAGGAGCACAGGTGTGTAGTGGTGCTTTTAACTGAGATATGGAGACCTGGTTTGGGGAGGGGGGGCAAACAGCCCTATGGGCTGTATCGGGGGGTCTGTCTGGCAGATATCCAGGTGGAGGTGTGGAATCCCCAGTGCCATGTGCAGTTTGGACTTCAGAGAGGATTGGGGTGGTAGATATGTTTAGGGACCTGAGCCTGTGGACAGTATATGTCCTGGGGACAGCTCCTGGCAGCAAAGGCCATGCACAGAGTGCAGCCAGTGTGGCTAGGATCAAGGAACAGGAGAAGGAAGTCAGCAGGAATTTGAATTTGGTGGATTTGAAAGAATCCGATGGCTTTGTTCTCTAGAGCAGCCTGGGTGAAGGGATAAGGCCTTGGTGATGGATAATGAGAGCTCAGACAGGTCTTGGCTAGGGAGATGTAAAGAGTCTGGGGTCAGGGCTGGGGAATGAATGAATGGGTCACCAACAGTGGCCTTGGTGGTCAAGGGTGGGAAGAGAAGAAACAGGAGGGCTATTGCTGTGGTAGGGCAGGGGCACGGGGAGGACAGAGTTGGATTTCCCTTGTGAGTTAGCAGTGGCAGCGGGTAGGGTGCTGGGGGGCGGGATGTACTTGCCTGGGGGTAAGTTGGGCTGGAGGCTGAGGGGCAGGGTGAGCAAGGAATGGGATAGCTGGCTGGTGGTAAGGGCAGGAGGGCAGACATTGGTCCACTCAGCACACTTCCTGAAGAAAGGCTGCTGTGTGATGTCTCCAGGTCTGTCATGCCCATCCTCATCCTCAGGATTGGAGGAGCACCCCCAGGAAGAGACTTTGTGGGTTCCAGACCTCAGAACAGGACGTGTGGCATGTGGTGTGGTGGCGAGCAGCTCAGCCACCAAAGCCTTTTCCTGGCTTCAGGGGTTTATTTTTAGATACCTTTGTCCAAATTTCCCGGCCCCTGACAGCTTCACAAGTTGCCTTGTTTTGACGTCACCTCTTTGATGAAAGCCCTTCCTCCTTCCTCTTCTCGTGGGAGCCTGTTAGCTGTGTTCTGGGCTTGATTCTCCTGGGGTGGGGGCTGGAGCAGGGGGCTACCATTCTCCTTCCTGCCTTGGATGAGGAAGCCAGAGGTATAGGAGAGAGCAAGGGGCTTCTCCAGGGCTGTCTGTGAGGCACGGTGCTGTGGGAGAAGAAAGATGTCAGGCTGCCCACAGTGGAGGCATGGCCCAAGATGCTCTGATGGTTTCTGGAGGCAGGGGTCACCTCTGCCCCTGTGTTTAGCATGGTCTTGTGTCCCTGGGAGCACATCACATGAAGTGAGGAAGGGACTCAGCCTCCAGTGGACAGGGGGGTGGCCCTGTGCCTCTCAGCCTAGGAAACAGAAGATAATATAAAGCTCCCTCCCACATCTGCCCTCTTCCCCACTGCCCTGAGACCAGAGAAAGAAGGCTGCTAATGAGACTATGGACTCTTCTGCCTCTCCCAGCTCTGATGGCTAGCTGCCTTTGTGTGTATGTGTGTGTACGTGTATGTGTGCCCTTCTTTTTCTCCACCTCTCTGGCTTCTTTATGGATCTGAGGCTGGTCTGCTGTGGAGGTGTTTGAAATGGAATGACAGCAGCCATCGGCTTTCTGTTTCAGGAGGGATGAGGGAGGCCAGTAGTTGTGCTGCCAGCAGGATGGAAAGGAGGGCTTGGCAGGCTGGGGCAAGGGGCAGGGGTGAATGGTCTCAGGGGTTTGGGTGAGGGAGGTAGAGAGCAGGTGTTGTCCTGGCAGTTGCAGATGTGCCTGAGGCTGGGGCAGGATTGACCTCATGGGACAGAAAGGTCCTGGGGGTCACTGTAAGGAGCCCAAAAATGAAGTATTTGTCAGGTTTCTATGGGGATTCTGGGAGGATAGATAGATCCCAGCAGCTTTGTGGTCTGTGTGGCAGCCCATGGCTCTCCGGTCAGCCCTCCCCAGCTTGGCAGCCTGGCAAGCTGAGCTGTAAGGGGTAGAACTCTGCCTTTCTTCACATAAACCACCAGGGGGGCCCTAGGCAGAGCAATCTGGGACAGCATCTGTGTAAGGGATGCTTGGGTACCATGTGACTATTATTTTATGTGGAAGATGCCCCAGCTTTGTCAGGCTGCTCCACCAGAGTCCAGGAGGTGGCCTCAGGACAAGAGGAAACCTGTCCCAGGAAGTGGGTCTTCTGGCATCTGCAGGAGGGAACTGAGCTTCCCCGAAATTGTAGGGCCACAGAGGAGATGGTGCCCAGGGTCAGCCCAGAGCAATAGGTGAAGGCTCCCAAATTCACCACAGGTAGAACCAGTCTTAATTAGTGTTCAGGGAAGGCTTGGGGCACATGGAGTAGACCAGGACCGAGTGAGAGGCCTGGGGTCCTGTGTGTGAGATTGTGTGTGAGAGGCCCCTGAGCTCAGTGCTCACAGCTATCTGTAGCAGTTGGTGGGGAGGTCACTGAGAGTGTTAAACTGCCCAGCCCAGCCCCGTTGTGCCTGACTGCCTCTCAACAGCATCCCTAACTTTCATAAACCCCCTTCCCCAAGGTCTCTGCTTTCCAGGAGTTTTCAAGGAGGGTCCTTGTGATGTTTGGACATCTTCTCCTGAGTTTAAAGAGACACAGGACATCATCAATGTGGAAGTTGGTTGGCTGAGTAGTACAGGCAGGCCTTGGGGGTCAAGCATTGGCTCTTTCTCCATAGAACTGTGGAGAAGCTGGGGCAGGTGGGGGTGGGGTGGATGTAGTGAGCTGGCTGGTTGCGGGGAGTCTTGGTCGTAAAGTTCTGGGAAAGCTGGTTTGATGGGATTGTCTTCCTAGGGGTGTAAAGTAACAGGAACCCTAGACCATAGTTCTGTTCAGGACAGGAGCCTAAGGCTATGCTAAGGTGCCCCTGTGGCTTGGCAGCCAGGGGTGGGGATCTACACTTGGACCCTTACTTGCTTCAAATGGAGTAGCTCTTCCTCTGGGTTTTAATGAACCAGATGATCTCATGAGGTTTTGTTTGGAGGAGGGTATCTGAGACTTAAGTGGTTTGAAAACTGCTATCCTCAGAGAGGGGCACAGCTGGGCAAATGCCCCCTCCACCCGTGGCCAACTGTGTGTCTGTTGCAGATCCCGAGGACACTGGCAGCTGCAGTGTGAGTGGAGCTGGGAGGCACCAGGGCTCATCCCAAGTGCAAGCCAAGGACAGCACCCCCAGCAGAAGCAGTTGTTTCTGGGGAGCCTGACTGACTGGGAGTTGGAGCTTAAGGGAGCCCTGCGGCTGTCCGGCTGTCCCTGGGGTGGTGGTGACTGAACTCTTGAGTGGCTGATGATTGGATGGTGTCACAGGGCAGCCAGCTGGAGACTGAGGAACAGGGGCCTCAGCAAGGTGCCTGTGGGAGTGAGTTGGCCTGTTGAGCTGTGGGAGTCTGTTGCTTCCTCTCAGTAGCATGGTCAGCCTGGGGTCCTGTCCAATGGCTCAGAATTTTCTGTATGTGTTTCCCCTTCTCCTACCTGGGTAACTTTGAGGGAGTCAGTGCTGGGGGCAGGCAGGATTTGAGTCTACTCTGGGGCCAGAACACCAGTGGGGAGTAACATGGCCCAGGCACTGGGAATCTAGGTGAGGACACCCCAGTGGGATGTGAAATTTAGGATAATCTCTCTATTCGTGCCAATCACCTTTGCTGAGCAAATGTGGGAGGGTTCCTAGTTTTTTTTTTTTTTCCTCAAAGTTTGTTTATTTACTTTGAAAGAGAGCTGGGGAGGAGTAGAGAGAGGGAGAGAGAGAGGATCCCAAGCAGGCTCTACACTGCCAGTGTGGAACCCAATGCAAGGCTCAAACCCACAAATTGTGAGATCACAACCTGAGCCAAAATTGAGAGTCAGATGCTTAACCAATTGAGCTACCCAGGTGGCTCCTGAACTTTATTTTTAATAAGGGAGGCCCTCTTGTCACCTCAGCTCAGTTGCTTACTCAGCAGTTATTTACTGAACCCCCTTTTATGCAGCATTGTTCAGGGGATGGGGGAACCAACTGGGAGGCAATCATAGGGTCGCAGTCAAAGCCTACATTCCCAACATTTTATAAATGGGGAGACTGAGGCCTGGAGAAGGGAGGTTACCCAAGTTCAATGGATGAAGCAGTGGCTGAGTCCAGACTGGGTGCCCTGGGCTGAGGATCATTCTGATGGCTATGTGCCTGTTGCCACTTTGCCTCATCTATGAACAAGGTTGGGCCCAAGAGGTTCAGGACTTGTCATGAACTTGGGATACACGTGGGATGGTCCCCACAGTGAGCATGGTTGGCAGCACTGTGGGCCAACATCTAGTTGACCCTCTGTCTGTAGTAGGTGGACAGAGTCAGGGCTGAAGCTACTGGTCTGGGAGTCAGCTTGGGGAGCCAGAAGCAAAGGGCACGAAGAGTCTGGCTGCCCATTTGCCCAGCAGGCGCCCATTAAAGGTGACCTTGGCAGTTGCTCTGGGCACAGGAAGCAGCTGCTACAGGTGTCTTACTGGGCCTCATATCCTCACCCCCAGTGAGGTGGAGACAGCTTCATTCCCAGGCTTCCCTTACTGAGGCTCACTTGCTGGTGCTACCACCTGCACTCTCAGCAGCTCCAGGACTTGGGGCCGAGCGACAGGCCCCGAGAATTCTTTCCTTGCCTATTTCCCCCAGCCACAGGGTTCAGGCATGCCCAGGGAGAGTGGAGTGGGGAGGGGAGGGATGGATTCACCAGGAAAGGCAAAGCAACCTTTGAAAGGTGGTGGCATTTGGGCTTGAAAGAAAGGTAGCATTCTCCAAGGTGAAAAAGCAGGTCAGGCATAGTCAGATTTGGGCATGCCTTATATGTACATTGTGGCTAGAGTGGAGGGGAGGAGCAAGAGTTCCGGGCCCGAGAGCTGAAGCTGGGTCCTAAATGCACCATGGATAGTGTCTGAGCAAATGAGTGACTACATCCAAGCTGGGCTTTGTAACAGAACTTGAGCACAGAGAGATGGGGAGGGAGAGCTGGAGGCCACATAGCTGAGCTCTGAATGACACTCTACTCCCAGATGCCCTCAAACCAAGAGAAGCCCCCTACCTTCTCAGGGCTTGGCTTCCTTGACTCCCCTTAGTGAACTGCACCTGGATGCTGTTACCCTCAGAAGGCCAGGTCTCTCCCCACTGCTGGCGTAGGCCCTGGAACCTGTTCCTCAGTCTCTCTGGCTTCACCTCTCCCCACTCCCCTACCCCAGGGCTGAAAGCACAAAGCCAGCCTTTGCTGGGGCGGGCGTGGGAGCCACTACTCTCGAAATACCAGCTCAGATGTGGTAGCTTGGCAGTCCCGCAGGACCCTGGGGGTTGAGGCTTGTCTGGATGGTGCTGTGGGGTTGGGCCATCACCAGTGCAGAGGGAGTAGTCTTCCCCAGGCAGATGGGATTTACCAAGGAAGAATTCTGTTGCTCTTCTCCACAAACTTGGGATTCCAGGAATGAGGGAAGGGGAAGAGATTTTGAGGAGGGGGGTCATCTAGAGCATAAAAACTCTGCCCTTTAGCAGACCCCTCAAATAAGGAAGGTTAGCTGTCTGGTTATACAAAAAGAAAACCTAAGGCTCCAGAGAAAGGGCTTTCCTTGCGGGGGGCGGGGGGGGAGGTGGTTGGGTGAGGGGAGGGCAGAAGTCAGAGGTACCAGTTGGAGATAAATATAGGACCACCTTCTCCTCACCTACCTCCTCTCCTTCCCCCTCTCTTCATCCTTACTTGCCTACCTGTCCTTCCCCTCTGGCACTTCCTGATGCCTCTGGCTCCCAGGTGCTTGGCTTCATGGTCCCATCTGCACTGAGCAGCCTTCCTGCTGCTGGATAATCAATCAGTAACATATTCGTCAGTTTGTGAACCTTACAGGGCTCAAGGTCCTTGACTGCACAGATGCTGCAGAGAATGGCTGGATCTTGGAGACGGGTGGGCTGTGGAGCCTGCCGTGGTAGCAGCAGCATCTAGGAGGCCATGGCTCCCCTCCTGTATTTGGAAGGGATAGTGGGGATCCTAGGGCCGAGCCCCCAAGTTTCCCATAGGGTCCTCACCCTCAGGCTCCCTGCCCCCTGGTCCTGCTCCACAAGGGCCTAAGAAGGCCAGATTGGGACTGAGCTGGGGTTGGAAATTGGCCCTTCCGGGCCCTGGGGAAAGGAAAGGCTGGGGTTGGCTGCAGGGTCAGAAGCTTCCTGGTCCAGATAGGAACTAAGGTGCTTAAGGGCCTGGATCCCCTGTGCCTGCTTAGAGGGAATCACCCTCCCCTGCTCCTCAGTGCCCCAGCCTGCCCTGGTCTGATGGCTGCCAAGGCCCACTCTCGAGCTGCCCAGGAAGCCTGGGTATGCAGGAATATGAGCAGAGGTGTAAATTGCATGGCAAGCTGTCGGCTCTGAGGTGAAAATGAAAAGTCTTGAGGCAGTGGCGCCAGCAGGCACAGCAGGCTGGGGTGCCAGGCACAGCGCCCTCCTTTCCCACCCCACTCTCACTCACACCTTCCCCTTTTTACAGTCTTTCCCTGCCTCTCGCCCAAGCCTGGCTCCTCTGCCATTCCCTCCCTTGCCATTTAGGGGGCTTCCAGACAGACCCAACCCCACAAGGCCTTCATCTGTTGCTTCTGTTAGGTTTTCTAACTAGCTGACTGGTGCACAGAAAACTGGGCTTGGCTTTTTTGTTAATTTTGTGATCTTAACATTTGTGGTAGTTTCTCCAATTGATTCCTTTCAGGTTTTTCAAGTATATAATTGTCCTGTCTTTCAGTGATGGTGTTTTTATTCACCTTTTCCAGTTTCTCACTTCTTTTAGGATCATCTGTTCCAGTCTCTTTATTTTACAGTTGGGGATATTGAGACCCACAGAGAAGCCACCTATTCATCAATAGCTAGGCTCTGGGCTCATTGCCTGGAGCTCTCTCTGCCACTTCTGCCCCCTCACTCCCCTCCCTGGAAGCTTCATCTCACTCCTTGTTTTCCTTTGCCCATCATTTTCATAGCTTCAGGCCCTCCTGCTACAAGGCGAGGAGGATGCTCACCCACCCTTCTGCAGGCTCTCCCTGCTGGCACTGCAGGGACCCCCAAGCTATCTCCTGCTGTCACCTCCCACCCCACAGACAGGTTTAGGTTCTGGGCCAGAGGCTGTTGGGAGCCCCAGTAGGGATGAGAGACAGCCAGGGAGAGGGAAGTTGACGGAAGTTCCTGGGCAGAATAATAACAATGTGCCACATTCTAGCTGTAGCAGTGCCTGCTGTGCCTCCCCCATCACTTTGCACGTGCGATGCAGACCAGTTGCCTAAGGGGCCTCCAGGGTCTGAGCCCCCATTTGCAGGCAGTGCTGTGTGCAGGCGGGTGCACGTTGGTGTCTGTGTAATTAAAAATGAGCATGCCTCACTTCACCCAGTGAGGAGATGCCACCACCTCGGGTGGGATGCAACAGCTGTTCGCTGGCATTGTAGCTGCCCAGCTGTCCAGGCTGGAATGGAGGGATGGGTAGGACTGGGCAGCTCAGGCTGAACAGGGAGGCCCAGAGCCCCTCACCCCAGTGAGGCAAAGGGATGTGATTGGGTAGAGACAACGGAGCAGAACTCCTCTTTTTCTGGGGCTCAAGTGCAAGTGGGAGATGTGTGACCCAATCCTTGGCCTGTACCCATTGCCTCATCCTTTTGGGGCTTTGAAGCCACTCTGAGAAGACCCAGAATCCAGGCAGGTTAGGAGTGGGATCCAACCTCAGTCTCCACCTGGACCTGACCTTTTCTGCCCCACACCCCCTTCCCACATCTAGCCAAAGCCAAGGGCATGGCTTGATTGGTGCCCAAATGAGAGTAGTTCAGGTCCTCTCTCACCGTCCTCCTCCCCTCTCCTGATGCAGTATGAACTACCAGGGGAAGCACTGTGGGTAGCATGGGGAAACCTTGGCCCACCATGCCCATCTAAGCCTCTGCAGGAGTTCTGAGCTGCATGGGCCAAAATCCTTGTCTTTCTCCTGCCCCTAGTAATGAGCTCAACCTCAGATGAGAAGGGAATATATTGTGTGTTTCCAAGGTAGCTGAGGCAGTGGCACCATGGCAGCCTGTGTACACTGTACCTTTCCTTGTCTACCAGCACCCATGGGGGGTGCTGAGCCCATGTCAGTGCAGCAGTAGTATTGGAGGAAGTGCTGTTGACTGAAGTCTCTTGGAAATCCCTGCATTGTGTGTGATGTTCCAGGCCCCCCTCTTGTTTCTGCTGTGGAAAGCCCAGGTGAGAGGTAAGCCTTGGAGATGTGTCTGAGGGACTAGAAGTCCTGAATCCAGTTTCTAGCAGTTCCTGGTGGCACATTAGCATAATGACTTTTTCCTATTAGGTGGGAAAGATTGTGGATGACTGCATCTCTCCCTCCAAGGAGAGAGACCTTGTGGTCCCCTTGATTCTGTGTGGGAATGAGTTGCTCGAGTTGTGGTATCAGATGGCCAGTGGCTTAAGTGGCCAGAGTAGGTTCCCCTGTCCTGATCATACTTCCTGGAGCCTCTGGCTATCTGGGCTGTGGGAGGGGGTGTGCCCAAGGCTGGAAGGATACCAGGCCCATCCAGGCCCCTTTCCCCAGCAGTACCAGTCAGTGTGGCATTGACTTGGTGTCCTTGGCCCTTGGCAGTCTGTTCTCTGAGGGCTCCCTGGGGCTAGCTGAGGGAGAGGCAGCTGGTCTTGCCTTTCTCCAATGATTTTCCAATATTTATCAGCTCATCGACATGCAGCCCAGACCACAGCTCCTGCTGTGTAGCAAGGACCTGAGAGCTGACCCATGGTTTACCCTCTCTTCCCTCAGAGGCTCTACCTGGCTGGGAGAGAAAGGGCTTGTCCTCTGCCTGATCATTTAGGGACAGGGCTTATGGCTAGTCCTGTCCCTCATCCCCCAGCCCCACTTGGGCTCATTATTGCTCTCGGGGCAGAACATGGAGGGGTCTTGAACAGAGGTGCAGGGACAACTCTAAACCCTTCTCTTGCTTATGGGCCAGAGTTGGAAGTTTGCACCTCTGCCTTCTTCCTGCTCCTGTCCTTTGCCCCGAGTCTGAATTTTGACAGGACCTGGCATGTGTTAAAATAATTTGAGGCTGAGCCGTCAATGAGATTTTTAATTAGCTCCCTGCCTCCTTCCACCAGGGAGGGCCAGGGGCCCCCAGGTGGTGGGGGGTGGATCAGGCTGGGCTTGGGTGGGAGGCTGCCTCTCCAGGGGCCTGGGGGCAGGCTTGGGCAGCTGGCACTCCTTGTGTGGGATGCTATAAGGAGGGAGAGCTGGGCAGGGAAGGAAGGGCTGTGTAGCCAGGCCAGTTCTCTCTCTCCCCTCTGTCTCCCCTGTTCCTCTGTTCTCCCCGATGGCTTTGAGATGAAGGCGATGGCAAGGATGGAGGATGCAGTTTCCATGGCAACGGGGCTGTCCACAGCCAGGCAACTTCAGAGCTGGGCTCTCCGGAGGAGGCAGATGCGCAGAGCAGCCGCAGAGCTGCCTCCCGCCTGCCAATGAGGGGGCTGGCAAAGTAGGTGGTAAGGGTACTGCCTGGTACTGCCCACCCTGATGCCCAGCCTAGAGGGGAGACTGAAAAAGGGACTACTCCTTATCATCCCTGTTACTTCCAGAAGGGAAGCCAGGCAGGTGGCTTGAGTGTTGACAAGGGTTGGCGTAGGATTCCACTGTCCCTGGAATTTCTTGGTGGGCACAGGCTCTTGTTCCTGGGAGCATCCCCCAAAGCCAAAATTCTGCATCCCTTGAGATACGGGCTACCAGCTAGCTGATGACCATGCAGCAGATTTCCTCTACACCTTTTGAATGCCCAGAGCATGGGCATGTTGGTGAAAGCTTATGCTCTAATAGATTTTGGGGGCCTTTTTCTTCCCTCTAGCTACCAGGGAAGGACTTGGACCTTCTTCAGGGAGCCCTGATGACCCTGGGCTTGGTGACATGGCATAGTTCACTGAGGGGACCTCAGGTTTGGCAGATGGTTGCTCCCCAGTGCTGGCATTAGAGTAACCCCCAGAGCCTAGACGCTCCTGCTTCCTGACGTCGTGTTCTTATTCATCCTCCTGAGGACTAGGGCTGAGTGAGTGTGTGGGCAGCTGGAGAAGCAGAGGCAGCCATCAGTGTGTGCGGAGATGGGAGGAGCTGGGCATGTGGACTCATGAGGTGGCATGAAGAGCACCCAGATTGGCAAAAATAATACTGGACTGAAGCTATTAAAAATAATGACTTTCCTTCACCGACCCTGAGGTGTTTGAGCACATGGAGACTTAGGGTGCAGGGCCTTGCCCGTGTTACTCATGGAGTCAGGCTAGCCAAGCTGCAGGTAGACCTTGGCCAGGCCAACTACCTCCCCTGTGGGCTCCTAGACATACCCTGTCCCCTGCTGGCTGCTAGACACCCTGGCTGATACTCCTTCCAGGTTCACTTTTCCTCTTCTCTTTCCTGGGATGAGGGGGTGGTCATTTTTACCCCTCTTCGCTGCTTTAATTGGAAGGAGTTCCTCAACCCTAATGTTGGCCAGGCAGGTGGACAAGTGGAGTCCTAGAGTGGCTTCTACCTCTCAGGCAGTAAGTCTTTCATTACCGCTAAGTGGAAGGCTCATTTCAGAGCTCATGGTGAGAGCCGGGCAGGTGCTATAAATAGTCGTGTTGTGAAGGTTGGTGGGTGAGAAGTGATAGGGCAGGGGCCTCACAGTCATCTTTGTGGGTAATTGCACTCCATGGCAGGAAAGGGGGCCAGGCTTGGGAACAATATGTGCTTGACCCCTGTTCTGAGTATTTCTGACTGCCTCAGTGCAGCTCTGACATGTGTCTGCCCCTTTCCACACACTTGGGGTGGGGAGAGCTTTGGGTTTTGTGTCCAGGCAGAGGGGAGTAGAGTGCCTGTCTCAGAACTTGGGGCCCTATAAACTGGTACCTTGGCCCCTGGAGAGCTGGGGTGATGTTCAGTGCTAGTTCTACTTGTCCAGCCTGCCCCTCCAGCCTAGGGTCTGCCTCTTTCCCCTTGGTTGAAACTCTGGGCAAGTGCTAGAAGGGGTGGGAACCAACCATATCTGGTAGCCTTGAAGGTTGGCATAGACCTGATCTGGTAGGGGAATGGGAGTGCAAGAGGGCTTTAGTTGGCCTGAAGCCCCTGTCCAGGGTTTGTAGGTAACATGTCTGCAACGGCAGGAGCTGGAAACCTAAGGCTCAGCGGCACTGGCCTTTCCTTCCTGATATCTCTGGGTCAGTCATCCTTGTCCAGGGTGGAGGGGAGGTCAGGGCCTGGGGATCCTGGGATGGGATATCTAGCAGGTCAGAACCTGACTTGGCTTGGGTGCTTGGGGCCACAGTTCATGGTGTCCCTGTCCCTAGGGTAGTCTTAAACTTCATGGCTCCTTGAGACCAGTGCTTTCTGGAACGGTATTTTGGTTGCAGACATACAGATAGGACCAGTGGTGCCAGGCCCCTGGATTCTTTTAGCACCTGCCACAGGGTATTGTCCCAAGGACTCCCATGTCCTTAGACCACTGCCTCCTGGAGTATGGAGCCCTGCCCTTAGGGTGCTCTGTGCGTGCCTCCCTCAGCAGGGGTTTTGCTTTTGGGGGAGATTGAGGCAGGAGACAGAGCCAGCCCCCTGGAAGGGAGTGCGCAATAGACAGTTCCTAAGGCCTCTAAGGGACAAGTGGGTCAGAAGCCATGTAGGGCTCATTCCACCTTTTGCCACTTTCCAACAAGGGGCGGAAGCTGTGTGCCCACCCTCGGCTAGAGATCTACCAGCAAGACCAGATCTATTTCATGTGCCCACTGGCACGGCAGGGAGACTTCTATGTGCCTGAGGTGAAGGAGACAGAGCGGAAAAGCCGAGGACCCACAGAGGCCAGTGACTCCCAGATGGATGGCACAGGTATGGATGATGAGGCCGTGTGTGGTGCCTCTCCCTGGACATGTGGGACATGGTGAGGAGGCTCCTCCATGACTGGGTTGGCACTGTGGGTGTCCAAGCTAAGCTTGGCAGAGGTGGAGGAAGGAGACCTGCCTACCCCAGGACCCATATGCAGAATTGTCTCTTTCCAGATACATGGATCCATGTAGATGTGGATTCACACGTTACCCCTGGCAACACAGATACAAAGACCCTGCCCAGATTCCCTTCAGATGCAATAGGGGGTGCCCTTGGAAACTGAGATCACAGACAGCTGGATGCTCATGGGAGGGGGATGAGGCTGTTCAGGGAAAAGCATCATTTGGGTGGAGCTCATCAGGAAGTAAGATTGGCACTAGATCTAGAAGGTACAGAGGGGAACAGAGTGTTCTCCTGTCTCTCAGTATGGGGCCCAACTAAGAGAAGGATGCTTTCTCCCTGCTGAAGAGCAACCAGAGAGCATGCAGAGGGCAGCTGGGAAATCAGTGCACTGCCCTTTTCACCAGAGCCAGCCTTCATATTCCAGGTCCAGACCAGCTGGTGGTTTGCCTGCTCTCAACCCTCCTCCCCTCTATCACCTCTATGACCCTGGCCTGTCCCCAGGAGCAAGGGGGCTTATTGGTAATATCCTAAGGGGTCCAGCCATTGTCCATGCTGGTGGAGCCTTGTGTGATTCCGGAGGCCTGTGACCTATGGGAATGGTACAGGGCTGGGAGAAGAGCAACTGTCCCTCTTTCTTTAGATTTCCTCTGCCCAGCCAGTCTTCCATAGCCAAGGTCACCCTAGAGAGGCGTATGTTGTAGCAGGGGGTGGGGGGATTGAGAGGCAGTCTCACTCCCTCACTCCCTAGAGGCCGTGTCCAACACAGTTAACTTCATCTGCCACTTAATTACCTCCATGGGGCACTGCTCCACCCGCCTCGTGGAGCCCGGCAGACATTCTTCAGTGCCCCTACTGTGGGCATAAGACATGGCACAAGGTCAGCAAGGCCAGACAGTCCCCAGGGAAGGAAGGGGGAGTGCCTTGACCTTCTTTCAACCTCCCACTACTGCTTGCACCCCCTGTCCTTGGCCCACCCACCCAGCTTCTCTCCCAAACACTGCCTGCCAGGGATGTTGAAGGACTGCTTGGCACACGCTACAGCTGGCTACAGCCGTGGCTCCCACGCCCCCAGTGCCTTGGCCTGTCCTCCCCACTAGCCTGCCCGCCTACTCCCTGGTGGGGGTGCTCAGGGGTCTGCCCACCTCTGACAGGGTCTGCTCTGACACCCAGGGCAAACTCTGAGCATGTGCCTGCCAGGTGCATGTCATTTGCGCAGCAGTGTGTGCTGGGTGCCTGGCTGCCCAAGGCTTGGCCTTCCCCTGCCTGCCTCCCCACTGGGGCCTCCGCTTGGGCTAGGAGGTGAAAGGGGGTGATTAGCTGCCTTATGCCTGTTATTACATTGATGTATTATTTAGCTCCAGAGAGGCAATGAATATTTGATCTCCCTGCACTGGCTGTGGGCAGTGGAGGAGGGAGGGACTGGGGTGAAGGTGGCAGCTTCATTCCCTGCCCCAGCAGCCCTAGAGACTTAGGTGCTATCTTTCCTTGCCAGGCCTCCTCTGCCCTGGGACACAGGCCCAAGACTCTGGAACTTCCTCTGGTGCAGACCTTGGTGGGGCTAGAAGGGTACCACTTCTCTGCCTTGGATTCATTTGCCAGAAGTGTCCATGTGTCCGCAGGGGCTGTCTTTATCCCAGAATACTGGACCCCAGCCTGAAGGGGCCTCCTTGGGCTTCTTCCTCTGATAACCCCTAGCCTAGGAGCTGGGAGAGGAAAGAGGAGGCAGCTGGCAGCTAAGTAGGCAGTTCCCATATCCAGATCCCAAGAGAGCCATTGGGTAGGTGGGCTGGTGGAACACGACAGTTTAAGGGGGCCTGGGAGCCCCATTTCATTTGCTCCTTTCAGGCCTGTAGCCCCTGGGACACTGATTATCATTTAGGGAGTGAATAAGGGGCTAGAGTCCTGCCCCAGAGTCAGAAGGAACCACCTATAACTCAGGATGTAACCCAGGCTCACTCTTGGATTTCTCCACTCTGGGAACCATGACTGGGACCTCAGTAAGAAGAGGGCCCTGGACCAGTAGCCTGGAACTTCCGGGGCCCACCTCTGACAGCTGGCCCAAAGGGCATCTTCTCAGGGTCAAGGGGACTGGAGAGCAGATCCCATACCCCCTATCCTTACGTTAGTCCCCATTTGATGCACAATGTAAGTTCCAGGCCGAGTCTAAATGCCAAGCATTCCCCAGCTGCTCCTGGCTTGGAGCTCCATCACCATGGAGACAGGATCTGCGGAAGCTGGCCCACCCTTCACCTCTGTGATGTTTGACAGCTGCCCCTCTCCCTCTCACATAGGAAGGGAGGCATATCAGCTTCCTCTCAATCTGGATTCTTACACAGCAGGCCTGAGCTCTTTGTCCCTCCTTGCCCCCCACCAACTGTTGTCACTGCCTCTGATCCGGGGAGATGAATTGAAGGGTTGCTCCTGGACAGGGAGGACATGTTAGGGGTAGGAGGAACAGGTTGGGAGGGATTGGACCCTCAGCCCTGTCTCAGGGTTCTCCAGCTGCCTGCTGAGTGCTCTCATGGTCCCCTTCTACTGCCTTGTGGCTCAGGAAACACCAGTCATTGGGGATAGTTAAGGACTCCTCTGGAGTGACCCATGCATATGGGAAGAAAGGCCTTAAAATGCTTTATCCCAGTACCCTCTTCCTTGCACCTGGTTTCCTAGGACTTCTCCATTCCACTCCTGCCCTAGCTGCTTCCTCAAATCACTGCTCTGTGGGCCAGAGGCTGAGACCAGCTGCCTTCCTGGATAGGGATTCTCCTTGGGGAACTCTGCATGGGGGAGGGGACAAGAGAGTAGGCCTCCTGGTCCATTCTCCCATCCTCATGCCTTATGGCCAATGTCTGTAGCTGGCCTTGAACAAACCTCTCTCCAAGCCTGAAATGGGGAGTGGAGGAGGGGACATTACTTGAGTCTCTTTGTTCTACCCTCAGCTCCGCACCTCGGGGCTGAGTGGTCCTTAATGGACTGTTGGGGACGGGGGGGGGGGGGGGGGGCAGCAGGCTTTGTGGGAGCACAGGGAGCTATGAGGCTTCCTCAGGGGAAGGAGAGGAGTGCACAGCAGACTGTCCTCCCCCACCCTCTCTTCCTTTGCCCTGTCAGTGCAGCCCTCCTCCGGGCAGAGGCCAGAGGCCAGAGGCCAGAGGCCAGCGGCCAGCTGCAATGAATCTCCTGAGCCAGGGCCTGCTTTATTGTTCATGAGCACACTATGTATGCTGGGTTGCTGAACAAGTGATAGGGCCTCTGTGCTTTCCCTGGAAGAAGGGAGGGGATGGGGATCCTAGCTAATGTGTACTCCCTCTTCCTGGTCCAGGAGCTGATACGATGAGTGACACGAGTTCTGTAAGCCTGGAGGTTGGTCCTGGCAGCCGGGAGACTTCAGCTGCCACACTGTCCCCTGGGGTGAGCAGCCGTGGCTGGGATGATGGTGACACCCGCAGTGAGCACAGCTATAGCGAGTCGGGCGCCAGTGGCTCATCCTTTGAGGAGCTGGACCTGGAAGGCGAAGGACCCATGGGAGAGTCAAGGCTGAGCCCTGAGGCTGAACCCTTAGGGGCTACCAAGTGGCCCCGGGAACCTAGTACCCCTGAGAAGGGTGAGGAGTAACCCTAGGTTTGCACCCTCCTGAGGTGCAGTCGATAAGGAACTGAGCAGACTCTTCAGCCCTCTTCCTCCTTCACCTCTCAGGCCCAGGCTGGGGCCTGGGGCCTGGGGCCTTAGGGGGACCTGACTTCCACTGCCCTGGGCTCTATCTAGTTAAGCCTTCTTACCACACTTTCAGCTCCCAGGGCCAAAGGAGCCAGGGACTGTATTCCGCACCCAGACCCCGGGGCTACTGCCCCTCTGACATCTTTTTTCAGATTCACATTGGAGCTTCCAGGACCAGAATAAAGCAAATGATTTTCTTGTTTCACCTGGATTTGAGCTGTGCATTTGTGTTTGTTTCACCTCGAGGAGTCCTATGCTGATAGGCTCAGAGTGAGCAGAAGTACCCCTAGCCTGAGGAGAGGAAGGAATATGGTAAGGTACTCCGGGGTGGGAGGAGGAAGAGGGTACCGAAGGCCCTCCACTCCCTGCTCTGGCTCCAGCTGACAGCTGCTCCTCTGTTGCAGCAGCCCCAAAGGCTCCCCCAGGCTGCCGGGAAACAGAGCAGGTCAAGGGGAGTGAGAGCCAAGCATGCGGTGCCCTTCAGGGCTCAGGAGTGGGGAGCTCATAGCCTGCCTTTGCTTCCAAGGGATGTCTTTGTGTCTGTAGCTCAAGTGTGCCTATGCTCATGCTGGTATCTAGTCAGCAGGCGAGGATATCCCTGCTGTGCCTCCCAGTTTCTGTGTACCTGTGTGTGTACCTGCACACACATGCACACATGCCTTTGACTCTCTGTGTGTGTAACCATGGATGAGTGTGCTCATGGTGGTCCCAGGTGAAGCTGTGCCCAAGCAGGCATTAGGATGTCATTGTGGCTGGATGTGGCTATATTTGTGTGGATGGCTATGTGGTTATGTGCACGTGGTGCTGTGCTTCACATGTCTTAACTATATGTGACGGTACTGACAGAGGTGTGAGACTGGCTATCTAGGAGCATCACTGTGGGGAGCTTTGTCCATATACATCTATCTGTGTGTAGCTGTGTATCTGTGTACAGTTGTATTGTGTGTTCACATGTAAAGCTATGTGCTTTTCTGTATGTCACGTTTAAAGCTATAGGTCAGTGCAGCTGTGTCTGTGAGTTTAGCCATATATGTGTAGGTATGTACCCATGTATGGCTATATGTATGTGATGGTGTGTCCATGTATACAGCTGTTTGTCTGCATGTAAAGTTATGTATTATGGCTGTGTGTACATCTATGCGTGTAGTTGCATGTACTTCTCTGTGTGTGGCCATGTCCATATATACAGCTCTGTAAGGCTGAGTGTCTTTGTGTGCACAGCTGGGAGTGGTGGCTGGATAGCTGGATACATACATTTGGGCATACATGCATGTCCGTGTGCATACAGCAGGACCGTGTTGGCCACTTCTGTGGGCCATGGGGACTGGTGCTGTGTTTAAAGACCTGTGTCTTTTGTGAGGCTCCCCTTAGTGAGGGGGCCGAGATTGCTGTGTGGTCCTCTCACCTCAGCACCCTGCTGCTATCAATCCCTCTGCTCCAAGGGCCCAGCTCATCACTCACCTATCCCAGGCAGCAGTTGCTTTGAACGAGCCAGAGAGAGTGAGAGCAACCAGAGCTCGAAGACAACGTATCTGTCTCTCCAGCCTTGTCTGACAGCTCTGAACCCTCATTCTGCTGTCACCTAACCTCCCATTAGCAATGGAGTTTGTGTTTGTTTAGGTTTGATGTGTTTCACAGCTGTGCTCTTTCCAGCCCACTGGGGTACCGGGTTTCTGTGTCCCGGGATAAAGTCTGTCCTTGGTAACACCCCCCCCCACTGACTGCCAAACACACATGTAGGTTCATGTGCCAGAGGGACCTGGGCTTGGCACATGCTCATTAGCATGTGTCTGAGCTAGCTTTGCCTCTGTTCACACCTGTGGAAGAAAGGGCAGTGCCAGCGGAGCAGACGTAGGGAATACTATATTCCTTAGCACCTAGTGTGTGTGCATGGCTTCATGCAGTCTCCAGGGCTAAATCTGGGTGTGGGACCCCTCCCCAAACCCTTCAGCACAATCACGGGCTTCAGCTTTATTCACCACCTTCTACCCATGGGGGCATCCTTCTCCATTCTGCTGCAGGAGGGAAGAAGAGTCAAGAGCATCTTCTCAGAGCTGTCCTCCCTCTGCTCGGGCTCCAGCTCCTGTTCCCTCCTACGCAGCAGCCAGTTTCAGGAGCCTCCTTCCCCCCCCCCCCGCCCCCTTCCCTCCCAGATCCCCTGCCAGTCCCAACATGTCCCTTAGGGTTGACCCTAGTCACTGGTCCTGTAGCACTCCCCACACACCCCAGGTTAGATATATCTTTCCTATAAATATTATTTGTACATGAGGGTGGGGATTAATGGAGGCTGGTGGAGGAGGAGGTCAGGGTTGGGTGTGTGTGTAGGGTAGATAGCTTTAAAGGTCATCTGCAGGAAGAGGAAGCCCCATTCTCCTCTGACCCCCCATCTTTTCTTCCTCCTAGTGACTCAGGCCTCAGCTCTCACATGGGGCCAAAGACACATGCCCATACCCCAGGCCTGGCATGTGGACTGATCTGTAGTCTGTGGATGCAAAGAATGGATGTGAGGGCAGGGACAGACTCGTCTTAGCAGGCTAAGCTCTCTACCTATCTCCCACATGCCCCCTTACCTGTCTCCCAGCGGTACCTTTGGACCCTAAGCCTAGCCCCTCCGCTCTCAAAGATGGAACCCCATAATACTGTGCGCACCTCCTGGGGTTCAGTGACCTTCCCGGCCCCATGTCCCGTGCTCGCTGCTCTGTGGGATGCAGTCTGACCGCGGGGTAGAGGGGGCAGATAGCCACGGAGCGCCCGAGGATTCAGCACCATGCGGTGGACAGCTCTGGGACTAAAGCCCCGCGAAGAACAGAAGCCACAGAAGCCGGAGGCGCAGGGCACAGAGCGGTGCAGGAGTCTGGAGGGAGGCGGAGGCCCGGTTGGGAGCGGGAGATCCGGAGTGGGGAGGAACGGAGGAGGGGCTGGGGGCGGGCCGGGGCCAGGGGCGGGGCGGGCCGCGATTGAAAGCGGCCGGGCGAGCAGGCGGACGGAGAGCACAGAGCTGCCGAGAGAGCGAGCCTGTGAGCGAGAGCTGGAACCCCGCGCCCCCGGCTCCTCTCCGTTTCTCTCCGCGCCGGAGTCGGGCGCGCCAGGTAGGGTAAGCCCGTGGTGCCGCGGCCGCCGCTGACCTTATAGATCCTGACCCCATGTCCCGGAGACCCACGGGCCCTCGAGTTCTGGGGCGCCCGAGCCGGGGCGTCCAGACAGAGCTCGCCAGGAGCTCTGGGAAGCGGAAAGACAGCCCCAGGCATCCCGCCTTTCTTCCCCAGAGAACGCACGCCCTGCATCACGCTCCTTCGTTCCTCCTCTCCTTCCATCCTTTGGTCTGTCTGTCTGTCTGTGCCTCTATCTTTGTGTCAGCCTATCGGACTCAATCACTCCTTGCCCGGATTTTGTGGCCCAGGCCCCCTTGCTGCCCACCTCTGGGATTGTGTCTCCCTTCAGGGTATCTTCCCTGTCTGAATTTTGGTCCTGGCCACCCCTGTGGGAGGCTTGTGGTCTTGACCGGTTTGGACCTCAGCCCCCCTCTGGGCCCCTTCCCTATCTGTGCTGGACTTCATGCTTGCTTCTCTCTCCTGATTGCCTGGTTGAGCTGCTGCTTTCCCGGTACCCACAGGATCCCAGTCTCCCTGCCCTGGCACCAGTGGGAGATTAACCCTGGAGACCTGAGGGGCAAAGTAAAGAACCCCAGTCTCTGTGGCCAGGACATGGGGTCCTTGAACTAGTGGCTCCCCTTATTCAGCCTCAGTTTCCTTATCCTAGCCTTCCCAAGCCTGCGTGATTGTGAGAGCCTGTGTCGGGTGGGCATCTGGGAGGGTAGCTGGGGCACAAATGATGAAGGGCAGAGTGGAAGAGGAAGGAGAGGTCCCTGAGGGCCAGGGCCACGGTGGACAGGATGGGGAGATGATGAGGATAGGGAGATTAGAGATGGTGACTCTCTGTGCTTGGTTCTGAGCTGAAGAAAACACAGGGGCATAAAGTCTCAAATGGCATTCTACACAGAGCTGTGTCCAAAAGTCTCACCCTGAGCACAGTTTTGAGATTTTGACCAGAGGAACTGACCCTGACCCTGGACACACACATATGCTCACATTGACTTTTCCTGTTAAGACCTGTGGCCACTTCAGTGTCCCTCCCTGGGGCCAACCTCTTCACCTTGCTGTCAAACTCCCAGGGCCTAGAGTCTCTATTACTTCCTCAGGGCTCTGGGGATGGCTTTTTAAGAACTAGAGGCTAGGACCCTTGGGTGCTCACCCTGGGTTCCAGGCTCTCTAGGAGTTGGAGATTACCCTTCGGAGATTTTTCCTTTCCTCTTCTGTGGTGGTTTCTCAGGCACAATGGCTCATCTCTGGAAATGCAAAGTTCAAGATACAGATTGGACCCCTCAGTTTATACTCTAACCTGGCCTCTGTTGCAAAGGGGTCCTGGGAGGTTTGTGCAAAGTCTTAGACACTCTGATTCACAGCAGGATTGGTGTTAGCTGGGTTCTCTTGACTTATGTCTAGGCCTCTACTCTCTGCCTCCCTCCCTCTCTACTGAGTATGGAATGGGCACAGAGGCCATCTACAGACCCAGATAGGGGCAAGGCTGAGAAACAGGCCAAGGGGTGTCTCCGGAGCTTCTCAGCTTAGTCAGTGATACCACTTCTCCCTGGCTCCCTGAGAAAATCCCTAGGTGAGGGAATTGGGGACAGCAGAGTCAGAAGGGGTAGGCACTCTCGGGTTCCACTTCTCCCTGTTTGTCTGTCTGTCTCTTTCTCTGCAGGAGCTGGGCCCCTTCTTATCTCTCTTCCTGCCTGTCCTTTCCTGGTCCCTGTTTTCTTCTTTCTTTGCCTTTGCTGCTTCTACCCTCATCCCCTGGAGGCCCAGGTCTGCTGGACCCATCCATCCCCTTTGGGACAATGGGATCACTGCTTGGGCTCCTGGCACTGCTTCTGCTATGGGGCGCTGTGGCTGAGGGCCCTGCCAAGAAGGTGCTGACCCTGGAGGGGGACCTGGTCCTGGGTGGGCTGTTCCCAGTACACCAGAAAGGCGGCCCGGCAGAGGAATGCGGGCCTGTCAATGAGCATCGTGGCATCCAGCGCCTGGAGGCCATGCTTTTTGCACTGGACCGCATCAACCGTGACCCACGCCTGCTGCCGGGTGTGCGCCTGGGTGCGCACATTCTTGACAGCTGCTCCAAGGACACACATGCCCTGGAGCAGGCACTCGACTTCGTGCGTGCCTCACTTAGCCGTGGCGCCGATGGCTCTCGCCACATCTGCCCCGACGGCTCTTATGCCACCCACGGTGATGCTCCCACTGCCATCACTGGTGTCATTGGCGGCTCCTACAGCGACGTCTCTATCCAGGTACGTGGGAGCTACCCAAATAGGGACTGGGGGAGGGAGGCCAGAGGCAGGGGCCCGGAATTCCCTTTGAGTAGGGGATCTAGGCTGCCTAGAAGGAGCAGCGAGGAGCTTCCTTTAAGTAACTTTTTCCAGTATACCAAGAAAGTGCCCCATCACATAATGGGGGGTGACTTTTAGAGATTGTGTAAGGAAAACATCCCACTTGCATCACTCACACACACTCACAACTGATGTTAAACAGCCCTAAGAAGCTTAATAGCCAGGCCTCTTGAATCAGAGCTCCAGGTTTGAATCTTGGCTCCCTGTGTACTATGTGACTCTGGGCATTATTTCTCTCTTCTGTGCCTCAGTTGCCTCTTTACAGAAGAGGACTCAACACTTGCCACTCTTAGGGTTGCAGTGGAAATTTAATGAGGTAATACATGCAAAGCTTGTATCAGAGGTATAATCAATATTAGCTGCTATTAACCCATTTTATAGATAAAGAAACTGAGACTTGAAGAGTTGCAGGCACTGGCAAAGTAGAGACATTCACCTAGAGCTCACAGCCAAGGGCCTCCAGCTCTGTCAGATCATCTCTCCATGGACTGGAAAGGGATGAAAGATAGAAGCCAGGAGCAGCCCAGAGAATAGAAATAGGATGGAGACCCTGGAGGAAGAGAAGCAGAATGTGTGCGGTGGGGGGGGGGGGGGGGGGGGGGGGGGGGGGGGGGGGGGGGGGGGGGGGGGGGGGGGGGAGAGTCCCTTAAGGTCTTTAGAGGGACAGGATTTGTAGGGGTGGGAAGGTAAGGGAACCAGACCCTCCCTCCTGCTTTCTCACAGACTGGCCCAGCTAATATCCCTGGGCATGCCTGGCTGCTTTAGCCCATGTGGGACCCTCCCCCTCCCTGACTGAGTCCCACCTCTTGCCTGGATCCTTATCTGCCTGATGCCCAGAATAGGCTGCCAGAGGATGAGGCCAGAACTGGGATCAGGGTTAGGATTTGCACAGAAGGTCTTGACTGGGGCTTCAGCTTCCTTTACAGGGCCAGCTGAGGGCACAGCAGTCAGAGGCAGGGCCAGGCCCTCTGACCTGGCACGCTTAGTCAGGGGAAATGAAGCAGGAGTCTGAACTATGGAGGCAGCTTCTGGCCTAGGATAGGGGAGGCCTGCTCATCCCCCTACCGCAGGAAGTGAATTACCCGTTCTGCTAGTCCCAGCTGCTGGAAGTGGCCAGTAGCAGCTTGGACAGGTGTGGCTGTGCCCGCACCTACATCGGCCACCTCCCACCTGCTAATGCCTTCGGGGCCTCCAGGGTGCTTTCCCAGCACCCACCCTCTCCACAGTTCTCTTGTTAGGGAGCACAGAGCTCCATGCATTCATCTCCAGGAGTCCAGTTACTTTCCTCCCACCCTAAGCTGCCTGCCTCTTGTACCAGGGCCCACACTTCATCATTGGTCTGCTTTATCCCCTGAATCAAAACAAGGCCCAGCTCTTCATCCTTAGGCTGTACCTGCCTGTTGATAATTCCTCCTCATTTCGGCCCCATCTCTCCTGCCCAAACCCCTATCATCTTCCTTATGCGTGGCACTGTGGCGTCACATGCATTTTCATTTTTCCCTGCTCAGCAGCCTTGTCAGGCAGGAATGAGAAACTGAGGCTCAGGGAGGTTTGCTAACTTGCCCAGGGACAGAGGCAGAAAGTATGAGAGGAGGGGGTATTGAGACTGTCAGAGTCAGAGCCTGTGTCCCAGGGGTGAAGGCAGGACCTAGCTCCCACATGTGGAACCTGGGCCTTGTCGTGCTGTCACCTACCCATTCCACCAGGCCCTTCCCTGTCTGTCCTCCGCTCTAGGGGCAAGTCCTAGGGACCCAAGGGTGGGAGACAGGCTGTCAGGCAGTCAGTGGTAAGCAGGAAGCCTTGTTTATTTCAAGCTCAGCCATCCGATGGCAACCAACAAGATCTGGGTCTCCTTTCCTGAGGAAGCCTTTCCCTTCTTTCTCCAACATTCCATCAGGATGGACTCGGGAATGGTTACCTGCCCCAAATAGGTAGAGAGCCGAAGAGCCCTGAGCATCCCAGCTAGTGCCCCATCCCCTGCCCTGTGCAGCCAAGTGCCAGCCTCTCCCCAGCCCAGGATTTGGGCCTTCCCTTGCCTCCCTACTTTTGCTATTGCTCTGCATCTGAAGGGGGACAGTAGAGGGGTTCTGGTGTGGCTCTGGAGCCAGGTGCTTCAGCCCTAGGTTTCTCTCTCCCAGCCCTTGGGAAGGTGTGGGACACTCCCTATCCCCAGAGGGAAGACCCATCATAACAGGGTATGGATCTTTGGGGAGAAGCAAACCTCAGGGCTGACTACACAGATGCTTGATCCCAAGGTTGAATAGCTGTGAGAAATACATCTGTCTTTCGAGTTTGACCTGATCTCTGATCTTGGCCCTCTCTACCGGTCCCCCAGGTGGCCAACCTCCTGCGGCTATTTCAGATCCCACAGATCAGCTATGCCTCCACTAGTGCCAAACTGAGTGACAAGTCCCGCTATGACTACTTTGCCCGCACCGTGCCCCCCGACTTCTTCCAAGCCAAGGCCATGGCCGAGATTCTCCGCTTCTTCAACTGGACCTATGTGTCCACTGTGGCATCTGAGGGTGACTATGGTGAGACAGGCATTGAAGCCTTTGAGCTGGAGGCCCGTGCCCGCAACATCTGCGTGGCCACCTCAGAGAAGGTGGGCCGTGCCATGAGCCGCACAGCTTTTGAGGGTGTGGTGCGAGCCCTGCTGCAGAAGCCCAGCGCCCGCGTGGCTGTCCTGTTCACCCGCTCCGAGGATGCACGCGAGCTTCTCGCGGCCACCCGGCGCCTCAATGCCAGCTTCACCTGGGTGGCCAGTGACGGCTGGGGGGCCCTGGAGAGCGTGGTGGCAGGCAGTGAGGGGGCCGCTGAGGGTGCCATCACTATTGAGCTGGCCTCCTATCCCATCAGCGACTTTGCTTCCTACTTCCAGAGCCTGGATCCTTGGAACAACAGCCGGAACCCCTGGTTCCGTGAATTCTGGGAGCAGAGGTTTGGCTGTAGCTTCCGGCAGCGAGATTGCGCAGCCCACTCACTGCGGGCTGTGCCTTTTGAGCAAGAGTCCAAGATCATGTTTGTGGTCAATGCAGTGTATGCCATGGCCCATGCACTCCACAACATGCACCGAGTCCTCTGCCCCAACACCACGCACCTCTGTGATGCAATGCGGCCTGTCAACGGGCGCCGCCTCTACAAGGACTTCGTGCTCAATGTCAAGTTTGATGGTAATGGGGCTGGCCAGTGTCCAGCAGGATGCATGACTTCAGCGGGCAAGAGGGAACAGGTCTTCAGGTTCCATTACCTGGCTAGGAGAACGTAGCCTACAGCAAGTGAGAGAGTCACCCTGGGTGGAAGGTGGGCCAGGTCAAGGATGGCTAGACAGAGGGAACTCCAACTAGAGCCAGGGCTGAGGTTTTACTGTCTGGCCTGGTCCTGCACTGAGGGTCTCTAGTTCCTGCTTGAACCTTGCTCCCTCGCTCTCTCCTGCCTCTTTATCATGCAAAGAGTAGGCACTGGGGGCCCTCAAGCCCATTCTCAGGCAGCAAGACATCAGTGAAAGTCAGAATAAGGGTAGGTTGAGAGTTAGCATCAGGTGACACTCTATTTTCTGGGAGAATTCTATTCCTCATCTTGCTTTTCCATTCAAGGTGGCCATAGTCTCTTCCTACCAAAATTTATTTTATTAAACGTTCCAGCTTTACGAAAAATGAATGCCTCAGAATCATCACTGTGCTTCAGGAAGCACCACTGTAGGAGCAGTGTGCCAGGGCCCCCAAAGCCTACTGGCCCAGGGTTAAGATGAATAATAACTCCAATGAGATTGACATTCAGAGTTGTGGGAGAATCAGGGGAGGGGTTAGGACTGGATTTGGGTGCAAGAGGTTGTCATCAGAGCAAGGCTCAGTTCAGCCCACTGGGCTAGGTGGGATTTACTGGAGGACTTGAGTTCGATTCTGAGGACTTTGAGGCTGGCTGGAAGGAGCAGGGGTTGTGGGGAACCTGCAGGGGACTCCAGGCTGCAACATTCATCATGGAGCCTCATATACATCATCTGCTAGTATGAACTCCAACTTCTCACTGGGACCTGGGATGACAGGGGTCTTGCTTCCTCCTGAGCGTGGCTGGGAAATGTGAGGTTCCGGGTGAGGGGAGATGGGGAGATTGAGAGCTGCATGATGAGCACATCTGAAGTTGGGGTTCAGTTAGCACTGATGTGAGTATTAGGACTGGAAGGGAGAGAACTGACTTGTCGTCAAGAAGATTAAGTGGGACTAGGACTGGGCCTGAGGCTGAGTTTAGGTGTGAGTGTGTCTGTGTTACGTCTGGGGAGAGGGCTGCAGTGTGTGTTGTGATAAGGTTGGGGTCTAGGGTCTGGGGTCTGGGTTGGAAGGTACTGGAGACTAGATGTAAAGCTAGGTTTTGGGGAGTCATGGTTGGGGGTTGGTGTGGACATTAGGTTTGTGGAGATTCCTGGGCTTTGAGGTTGGGGTTTTATTTGGGGTTTAGAGTTGAGATTTGTTGTAGCCTCTCATTTAGAACAATGGCTGGGGTAAGTCCAGCTTTAGTGTTGGGATGAGGCTCAGAAGGACAAGGGATGACCTCAAGTCTGGGGTTTGGGTTCCATGTTAGGGTGAGGGATGAGGTCACATCAAGACTACCCACCAATCCAACCTTCTCTTCCCTCCCCAACCCCAGCCCCCTTCCGCCCAGCTGACACGCACAATGAGGTCCGCTTTGACCGCTTTGGTGATGGTATCGGTCGCTACAACATCTTCACCTACCTGCGTGCAGGCAGTGGGCGCTATCGCTACCAGAAGGTGGGCTACTGGGCAGAAGGCCTGACGCTGGACACCAGCCTCATCCCATGGGCCTCGCCCTCAGCCGGCCCCCTGCCCACATCTCGCTGCAGTGAGCCCTGTCTCCAGAATGAGGTGAAGAGTGTGCAGCCAGGAGAGGTCTGCTGCTGGCTCTGCATCCCCTGTCAGCCTTATGAGTACCGGCTGGACGAGTTCACTTGTGCTGACTGCGGCCTGGGCTACTGGCCCAATGCCAGCCTGACAGGATGCTTCGAACTGCCCCAGGAGTACATCCGCTGGGGTGATGCTTGGGCAGTGGGGCCAGTCACCATCGCCTGCCTAGGCGCCCTGGCCACCCTCTTTGTGCTGGGTGTCTTTGTGCGGCACAATGCCACCCCAGTGGTTAAGGCCTCAGGCCGAGAGCTCTGCTACATCCTGCTGGGTGGTGTCTTCCTTTGCTACTGCATGACCTTTATCTTCATTGCCAAACCGTCCACAGTGGTGTGCACCCTACGGCGCCTTGGTTTGGGCACTGCCTTCTCTGTCTGCTACTCGGCTCTGCTCACCAAGACCAACCGCATTGCGCGCATCTTCGGTGGGGCCCGGGAGGGAGCCCAGCGGCCACGCTTCATCAGTCCAGCCTCACAGGTGGCCATCTGCCTGGCGCTTATCTCAGGCCAGCTGCTCATTGTGGCTGCCTGGCTGGTGGTGGAGGCACCAGGCACCGGCAAGGAGACAGCCCCAGAGCGGCGGGAGGTGGTGACATTGCGCTGCAACCATCGAGATGCAAGCATGCTGGGCTCACTGGCCTACAACGTGCTCCTCATCGCCCTCTGCACGCTCTATGCCTTCAAGACTCGCAAGTGCCCTGAGAACTTCAATGAGGCCAAATTCATAGGCTTCACCATGTACACCACCTGCATCATCTGGCTGGCCTTCCTGCCCATCTTCTATGTCACCTCCAGTGACTACCGGGTGAGTGACCTGCCACAGAGTAGCAGCGGGGATGGGGGTGGGTACTGGACCTTCTGTTTCCCTGTATCTCATTTATACTTCTGATAACTCTGAGGCTCCAATAGGCTGAAAGCTCACCCAGCTTGCAGTGGCCCAGTTGGGACTGGGTCCCAGGGGAAGGTGGGAAGGTTGAGTGGGGCGTAAGACAATGGCCAAGGAAGTGGAGGAGTTAGAGCTGAGATTTCAGGACTCAGATATCACCCCCTAAGCTAGAGGAGGAGAATGGGCTGAAATATGTCCAATTGGGCAGAGGCTCTACCCTGCTCCACAGAGGGGTTGGGTGTAGAAGGGGACACTTGGTCTCTGCTCTTGGGTAGCTCCTGGGCTAGTGGGTGGGTGACCAGGGGATCAACTAAAGAACCAAGTCAGGAAATATTGCTGATTTGTTTAGGTTGACAAAAGGTCCTAGTGAGAGCACAGAAGAGGGAGGTGTATATTGGTGTGGTGTGGTGTGTGTAAAGAGAGAGACAGAGGGAGAGGGCTTCTTGGAAGAGGAGTCCTGAACTGGGCTCTGCAAGACAGGTGGGTTTGAATAGGTTGGATGGAGACGGTAGGGGAGGGAAGTCAATACAGAGGCTGATTGGAGCAGAAGGTGTGCATTGACCTCCCCTGTTGAGGAGGGGAGGCACAAATGGTGGAAGAGAGGGAGGTGTGGGTGGAAAGCAGGAATGGTAATGGCAGGGCTATCAGGCCACATGGTCCCAGAGGGTACCATTCTCTGATGCCCCTTGAAGCCTTGCAGTGTGGCACAGTGCCCCTGGGACTGTGCAGCTCTGGGGTTGGGAGATCAAAGCAGGAAAGGCAGAGAAAGTGAAGCACAAAGCAGTAGATCTGGGGGATAGGATTGAGGGGGTTTAAAGCAGATGGAAACTGTACCCCAGTTGGTGGCTTCCAAGCAAAGGTCCAACTGGCACTGAGTGTCTCAGTAGGTCTCCTCAGCTTTTAGAGGGCCATGGCTACTTCAGATGGGGTGGTCAGGGAAGGCTTCTCTGCGGAAGTGACAGATGAGCTGAGCTCTAAACAGTAAGAGGATCATCTTGGTGAATCCTCACAACTCTGGAGTAAACTCCGTGGCTCTCCCCATTTTACAGACGAAGAAATGGAGACTCAGGGAGGTTCAGTCCCTTGCCTAAGGTCACTCAGCTTGGGAGTGTAGAGCAGGGTCTGAACTGACAATCTTAACAATTAAAGGAGCAGGAAAATCGAGACAAGAGCCCCTGCAAAGGCCCTTTCCCCCAGGACAGAGGTATGGTGGGCAGTGCTGCGGGCCAGGGCGGCTGGGTTTGGCTGCTGTTGCACCTGCTGGGCCACCTGCCTGGTTGGTGGAGGCCAGTGCTGGGGAGGGAATCTGCTCTGACTCAGCCTGCATTTGCATATGATTTGCATTTGCATGCCAATCATAGGTGGTTAAGGACTAACTTGGACACATACAATACCCACACATGCACATGTGCACACACACACACATACCTGCATGCATATGCATGCAGATACACACTTATACACACACTGGCACACACACTCTGATGCACACATACATTCCTGCAACCCTGCATGTTCATCCCCTCAGCTGGAACTTTGATCTCCCTGGGAAAGTGGTCCATGGGCTGATGCTGGGACAGTGGCCCCCTTCCTAGAAACCCTTTGGGGCTTGGCAAACGGACCAAGGCTCAGTGTTGGATGCTTACCATCTTCCCTACTCCCTACCCCCGCAGACTGGCAGGGGTCCTGGGACCAGACTCATCCTTGACTTCACCCATCCCAGGTGCAGACCACCACCATGTGCGTGTCGGTCAGCCTCAGCGGCTCTGTGGTGCTCGGCTGTCTCTTTGCGCCCAAGCTGCACATCATCCTTTTCCAGCCACAGAAGAACGTGGTTAGCCACCGTGCACCCACCAGCCGCTTCAGCAGCGCCACCACCAGGGCCAGCTCCAGCCTTGGCCAAGGTCAGCATTCACCCTAAGCAGCCCGCTCTCTGCCTCAGCTCCTCAACATGGGGACCACTCCATGGATTGCTGGGATTCCTTGGCTGGAGGTGGAGAGCTCCTTAGATGAGGCTGGACAGGAGAGGGAGGGGTGAAAGCAGGAAGCTTCCCCCTACACTCCTGCTTGCCCTGCTGCCTGCCTCTGTGAAGGATCTCAGGGTTGGCCCCAACCTCTGCCTTCCTTTCCTAGGATCTGGCTCCCAGTTTGTCCCCACCGTTTGCAACGGCCGTGAGGTGGTAGATTCAACAACATCGTCGCTTTAAGGACCCCACATTCCTGCCCCCACACAGCTGCTCCCTGGAATCCGGTGCACCCCCGCATCCAGGGCCAGGAGGAAGTCAGCTGGAGCACTGCAATAACGCCAACCCCATGCCCACCCCCGCAGCCACTTACCTACCCACTTATTCCAACCCTTCCGAGTCAGGAGTCAAGGTCCTTGGCCCGGGAGCCTCTGCAGCAGCCACCAGCTGTCCTTGCAGCGTGTCCCCTCTTTGCTAGGCCCGGGAATCAGAAGGGAACAAGCCAGGGTCTACTTTGCCCTGGAACAGGGTGGCCGAGGACCACTGCCCCAATCCCCAATCAGCAAAGGTGCTTCCAGCCCCACCCCTCCCTCCTTCTAGGGCCTTTTTAATTTTTTACATAAGTTATTCTGGGATGGGGAGGGGGGTTACTGTGGGGGTCATCCCTCCCCCTGCATAGTAGTCGGTCCTGTGGTTTATTTTGTATTACCTGTAAATAAAGTGTCTTTATTTAAAAAAAAAAAAACAAAACTTGTTGACTTTGACCCAGGGAGACCCCTTCATGCCCTCCACAGCTTCCCAACCTTCCTTTCGATACTATTTATTGACTCTGTGCCTGCTCTGTGCCAGATGCTAGGATCTGGCAGCCAGCAAGACAGACCCAGTCCTGCTTGCTGGGGAGACAGAAGATGAAAAAGCCATCCTCTCTGAAAAGGAGCCACTGCAGAGCAGTCCAGGAACTACTGGGGTGAGAGCAGGGGGCTTCAATGGACACAGGCTCCTCTGACAGTACAAGGGAGGACCTGGGTGGTGTGGGCGGCGGGGCAGGAGGGGCGGGGGACTCTGACTGGTAACTGTGGGCTTTTCCACAGCTGGCCTGCCTGGCACTCAGCGGAGCCACTGGTTAACACAGAGCCAGGCTGAGCCTTGGTATGGAGGGAACCAAGAGGAGACAGCTGAACATTGCCTGTTCATGTAGCGTGTACAGAGCCAGAAAGAGCTCACGTGGAGGGAGGAGGAGATGAAGCAGGAAGGACAGAGCCTAGGCAGTTGGAGAGGCCACCTGCTGTTGGACTCTGTGAGAGGTGGGAGAAAAGGCCTTCTCCAGTCTTGGAGGAGCTCTCCCCCAAACGTCTGGGTTGTGGAGCCCAGAGCCCTAGAACGCCCTCCCACTCCCGCACTTGCGGTCTAGGGCTCACCAGCAGATGGCGCAGAGGCACGGTTTCAGGCACAACGCTCAGCCAGGCAACCGCTGCCCTCCTGTGGCAAGGGGGCAGTGGGCACAGAACCCAAACTGGAGCAGAACCTGGCAACTTCTGGGGCACTGCAGTCTCAGAGGGACCAGGGACATTGGTTGTTTTTAAGTTAATTCATTTGCAGTTACAGGCTAGCAAGGCTGTGGAAATTTGGGTTAACAATTTTAAAAGTGTAAACAGAAAACCGAGAAAAAAAAAGTTGCATGAGTGGCTCTTCCTCTCTAGCCAATATTTGAAGTGTAGGAATGCCACATAACGTACAAATGCCTAGTTACCTTTGAATGGCATATAAACAATGAATTCATTTTTAGTATAAGTATGTCCCGTGCTATATTTGAGACATACTTATACTAAACATCTTGTTGTTTATCTGACATTCATATTTAACTGGGCATCCTGTATTTTCATTTGCTAATTTTGGCAAGCCTACTGGGTGTCTCTTTTCAGGATCCCTGGTCTTAAATGACCCAGGCCTGGGTGCAGCCCCTAGTGGCTGAGCACCGGGGCACTGTGTCCCTTGGGACCTGTGGTGCTGGTCTCTGCTTCCAGTATGGCCTTTTCTGAGTCTTCCTGCCAAACTGGACCCAGGAAACACTTGCCCACCTTCACAGCTTCTGGACAAGCCAAGATAGGCTCTGATGTTTTGAACTGGGGGTGCAGGGGGGAAGGGAGAAACAACCCTTTTTTCCATGGCTTCAGCTATTTACCTTAAGATGTAATAATAATAATAGTTTTTTAAAAGCAGTAATTAACATGGTTCAAAGCTAAAGATGTACAAGGAATATTCAATGAAGAGTCACCTTCTATCCCTGTTACCGATCACCTGGGGCAGAAGGTAGATGAAGAGTTCCCAAGGGCCAGTCCTCACATCTGCCCATCTCACCCTTTTCCTTCCACCACCACCTCCGCCTTGCCCTCCCCATGCCCACAATGTTGTGGGCAGAGAATCTGCTGGATTTCACTCAACTCTCCCATGTTACTCAGACCAGGCCCTTCCAGCTGCCCCTGCCCCCGCCCTCCCCCTGGTCCTGACCAGCCTGGGCTTATGTCTCTGCTGTCCCTGCTTAGTACCACATCCATGTCCCACAAAGCCCTGACACCTCTGCCAGGGAAGAAGGTGGGGACCCATGGATCCCTGCTAGACTGGCCCTGCTTATGTGAGACTTGGAGTCCTCCAAGGAAAGCCCTTTCTTGGGCCTGACAGCTGAGAGGCCAGACATTTGGGGTTCTCTCCAACCACAGGGAACTGACTGTCCTTCAGTGTAACCAGCAGTCTACTTTGCTTGGGCAGCTGAGTTTACTGTGGGGCACTGTTGTCTCTCCCGTGGCTTTGCCCACAGCTCCACCCTGCCCCTCTGCCACCTTTTCTCTGTCCCCTGCACTGGTCTACAGCAGCCTGTCTGGGTGGGTCTGACTCTCTCTCAACCAGGAGTCCCTGTGGCTTGGTTGAGGCCACTCTGTTCACAGTTCGCCCAGTCCTGGCATGGGGTAAGGGAGAGTGAGCCCTTTCCAGAGGAGACCCTTGAGATAGAATATTGAAATCCATGAAGTTGGTGATGTATTGAGTAAAGGTGTTGGGGACAAAAAATGGAGCTGAGGGGATGACTCTGAGCTGGGGTAAAGATTCAGGCTCTTCCACACCCCTGGGTCCTGTGGGGAGACTTGCCCCACGGCTACATTCACGCAGAGTTCTCTCTCTATTACCCCCACCCCACCCTGGCTGTTCTTGCCTCCTCCCCTGGGGCCCGGGGTTATGAGAGGTAGAGGGGAAAGGAGGGATCTCAAAACCCTCTGAAAATGTCCCCACCCCAACTTCCTGAAGAAAAGGAAAAGAGCCTGGCCTCCCTACCCGTAGGCCAGTAGGCCATCAAGTACTAAAGATGGGGTGTCCTCAGTCTGGGGGGAGAGGCTAGATCTGAGGAAAACAGGGGAAGGGTAAGGGGGGTGGGCTGAAGGGAGGTGAAAGTGAGGATGCAAAGGGGAGGAGGAGAGAAATGGAGGAAACTGGGAGGAAGAGAGCAGGGGTTGGGGGGTATAGGGGACAGTCAGAAGAGGAAGAAAGTAAAACATGGAAGCTTTAAATCCCAAGGACTCACATCAAGAGGACAGGTTTGTTTGTTTGCTTGTTTGTTTGTTAAAAAAAATCACTTTATTCTTTCTGTGTAAACAATATATGCTCCCTATAAACAGTTTAAGCATTGTGGAAAAGTTTTTTAAAAAAAAAGTATTAGTTCCAGTTGCACGATTCAAATATAACCATCATTAACATTTCTGGTGCAGCATCTTAGACATATTTCCATGCATTTTTACAGATAGAAGGAGGGATAGAAATACTTTCATAAAAATGGGATCATGCCATATGTCTATTTTCTTAGTGAAGATTTAATTTTACTTGATTCTAATTGAAGAAAATGAATCTGAAAGTAAAACTGAAGAAATTCTTGAACTTCATAGATATTTCTTCACCACACAAGATATGTTCCCCCCCAAAAATCTCAGTAGGTTGAAGAAAAGAGAGAGAGTGACCTTTAGAGGTAAACATTCAGCTAGTCTCAGGGAATCTGAGGTGAGACTGACCTGTGGTCCTTCACCCCATGAAGGAAAGGAGGGTGGGCCCTCCCCTATGCATGCCGCACCTGTCCCGGGAATTGTTGTCTAAGTTGTCACCATGCACTGTCGCACCGAGGCAGACGCCCACAGGCGCCAGGTGGATCACATGGTGTTTGTGCTTCAGCCACGCCACGCCTGGCCCTCGCATTTCTACACTCACGTTGTTTCTCATCCTTCAGGTACGGTGGTGTGAGAAGCTGTGTCTGGGCATCTGAGGGCCCTGGGATGATGAACTCCCTCTCATGGATCCTTTCTCTGGGCAAAATAAACTGGGTACTGGGATAGCCTCTTGGTCACAACATCTAAAACCCACTCTGGTGGCCTTTCAACATCATTATGTTTTTATTAACCACATTTTCCTTGTAGGCCATATTGACTGATCCCTTGTTGAGAAACCGAGAACATTAGCATTAGCTAGTAGTTTTACAGTGTCCAGTTTTATCTCGTCTAAATTGTGTTTGGTAACAGTAATTTATTTAGTTATTTCACATTCATTCTTTATCCAAGGCATCCACAGCCTGCTGCCTTCCTCTTCTGCGTCCTCATTCCTGAGCTCAAACATTTTTTAAAGTTTATTTATTTATTTTGAGAGAGAGAGAGCACAAGGGGAGGGACAGAGAGGGAGAGAGAGAGAATCCCAAGTGGGCTCTACACTGCCATTAAGGAGCCCCATGTAGGGCTGGATCTCACAAACCATGAGACCATGACTTGAGCAGAAATCAAGAGTCAAATGTTTAACCAACTGAGCCACCCAGGTGCCCCTTTGAGTTCCAGCTTTTGATTTCACTTTTAACTGTTGGAATTTTATTAAGCAGTTTTTCTTTTTCATGGAAGGCTCATGGTCCCCATATTCTGAGTTCTTTTATATCTGACAATGTCCTTTCCCCCCACTTTCCATGAATGTTATTACAAAGATTTTTGTCTTATTAGCTTATTTTACCAAATTTTAATGTAACTCATCTTTTTAAAAAATATTTATTTATTTTTGAGAGAAGAAAGTAGGAGCAGAGGAGGAACAGAGAGAGAGGGAGGACAGAGTATCCAAAGCGGGCTCTGTGCTGACAGCAGAGAGCCTGAATGGAGCTCAAACCCACAAATGAGATCATGACCTGAGAGAAGTCAGACACTTAACTGACTGAGATACCCAGGTGCCTCTTTAATGTAACTCATCTTAATTAAAAGATCCCTTTGTCTCTAATTATTACTTCCCCTTTTTGTTACAACAATTTTACTTACATATAAAAAAGTAGAATGCCTCCACGAACCCGTTAGCTACCGTTTAGAATTATCAATCTCTGGCCAATATTTTTTCATATATATGCCTATTCTTTTCCTTTCACCCCCTCCAGAATTTTTAAATGTAAATCCAGGGGACTTTTATCCTTTTAATTAAAATAATATACAACATTAATTGAGTATTTACTGTGCTCTGGAGACTCATATATATAGAGAATACGTATTTAAGTGTATAAGAGTACATATTGCACTTAGCTTGTTTCATTTAATCCAGTAGCCATGTTAGGTGCATTTTATTAATATACCCCATTATACAGACTTGAAATAAGTGTTTTATTGAAAAATGTATACAATTTATAGAGGTAGATCTCAATGCATTTTTTTCACAAAGCAAACACACTTAAACTATCACCCAGATTAATAATGGGGGTATTTTCCTCTTTTTACTTGAATAAAAATGGACTGGTTTTAATATTTGGGGTCCATGCTCTTTTTTGAAAATTACAACTTTATATTATTTCATTTTTATATCCTTTTAATTTTAAAAGTGATTTATAAGACAGATTTATTTATTTTTTTTATAAGACAGATTTATAACAGAGAGTTCCCATCAGCCCCACACCCAGATATTATTTTACTTTAGTAAATTAGTAACAAATAGTACATTTGTTACAATTAATGGGAAAGTATTGGTACCTTCTTATTAACTAAAAATCCATAGTTGTTTCAGATTTCCTAGTTTTCCCCTCATTCCTTTTTCTATTCCAGGATCCCACCCAGCAAACCACTAAGGCGCTGTTGGAGGAGGTGGCCGGGGGCACGTGGCCGCCGGCTGCTGACCCACGAGCTGGATCCCTGGATCCGGGCCTCAGAGGCTCCTCGCCCCTCCCCTGTCCCTGGAAAGTGCAAGCAGCGCACGATCCCACTGCGGGAGCCATTTTCAAGCAGGAAGCCTTGAGAGAGCAGCGTGGCGCTGAGAACTTCTGAATGGGCTACACCCGACCGCTGAGGCCTCAGGTTCCCACAGGGTCAGACACAAGCCTGGACCAGCCTGTAAGTCAGCTTGCTTATTAAACCTGCCACCTACCAGTCTGGGACGGCCTGGCCATTCCTTTCGTCCCTCCTTGCCCTCCGTGCCCACCGCGACCAGTTTTCCACCCAACAGGCTCTTCTTTTTTTAAAAAAAAGAAAAGAAAAGAAAAGACACTTTCTAGGAGAGCCTGGGTGGCTCAGTCCGTTGAGCCTCTTACTTCGGCTCAGGTCGTGATCCCGTGGTTCTTGAGTTTGAGCCCCATGTCAGGCTCTGTGCTGACGGCTTAGAGCCAGGAGCCTGCTGCAGATTCTGTGTCTCCCTCTCTCTCTCTCTGCCCCTCCCCGGCTCACTCTCTCTCTCTCTCATAAATAAACAAACAAACAACATTAAAGAAAAACTTTTAAAAACATAGCTCGTTTTTCCCCAGTTTTATTGATACAGTCAACCCGTGTCACTGTGTTAAGTCTCAGGTGGACAGCAGAGTGGTCTGACTTACACATACTGTGCAGTGATTACCACAAAAAATTAGTTAGCATCCGTTATCTCATGGAGATACAATGAAAAGAAAAAGCAAAAAAAAAAAAACCCCTTTTTTCCCTGTGATAAGAATTCTTGGGATGACTGTCTTGACTTCCCTGTATAGCATACAGCAGCATAGCTTCAGTCACCACGCGGTAGGGGACATCCCTAGCACTCACTTGCTTTGTCACTGGCAGCCTGTACCTTAGACCACCTTCTTCGTGGTCCGCACACTTTCTCTCAGAGCTTGGTCGGCATTTCTCTGTTGTCTTCTAGCCTTGAGTGGTTGCTGTAGGGAAGTTTGAGGTTTGTCTGATTTTAAAACAAATATTGAGGGGCACCTGGGTGCTCAGTTGATTGGGCGTCTGACTTCGGCTCAGGTCACGATTTCATGGTTTGTGAGTTCAAGCCCCGTGTAGGGCTCTGTGCTGACAGGTCAGAGCCTGGAGCCTGCTTTTGATTTTGTGTCTCCCTCTCTCTCTGCCCCTCCCCCACTCACGGTCTTTCTCTCTCTCTAAATAAATATTTTTTTAAAATAAATAAAGCAAATATTGAACAGTATTCTACAGACTATAAGATGCACAGATTTTAGAGGTACGATTCTGTGAATTTTGACAAACGTGTATACCCATATAAACATCACCCAAATATAGATGTAGAACTTTCTCATTCCTCCTGAAGTTCCCCCTTGCCCTTTTTCCAGTAACTACCACGTCCTCCCAGAGATGATCACCATTGATTCTGTTCACCATTAGCTAGCTTTGCCTAGAGTTTTATATAAATAGAATCATACCATATGTACCCCTTTGTGTGTGACTTTTTTCCTCTAAATCTGTTTATGTGACTCATCCATGTTGCTGTGAGAATCAAATCTTTGCTTCTTTTTTATTGCTGAGTAGTATTCAATTGTACAAATACATTGTAATTCTGCTCCCCATTCTCCTGTAGATGTATATTGGAATATTTCCAATTTTTAAAGCTACTATAAATACATCTACTATGAACACTTCTGAGCAAGCCTTTGTGTGGACATAAGTTTTCAACTTTCTCTAGTAAATGCCTAAGAGTAGAAGGCTAAGTCATAGAGTCGGGGCTTTTTAATCTTTATTAGAAATTTCCATATGGTTTTCTCCAGTGAATTGTGCCATTAAAAAAAATTTTTTTTTAAACACTTATTCGTTTTTGAGAGACAGAATGTGAGTAGGGGGCAGGTCAGAGAGAAAGGGAGACACAGAATCTGAAGCAGCTCCAGGCTCTGAGCTGTCAGCACAGAGCTTGATGCAGGGCTTGAACTCACAGACTGGGAGATCATGACCTGAGCTGAAGTCTGACGCTTAACCGACTGAGCCGCGCAGGCACCGCTTGACTATGCCATTTTACACCAATATATACCAGATACTGTTTGCCACTTGCCAGTCCTTTTAACTTAGTGGGTGTGTAGTGGCATCTTACTGTTTTTGTTTTTTTTTAATGTTTATTTTTAAGAGAGAAAGAGAGAGTGAGCTGGGGAGGGGCAAAGAGAGGGGTACAGAGGATCTGAAGCGGGCTCTGGGATGACAACAGCGAGTCCAATATGGGGCTTGAAATCACCAACCATGAGATCACGACCTTAGTGGAAGTAAGACACTCAACTGACTGAGCCACCCAGGTGCCCCCTTATTGTGGTTTTACTTTGTATTTCTCTGATGGTAAATTATACTGAGCAGTTTCTCATGTTCTTTTCAGCCATCCTGTATGTTATTTTTTGAATTACTTCAGATCTTTTGTCCATTTTTATTGGACTATTTATTTTTTTAATACTGTTTAGTAGGAATTCTTTATATATGCAGAATGAGTTCTTTATTGGATAAATGTATTATGAACCTTTTCCCTATTCTGTAGCTTTGCTTCTACTTAATCTTACTCCATTAGTGAGCAAAGACTTTAATTTTGCCAGAGTACAATTTATCAATTTTTATGGTTAGTGCCTTAAATTTATTTTAGTAGAGCTGACACACAATGTGACATTAATTTCAGGTGTATAGCATAGTGACTCAACTTCTCTATATGTTCTGCTATGCTCACCACAGGTAGCTGCCATCTGTCACCAGACATGCTGTTACAGTACATTGACTATATTCCCTATGCTGTGCCTTTTATTCTCGTGACTTACTCATTCCATGACTGGAAGCCTTTGTCACCCCCTCTTCTTCACCCATTTTGCCCACTCTCCTGCCCCCCTTCCCTCTGGCATATGGTTAGTACCTTTATGATCTGTCCAAGAAATCTTTGCTTGCCCAAAGTTTGTGAACATTTTCTCCTTTTTTTTTTTTTTTTTTTTTGGTTGGTCTATACATTTTTTTAAAGAGGCAACTAATGTAACGTAAAACTAACCATTTTAAAATTAGCAGTTCAGTGGCATTTAGTACATTCACACTGTTATACAATCAACCACTCTATACTTCTGAAACATTTTTATCATCTCAAATAAAACCCTGGACCCATTAAGCAGTTACTGCCCAGTCTTCCTTCCTTTAGCCTGTGGCAAATCGCCAATCAATCTACTTTCTATCTCTATTGATTTTCCTATTCTGGATATTGATATAAATGGAATCGTGCAATATGTGATCCTGTGTGTCTGACTTCTTTCACTTAGCTGATGGTTTGATACCAGATCATTATTAGATGTATGATTTGTAAATATTCTCTCCTATTCTGTAGGTTGTCTTTTTGCTTTCTTTAGGCTTTGATGCACTCACATTTTTAATTTTGGTGAAATAATTTATCTATATTCCCTTTTGTTGCTTATGCTTTTGGTGTAACCTAAACGTTCATTGCCAAATCCAAGGTCCAGAAGATTTTTACCCGTTGCCTTCTTCTAAGAGTTTTATGGTATTAGTGCTTATATTTAGGTCCTTGATGCATTGTGAGTTAATTTTTGTATATAATGGGAGGAGTCTAACTTCATTTTTTGCATATGGATGGTCTCAGCACTACATCTATCTGTATGCTAGTACAACCCTAATTTGGTTACTGTAGCTTTGTAGTAAGCTTTAAAATTGGGAAATGTGAGTCCTCTAATTTTGTTCCTTTTTGTTTCAAAATTGTTTTGACTATTCAATTTCATATGAATTTGAAGATCTACTTTTTTTTATTTCTGTATATAAGACCATTGGAATTGTGATAGGAATTGCACTGGATATGTAGTACACTTTGGGGATTATTGCCATCTTAACAAAATTATTAAGTCTTCCAACCCATGAGCACAAGATGTTTTTCTACTTACTTAGAGCTCCTATAATTTCTTTCAGCAATGTTTTTCCCCATTATTTTTTAATTTAATTTATTTTTTTAAATTTACATCCAAGTTAGTTAGCATATAGTGCAACAGTGATTTCAGGAGTAGATTCCTTAAGCCCCTTACCCATTTAGCCCATCCCCCCTCCCACCACCCCTCCAGTAACCCTCTGTTTGTTCTCCATATTTAAGAGTCTCTTATGTTTTGTCCCCCTCCCTGTTTTTATATTATTTTTGCTTCCTTTCCCTTATGTTCATCTATTTTGTATTTTAAAGTCCTCATATGAGTGAAGTCATATGATATTTGCTTTCTCTGATTGACTAATTTCGCCTAGCGTAGTACTCTCTAGTTCCATCCATGTGGTTGCAAACGGCAAGATTTCATTCTTTTTGATTGCCAGGTAATACTCCATTTTATATATATACCACATCTTTATCCATTCATCCATCGATGGACATTTGGGCTCTTTCCATACTTTGGCTATTGTTGATAGCACTGCTATAAACATTGGGGAATAACAACTGATTTTTGTGTGTTGGTATTGTATCTGCCACTTTGCTGAATTCACTTCTTCTAGTAGTTTTTTTAAAAAATTGTATGATATGTATTATTTGTGCAATTATGTTACCTGTGGACAGAGATAGCTTTACTCTTTACTTTCCAGTTTGGATGCTGTTTCCCTTGCCTAATTTCTCTGGTTAGAACTTCTCGTACAGTTTTGAAGAACATTGGTAAAGGTTGGCATCCTTGTCTTATTTCTAATCTTAGGGAGAAAGCTGTCAGTCTTTTTACCATTGAGTATGATGTTAGCAGGGGAGTTTTCCTAACTGCCCTTTATCATGTTCAAGATCTTCCATTCCTTGTTTTCTGAATGTTTTTTTTTTTTTTTATCATGAAAGGATGTTGAATTTTGCCAAAAGCTTTCACTGCATCAATGGAGATGATCGTATGATTTTTTCCCCTTTGTTCTATTAATGTGTTTTATTACACCAGATGGCTTTTGCACGTTGAATCACCTTAAATTCCAGGGATAAATCTCACTTGGTCATTGTGTACAGTCTTTTAAATATGCTTTTGGAGCTGCCTTAGTAGTATATTGTTGCAGATTTTTGCATCTATATTCATAAGGGATATTTTCTTTCCTTGTGGCATCCTCACCTGGTTTTGGCATGAGGGTAATATTGGCCCCATAGAATGAGTTAGGAAGTGTTCTCTCCTCTTCTGTTATCTGGAAGAGTTTGAAAAAGATTGGTGTTAATTTTTAAATGCCTAGTAGAATTCACAAGTAAAGCCACCTGATCCTGAACTTTTCTTTTTGGAAGGTTTTAGATTAGTGATTCAGTCTCTAATAGGTCTATTCATATTTTCTATTTTTCCTTGGGTCAATTTTGATAATTTGTGTGTTTCTGTGAATGGGTCCAATTCCTCTATGTGATCCAATTTGTTGGAGTATAATTGTTCATAGTATTCTTATAATTTTTTTTTATTTTTAAGTTTACTTATTTATTTTGAGAGAGAGAAGGAGAGAGAATGAGTGAGTACAAGTGGGGGAAGGGCAGATAGAGAGGGAGAGAGAGAATCCCAAGCAGGCTCTGTGCTGACGGCACAAACTGTGAGATCATGACCTAAGCCGAAATCGAGAGTCGGACGTTTAACCAACTGACCCACCCAAGAGCCTCTCTCATAATTCTTTTTTTTTAAAGTATTTTTATTTATTTCTAGGAGAGAGAGAGACAGCGTGAACAGGGGAGGGTCAGAGAGAGAGGGAGTCACAGACTGAAACAGGCTCCAGGCTCTGAGCTGGCAGTCAGCACAGAGCCCGACGCGGGGCTCGAACCCACGAACCGTGAGATCATGACCTAAGCCGAAATCGAGAGTCGGACGTTTAACCAACTGACCCACCCAAGAGCCTCTCTCATAATTCTTTTTTTTTAAAGTATTTTTATTTATTTCTAGGAGAGAGAGAGACAGCGTGAACAGGGGAGGGTCAGAGAGAGAGGGAGTCACAGACTGAAACAGGCTCCAGGCTCTGAGCTGGCAGTCAGCACAGAGCCCGACGCGGGGCTCGAACCCACGAACCGCGAGATCATGACCTAAGCGAAAGTCGGACGCTTAACCGACTAAGCCACCCAGGCGCCCCTCATAATTCTTTTTAAAGCCACTCTATCAAGGCATGATGACATACAGAAAGCTGTACATATTTAATGTATACAATATGATTAGTTTGGAGATAAGTCTCTACCCATGAGACCATAACCAAAATCAAGGCCATAAACTTATCCATCAGCTCCAAAAGATTCCTTCCTTTCTCCTTATTTACTAATTTAATTTTTTTTCTTTTGTGGTAAGAGCCCTTGGCAAAAAAATCTACCTTCGTAACTAATATTTAAGTATACAAAACAGTACTGTTCGTTATGGGCTTTATGTTGTATGGCAGATCTCCAGAACTTACTCATCTTACATAACTGAAACTTTGTACCCTTTGGCCGCCACCTCCCCCAAGCATTATGGCAATGATTATTCTACTCTCTTTGAATTTGGCTATTTTAGATTTCTCATAAAAGTGGGATCATGCAGTATTTGTCCTTCTGTGTCTGGCTTATTTCACTTAGCATAATATCCTCCAGGTTTATTCGTGTTGCAAATGACAGCATTTCCTTCCTTTTTATGGCTACTAATATTCCAGTGTGAGTATGTGATAGGATATATATCACATTTTCTTTCTTTTTTTTAATTGAAGTATAATTAGCATAGAGTGTTATATTACTTTCAACTGCACAGCATAATGATTCAACAATTCTGTTTTTTCTCACTCCCCACAATGATTCAGCAACTCTATACATTACTCAGTGCTCATCATGATAAGTGTACTCTTAATTCTCTTTATCTATTTTACCTACCACCACCCCCCATTTCCCCTCTGGCAACTTTCAGTTTATTCTCTGTATTTAAGAGTCTGGCTTTTTGGGACCCCTGGGGGGCTCAGTCAGTTAAGCGTCCGACACTTGATTTCACCTCATGTCATGATCTTGCAGTTTGGTTCGTAGGATCAAGTCCCACGATAGACTCAGCACCGATGGTGTGGATTATGCTTGGGAATCTCTCTCTCCTCTGTCTTCCCGTCTCCTGCTTGTTCTCTCTCTCTCAAAACAAATAAACATTAAAAACAGTCTGGTTTTTTGTTTGTTTCTTCTTTTCTCTATTTTTTCATTTGTTTTGTTTCTTAAATTCCACATGTGAGTAAAATCGTATAGTACTTGTCTTTCTCTCTTTAACTTATTTCACTTAGCATTATATACTCTAAGTCCAATCATGTTGTTGCAGATGACAAGATCTCATTCTTTTTTATGGCTGAGTAACATTCCATTGTGCATATATACCACATCTTCTTTATCCATTCATCTATTGGTAGACAACTTGGGTTGCTTCCAATGCTGCAGTAAACATACAAGTGCATGTATCTTTTAGAATTAGTGTTTTCATATTTGGTAAATACCCAGTAGTGGAATTATTTGATCAGATAGTAATTCTATTTTTAATTTTTTTTTTTTTTTTTTTTTTAGGAAACTCCATATTGTTTTCGACAGTGGTCATACCAATTTACATTCCCACCACAAGTGTATGAGACTTCGTTTTTCTCCACATCCTCACCAACACTGGTTTCTTGTCTTTTTTTTTTAAGTTTATCTATTTATTTTGACAGAGATAGAGACAGAGAGGGAGAGAGAGAATTCCAAACAGGCTCTACACTGTCAGCTCAGAGCCCTACAGGGTCCAGCCCAACAAACCATGGGATTATGACCTGAGCCCAAACTAAGAGTTAGACACTTCACCATCCGAGCCACCCAGGTGCCCGTTGTTTCTTGTCTTTTTGATTCTAGCCATTTGGACAGGTGTAAGGAGGTATCTCATTGTAGTTCTGATTTGCATTTCCCTGATAATGAGTGATGTTGAGCATGTTTTCATGTGTCTGTTAGCCATCTGATTGTCTTCTTTGGAAAAATGTATATTCATGTCTTCTGCTTTTGGGAGTGTTTTAATTGCTTCTTTAGCCTCCTTTTTGTTATTGATTTGTCCAGGCTTTCTGTTTCTCAATTCAGTCTTGATAGATTGTGTGTTTCTAGGAATTTTTTCACTTCTGCTACATTGCCTGGTTTGTCGGCATATAATTTTTCATAATAGTCCCTTAGGATTCTTTTTATTTCTGTAGCATCAGTTGTAAAGTCTCCTCTTTTACTCACAATTTATTTGAATCCTCTTTTTCTTAGTCAGTCAACCCTTAATCTCATCAATGTTTAAATTGTTTTTCTATTCTGTTTCATTTATTTCTGCTTTATTTTTTTTCTTTCTACCAATTTTGGGTTTAGTTTGGTCTTTTTCTAGTTCTTTGTGGTATAAAGTTAGGTTGTTTGAAATCTTTCTTTCTTTCTTCCTTTCTTTCTTTCTTTCTTTCTTTCTTTCTTTCTTTCTTTCTTTCTTTCTTTCTTTCTTCCTTTCTTCCTTTCTTCCTTTCTTCCTTTCTTCCTTTCTTTCCTTTCTTTCCTTTCTTTCCTTTCTTTCCTTTCTTTCCTTTCTTTCTTATTATGCTCCATGCCCAGTGTAGGGCTTGAACTCACAATCCTGAGATCAAGAGTCAGATGCTCTACCCACTGAGCCAGCCAGGCACCCCTGAGATCTTCTATTTTAGATAGACACTTATTGCCATAAATTTCTTCCATATAACTGCTTTTACTACATCTTGTAAGTTTTGGTATAAGGTATTTTCACTTTTGTTTGTCTATGAATATATTTTCTTTTTTTTTTTTTATATATTTTTATTTATTTCTAGGAGAGAGAGAGAGCGAGAGAGAGACAGCCTGAGCAGGGGAGGGTCAGAGAGAGAGGGAGATACAGACTCTGAAACAGGCTCCAGGCTCTGAGCTGGCAGTCAGCACAGAGCCCGACGCGGGGCTCGAACCCACGAACCGCGAGATCATGACCTAAGTGAAAGTCGGACGCTTAACCGACTAAGCCACCCAGGTGCCCCTATGAATATATTTTCTAATTTCCTTTTCTATTTCTTCTTTGGCTCAACAGCTGAGAGTTTATTGTTTAATTTCTGTATATTAATGAATTTCCCCTTTTTCTTTCTGTTATTGATTTCTATTTTCATTGCATTGTGATTGGAAAAGATATTTGGAATGATTCATTCTTCTTTAAGTTTATTAAGATTTGTTTTGTGACCTAGCATACGATCTATCCTGGAGAAAAATGTGCCCTTGAGAAGAATGAATATGCTGCTGCTGTTGGCGAGAATGTTTTGCATAGGCCTGTTAGAGCCATATAGTGTTATTCAGTTCTATTTCTTTATTGATTTTCTATCTGGATGAGTTATCCATTACTGAGAGTAGGGTATTAAAGTCTCCTATCGGGGTGCCTGGGTGGCTCAGTCAGTTAAGCGTCCAACTTCAGCTCAGGTTATGATCTCACGGTTCATGGGTTCGAGCCCCGCATCAGGCTCTGTGCTGACAGCTAGCTCAGAGCCTGGAGCCTGCTTCAGATTCTGTGTCTCCCTCTCTCTCTGACTCTCCCCTGCTCACGCTGTCTCTCTCTCTCTCTCTCAGAAATAAATAAAACATAAAAATAAATAAATAAAGTCTATCATTTTATTGTACTGGTGTGTATTTCTCCATTTGTATCTGCCAGCATTGGCTCTGTATAATTACGTGCTTTGACGTTCAGTATACATGCATTTCACGCTGTTATATATTCTTGTTGAATTGGCCCTTTAATCATTATATAATGACCTTCTTTGCCTCTTGTGACATGTTTTGACTTAAAGTCTTCTGCTCTCTTGGTTCCCATTTGTGTGTAATACCTTTCTCTATCCCTTCACGTGTAGCCTATGTGTATCCTTAAATCTAAGGTGACTTGTAGACAGCATGTTGTTTGGTTTGGTTTTTATTTCTTACCTTATTTTTTAAAGGATTTTCTTTTTTTTTAATTAATTAATTTATTTTGAGTGGGGGAGGGGCAGAGAGAGGTAGAGAGAGAATCCTAAGCAGACTCTGCTCTGTCAGCGTGGAACCTGACAGGAACTGAGCTTGGAAATGACCTGAGCCAAAATCAAGAGTGGATGCTCAGCTGATTGATCCCCCCAGGTGCTCCTGGCCTTGTATTTAAATCCATTCATCCACTATATGTCTTTTGACTGGATAGTTTAGTCCATTTACGTTTAGTTATTGATAGATAAGGACTTACTCTTGTCATTTTGTTTATTGTTTTGTGTCTTTTTTTATATTTCTCTTATTCCTATCTTATTCTCTTTTTGTCTTTATTGTGATTTGACAGGATTTTTTTGTTGTGATATGCTTTGATTCTTTTCTCTATATCTTTTGTGTACCTACTTTGGGTTATTTCCTTTGTGCTTACCATGAAGTTTACATCAAACAATTTATAGGTATGTCAGTCTATTTTAAGCTGTAACAACTTAATCATATATAAAACCTCTACATCACACATATTTTGTTTTTGATGTCAGATTTTACCTTTTTAAAAATTTGTCCTTTCATTAACAACTTTGTTTATAGTTATTCTTTTTTTTTTCTTTAACTTATCCTTGAGAGAGAGAGAGACAGAGTGTGGGTCGGGAGGGGCAGAGAGAGAGGGAGACACAGAATGTGAAGCAGGCTCCAGGCTCTGAGCTGCCAGCACAGAACCCAATGCGGAACTCAAACCCACAAACTGCAAGATCATGACCTGAGCTAAAGTTGGACACCTAACTGACTGAGTCACCCAGGTCCCCCTGTTTATAGTTATTCTTAATACTTTTGTACTTTAACTTTTACACCAGTGTTAAAAGTGATTTGCATGCCTCCATTACAGCATGAAAGTATTCTGTAATTGTCTTTATAGTTACCTTTACTAGTAAGATTTATACTTTCATATGTTTTCATGTTCCTGTTTAATGTCTTTTCATTTCAACTTAAAGAACTCTTGTTGGTATATCTCATAAGACATGTTCTAATGGTGACAAACTCCCTCAGGTTTTGTTGGTCTGGGGCAGTCTTTAGTTCCACCTCATTCTTTTTTTTTGTTTGTTTGTTTTTAATATTTTTATTTATTTCTAGGAGAGAGAGAGAGAGAGACAGCGTGAGCAGGGGAGGGTCAGAGAGAGAGGGAGACACAGACTCTGAAACAGGCTCCAGGCTCCGAGCTGGCAGTCAGCACAGAGCCCGACGCGGGGCTCGAACCCACGAACCGCGAGGTCATGACCTAAGCGAAAGTCAGACGCTTAACCGACTAAGCCACCCAGGTGCCCCAGTTCCACCTCATTCTTAAAGGACAGTTTTGCTGGATATAGTATTGCTGGTTGACATTTTTTTCCTTTTTCTGTAATCTCTCCTATCCTGCAAAGTTTTGGCTGATAAATCTGATACTTGTCTTATAGAAGTTCCCTTGTATGTGACAAATTCAGAGATTCTATGCTCACTGGCTGGCAGTGTCCATGGATGAGCCTAATGATGGAGAGTATGAATAGGTCTATTGCTCTGGTTTTTGGTGGGTCTGCTGCTGAGATCTGTGGGTAGTTTGGGTGCTGATCCACAGGTAGATGGGGCTGTTTCTGGATGGATGGATGGATGGATGGATGGATGGGGCTGCTTCTGGATCTGCAGTGGTGGATCTGCACTGAGTAGAGCTCCTGCCAGGTCAACAGGTGGGCAGAACTGCTTTGGGTCTGTGGCAGCAAGCCCACCACTCAGGTATAATTCTTTTATCTTTAGAATCAATAGTCATGGACTCATTTTCTTTTTTTATTTTAGTTATTTTTATCTCTTTTTTCCTTGGTAAATCTAGTTAAACTTTTGTCAATTTTGATCTTCTCAAAGAACCAGTTTTTTTGTTTTGTTGATTCTATTGTTTTTCTATTCTCTATTTCATTTATCTTCACCCTAATCTTTATTATTTTCTTTCTTCTGCTATCTTTGGGTTTAGTTTGCTCTTCTGTTTCTAGCCCTATAAAATATAAAGTTAGAAATCTTCCTGTTTTTCATTTTTTAAATGTTTTTATTTATTTTTGAGAGAGAGAGAGATCACAAGCAGAGAAAGGGATAGAGAGAGGGAGACACAGAATCTGAAGCAGGCTCTAGGCTCTGAGCTGTCAGCACAGAGCCCAACACAAGGCTTGAACCCATGGTTATGAGATCACAACCTAAGCCAAAGTCGGACACTTAACTGACTGAGCCATCCAGGTGCCCTGAGTTCTTTCTTTTTAATATAGACATTTAAAAATAATAGTAGTACAGTCATTACAGCTCTTTTGTTTACTATTTGCATGGAATCTATCTTTCCATCCTTTTGCTTTCAACCCTTCTGTGTCTTTGAATCTAAGACTCTTAGGGGCTCTTTAAACATATCCCACCCACCCCCAAAAAGTTAATTAATTAATTAATTAATTAAAAAATAAAATAAAAATAAAAATATCCCACTCCCGGAGAACTATCTACCATGCTACTAGAAGTCAAAAGAAAGCTGGAGTAGCCATACTTATAGCAGACAAACTAGACTTTAAATTAAAGGCTGTAACAAGAGATGAAGAAGGGCATTATATAATAATTATGGGGTCTTTCCATCAGGAAGAGCTAACAATTATAAATGTCTATGCACTGAATTCAGAAGCACCCAAATGTATTAAACAATCACAAAGATAAGCAATCTTTGGTATTTGTGCAGATGTGCAATGTGGTATTTGCAGAGGACTTTAATACTCCACTTACAGCAAAGGATAGATCATCTAGACAGAAAATCAGTAAACAAACAATGGCCCTGAATGACACACTGGACCAGATGGACTTGACAAATATATTTAGAACTTTACATCCTAAAGCAGCAGAATATACTTTCTTATTGAGTGCATATGGGAACATTCTCTAAGATAGATCACATTCTGGGTCACAAAACAGCCCTCAATAAATATAAAAGAATTGAGATTATATCATGCATATTTTCAGATCACAATGGTATGAAACTTGAAATCAACCACATGAAAAAATTTGTAAAACCTCCAAATGCGTGGAGGTTAAAGAACATCCTACTAAAGAACAAATGAGTCAACCAGGCAATTAAAGAAGAAATTAAAAAATATATGGAAACAAATGAAAATGAAAACATGACAATTCAAACCCTTTGGGATGCAGCAAAGGCAGTCTTAAGAGGAAAATACATTGCAATCCAGGCCTATCTCAAGAAACAAGAAAAATCCCAGATACAAAATCTAACAGCACACCTAAAGGAACTAGAAGCAGAACAGTAAAAAAAAAAAAAAAAAAAAAAACCAAAACC